>NC_074712.1:2286048-2635696 GCF_947242115.1 Biomphalaria glabrata
AATCCTCAGCTTATCGTTTTGTAACCTGCGGCTTTATCTTGGTAGCATGTTCCTATCACGGTGTCAATGAAGTGATGTCTACAGACATTCAATGTTCCAGTGAATTCTAATCGGTCCGCATTTCTCAAGTTCTAGCTGGCTATTTTTTCTTCTTGGTTTCCTAATCTACCCTGGTCTACCTTGGTTCCTTTATCTACCTTGGTTCCTTTATCTGCCTTGGTTCCTTTATCTACCTTGGTTCCTTTATCTGCCTTGGTTCCTTTATCTGCCTTGGTTCCTTTATCTACCTTGGTTCCTTTATCTGCCTTGGTTCCTTTATCTGCCTTGGTTCCTTTATCTACCTTGGTTCCTTTATCTGCCTTGGTTCCTTTATCTACCTTGGTTCCTTTATCTACGTTGGTTCCTTTATCTGCCTTGGTTCCTTTATCTACCTTGGTTCCTTTATCTACCTTGGTTTCTTTATCTGCCTTGGTTCCTTTATCTGCCTTGGTTCCTTTATCTGCCTTGGTTCCTTTATCTACCTTGGTTCCTTTATCTACCTTGGTTCCTTTATCTGCCTTGGTTCCTTTATCTACATTGGTTCCTTTATCTGCCTTGGTTCCTTTATCTGCCTTGGTTCCTTTATCTACCTTGGTTCCTTTATCTGCCTTGGTTCCTTTATCTACCTTGGTTCCTTTATCTACCTTGGTTCCTTTATCTGCCTTGGTTCCTTTATCTACCTTGGTTCCTTTATCTGCCTTGGTTCTTTATCTGCCTTGGTTCCTTTATCTACCTTGGTTCCTTTATCTGCCTTGGTTCCTTTATCTGCCTTGGTTCCTTTATCTGCCTTGGTTCCTTTATCTACCTTGGTTCCTTTATCTACCTTGGTTCCTTTATCTACCTTGGTCCCTTTATCTGCCTTGGTTCCTTTATCTGCCTTGGTTCCTTTATCTGCCTTGGTTCCTTTATCTACCTTGGTTCCTTTATCTACCTTGGTTCCTTTATCTGCCTTGGTTCCTTTATCTGCCTTGGTTCCTTTATCTGTCTTGGTTCCTTTATCTGTCTTGGTTCCTTTATCTGCCTTGGTTCCCTTATCTACCTTGGTTCCTTTATCTGCCTTGGTTCCTTTGTCTACCTTGGTTCCTTTATCTGCCTTGGTTCCTTTATTTGCCTTGGTTCCTTTATCTGCCTTGGTTCCTTTATCTGCCTTGGTTCCTTTATCTACCTTGGTTCCTTTATCGACCTTGGTTCCTTTATCTACCTTGGTTCCTTTATCTGCCTTGGTTCCTTTATCGACCTTGGTTCCTTTATCTACCTTGGTTCCTTTATCTACCTTGGTTCCTTTATCGACCTTGGTTCCTTTATCGACCTTGGTTCCTTTATCTACCTTGGTTCCTTTGTCTGCCTTGGTTCCTTTATCTGCCTTGGTTCCCTGATCCACACCATCCTAAAATTGGCTTATTTGTTTGACCACATCCCCAACATCAGTTTGAGCATAAAACTTATCTTGAAGATTTGGAAAAACAAAGAAACCAGATAATATCCTGACCGATCATTTATCCTCAAGACCGTAAAGACAAGATCGTCTGATAACTTAACTGTCCTCCTGAAGTAACGTCTGTATTTTATAAGATTCTTCTTCTTCTTCTAGTCAGCTTTTTGCTGCTGAGCTGTCAGCGTTTTTGTTGTTCAACACTGCTGTACAGGGTGTTGGTTATGTTGGGCTGGAGTGGTAGTAGGGTCTGTCTAAGGTGGATTAGGAAGGGGTATTCAGAGAGGATATGGTTTACGGTTTCATTAGGGTGGGCGCAGTGTCTACAAATGGGGAGCTGTGTGGGGTTTATTTTATTGAGATGGTAATTTAACAGAGGTGTGTGTCCTGTCCTTAGATGGAAGATTGTAGGTTGCTCTTTGCGGGTGAGGAAGTTAATACTGTCCAATAAAGTCCAGTTTGTTAGGCATAGTCATTTCTCTGTACATGGCTCTGCCTGTCTTTCCTGTTGCTCATTGGTTAAGGCACTCCTCTTTGTGATTGTTGATTAACATTGACCTTAGGGTGAGGTAGTTAACAAGTCTATCTGGTTATTCCATAGACCGTAAAGACAAGATCGTCTGGTAACCTAACTGTCCTCTTGAAGTAACGTCTGTATTTTATAAGATAAGTAGAGAGAGGAGATAGTTACACTAGACAGATACATTAGTTTCAATTCAAGAATAACTTGTTTGGACTAAACCTGACTATTCCATATACCACTCGGTAGTGAATGATAACTTATTTCATTTGGGTTTCTTTAAAAAGTTGTATTATAATTTCCTTGTTAGTAGTAGATCATACTTCCGGTACGCTGCACTGCAGGCGTCCTCATTATATTGGACTCTTCTCTTCTGTTAATATTCTATGTGATCTGTTTATTCCTAATGTTTGATTAGATGTGCTCTGTGAGAGTGCACCTTCACCTATCCCTTAGTCTGTTGGTCCATTGGGGCACCACACAAGAACTGTCAACCGTCTTTTTCCATTCCTCTCTGTCTTTAGCCTTGGATAGAACCTCTTTCAATGGCAGGCCCGTCCATTCTTTTATGTTGTCTTCCCATCGCTATCTTTGCCTGCCTCTTCTTCCTTTCCTGGTACTGTTCCCTGAAGGAAGATATTTGCCAGCCTTGAAGACCTTGTGATATGGCCTTAAAGGTTAACTTCGCGTTTTGTTACAGTAGTGAGCAGGTCATCGTGGAATCCAATCAATGTATTAATCCAGTTTCTAATCTCTAAGCCAATTAATACAGCAATTACACACAAAAATCTTCATTGATCTTAGTTTCAGCCTTGAATAGGGCCGGTCTTAGATAATTGGAGGCCCTTGACGAAGTGAATTCGGTAGCCCGTCGTTTTCTCTGTTTGCCTCTTCTACTTTTTCCTGTGAGACTTATTCTAATACAAATGTGGATTTTACTTTGTTTGGAAACGTCTATTTCTGAGTTGGCAGCATGAAGGACACACCTTGGAACTTGATGACGAACTTTAACTCTACCAATCCTGGGTTCAAAACATAAGAAAAGGGGACGTAGAGGAAAAATACGAGTGAGGTGTGAGGTGTAGAAGAAGACAGAGGGGCATTCACTCACACATCACAGCAGGTAAAGTCCTTACACAAAAAGACAGAAGAGTTAGAAGGTTGTTTTTAACACCTGTATTAATATCGAGTGAGCTCATGAATGTGTTTCACTGAAATCTGTCTGAATGGTAACAATTCCCTGCTCTTCAGTTGATCGAGATAAGATTTACGTTCTTAGATCAGTCAGAACAAGATGCGAAGTCAAATGAAGAAATTGTAGTTTATATAAACAAAGAATATTGTAACGCTAAGAATGCAACTATCCGGAAGAACATTCGTGACCCAGATATTGAACTGTGTCACACTTAGGCATTACTACTACTAGTACTACTACTAGATAATTCACACAGGTGTGTGTTGTTTACATACCACCGACGGCTGACACACCAATTTCGTAATTTTTGATGTGCTTCACAATGTATAATCAAAACTCCCAGACTGTATCAAAACATCAAGACTCTGTATTGCAACAGCCTCAATGGTCACGTGTTCATACCCTGCCCGCTCCCATCCCCCGTCGTCCTGCGGGAGGTTTGGACTAGGAACTAGATTATCTTCAACTCAGAAGAAGCATCCGAAAGGTGGACATCATTTTATTGTTCAATAAAAAAAAAAAATCTGCTAATATAGGCAATAATTTGTGGGCAAGGCAACGTGTTGCCCAAACCGTTGCACCGCTTGCCCGGTCTTATAACAAAACGTCTGTATTATATAAGATAAGATAAGATTAACTAAACGTATAACGTCACCACATTTAAATACACATTCTCAAATGTCTCTGCCAAAGTCGGACACATCTTAGAAGGCAACCGCATCCCGCTCTATTTTAAGTACGTTGGTTCGTGGCGAAGTGGAAGACTTACGTCCATCAAGACTTACGTCCATCAAGACTTAGGTCCATCAAGACTTACGTCCATCAAGACTTACGTCCATCAAGACATACGTCCATCAAGACGTACGTCCATCAAGACTTACGTCCATCAAGACTTATGTCCATCAAGACATACGTCCATCAAGACTTACGTCCATCAAGACTTACGTCCATCAAGACATACGTCCATCAAGACTTAGGTCCATCAAGACTTACGTCCATCAAGACATACGTCCATCAAGACTTACGTCCATCAAGACTTAGGTCCATCAAGACTTAGGTCCATCAAGACTTACGTGCATCAAGACTTACGTCCATCAAGACTTACGTCCATCAAGACATACGTCCATCAAGACATACATCCGTCAAGACTTACGTCCATCAAGACATACGTCCATCAAGACTTAGGTCCATCAAGACTTACGTCCATCAAGACATACGTCCATCAAGACTTACGTCCGTCAAGACTTACGTCTATCAAGACTTACGTCTATCAAGACTTACGTCCATCAAGACTAGAACCGATAAGGGTAAAAAGAAAACAATTAATTTGTTCTTGACTTTGTCAGACTATCAGCACTGCTCGTTAACCAGGGAACCTGGACGTTGTATCCTTCACAAGATAAGATAAGATAAGATAATTTTTATTGATCCAATCTAATGGAAATTCAGTTTGACTGCATCATCACAATATTATTGACTGAAACAAAGGAGTAGTCATTGAATAGTCATGGCTGTTGACACAGCACCATCGCAGCTCAGACTTACCGGTGTTAATCTAGTTTCAACGAAAATACAATGCAATTAGAACGCTTGCTTAAAATTCAAATAGTCAAGGATTTAAAAACAATGAATTCTAGGTTGCCTGGTCGTGCGGTTTGCGTGCTGGACTGTCGTTCAGAATTATCGATGGTCCCGGGTTCAAACCCTGTCCGCTCCCATTCCCCCGTCGTCCTGCGGGAGGTAATTAATTATTTTGTTTGGTATCTCGCACAAGGGAAAGAACTTTTACTTGACTGATACGGTGGTTTAAGTTGTTTGTAGAAAGAAAAGTTCTCTATAACCATAATACCTTTATTCGTTAGCAGCTCCCTGGAACAGTGGTTACCGTATTGGCTCGAGGAGGCCATAGCACTCAAGTTCGATTTAAGGTCACTCACTTTTTAAATTTTTTAAAAAATAATTACATTTTTTAAAAGCGGTCACTCAGATACCACCTTCTTTCTCCCCCCTGACCCATTCCTACTGGTCTAGACAAGTAATAAGATCATAGCGTATTGAGAAATCTAAAAGCATGAAATGGCGCTAAACAAAAAAAAATTTATAAAAACATTTCTAATCGCTCACATTTCTTAGAGATAATCTAGATCTATTACAAACTTACTCCCAGTACCAATCCGTACTAATTGATGTAACTAGTAACTACACATAATATAAGCTTTTTTTAAAAAGTTTTTTTTTACTATTTTACTTGTTAATGTTTATAGTTTTGTATGCAAGAAAATTTTATTCACTGACACATATTTTATACTTTTGAGACAATCTTAAACTTTCCATGCAACAATGTAGGAATAACTTGGCATCTTTCTGAACAGTTCAGTACAATGGACTGCCAGGATAAGGATTTAAAGTTTTCTTCATGCCATATTTGAGTTATGTTTCTTTATCCTTGTTACGTGCCCTTATTAATAGAAATATTTTCGTAAATAATTTATTTTGTTTCACTTTTTTAGCCAATTCATTCGCCTTTAGAATAAAATAAAATATGTTATATCTTAAAATAAAAAGTTGGGTTAGTTCTATTAACCCTACCACCCCGCAAATTTTGTTCGACAGCGAAAGCTCTATTTATTTTTGGATCAAAATTGTATGCACTGAAAGATTTAATGTCCATTTATCGTCCATGACTACATTTTCGCCTGGATAAAAGCGCAGACCTAATTGTGTAGCTAGGATGTCACCTATGTGGACAAATGCTCCATCATGTGCTCTGCTATTCCTGTGTTTTCTCTATGTTCTTCCAATTCCAATACGGGGAGTGGACGAGGCTTTAATGGAAGCATATCTGACATAGCCTTCTGAATGCTGCTACTCGTTGGCTGGGCAGGTTTGAGTGTGGCTACTGTTGAGCAAATAAATTTCCACAGAGGAAGCATAACATCTACTGGTCATTTTTCAAGAGATGGCTCCAATGTCGCAAAAAATGTAGATCCATTTGAATGTCTAGCTCCAGAATTCTAGACCTATGTTAGATCCAATATCATCCTATGCTAGTATACATCCAAATCTATCTAGCGTCTTTCTTTAGATAAAATTAAATCATTTTTGTTATCTTTTCAAAGTAATCTGTCTATCTGTTATTAAATTTTTAATAAAATATTTAATTTAAAAAATTTATGAACAAAAAAATCTGGTTGTAGAGTGAAGAAATAAATTAAAGCCTGTCTTAAGAAACAAAATTGTAGGCCCTATGACTTTTTTAACGTTTAATATTTTTGAAATAACACGTTTTGACTGAATGTGAACAAAAATTGTGGGATATTGGGTGTTTGAACAGAAAAGCAATATTCTTTTTTTCATGCCTTTGATTGGATTATTGAATCCTGTGAGGAACACATTATAAACTAAAGAGCGAAAGAAGTTTAAAAAAACACGAAATATACGGATTTTTTCGGAAAGCGTATCATTACACAATCTTGAGTTCTTATGTCTGCGTGTACTTTTATTTTTGAGATAGGGCCTGCTAGATAAATATTATATCTTCTCTCTAATATCCCCCCCCCCTTTTTTTTCAATATAATTTTAAGCACTCGAGTCTGGATTTATATGACTTAAAAAAAAAGAAAGCTAACTTTTTTTTTCATTAATCTATAAGAAGCAGAAGCCCTGAATATATGTTCACTTTTAATTGTAACAATAGAGATGGTCTCTTTTAGAGCTATCATTAAAATAATGTTGACCATTATTGTACTGCTCCAGTGTCATAGTCTTGTTTCTATATATATCCTTTCCTCTAGTGTCTGTTCTAGAAAAGCTTTTGTCTTTGTGACTGTGAAATTTGGTGAAAGAGTGAAAGATTTAATTACAGGACACTGAACAAATCAAGAGAAAATAACTCCACATTAAAACGATCAAGCTAACATTTTTACCGACAGTAAACACCCAAGCTAGTTATCAAGCGTGTAATTAATCAGAAGGCAACTGTTTCAGCGACTTCAAAGTTTCTTCCACTGGTTTAGAATGTCGGTTTGAAAATATAATAATAGTATAGAAATCAGCAGTGAATCAGCCCTTCCATTTATTTTTTCTTGGATTTAAGTTGCAATCACATTGGTTACAATTGACTAAGACTATATCTTCACGTTCCTGAACAGAAGTAAACATTATGTTTCCTAAGTTCTCAACAGAAGTAAACAATGGGTATAAATAACAGACTCGAATTGAAAGAATCTTAAGTGAACGAATCAAAGCTACTCGAACTGAAAGCAGACGTAGAGTTACTCCTCTTTACAAGACATTTCTTCTAATGCTCTTGACCAAGAAAGATTTTACACAGCATATTCTAGTTACAAAGACTGTGACATTAAATTAATGTGTAAACTTTGTTTGTATAAAGACTCACGGTGGGCATCGGCTTTGTCTGCATTAGATGTGACAAAATATGTAGGTTGAAACTGGGTTTGAGTAGTCACGTGAAACACGGCACTCATCCTTAATCTTCGGAATCGAAGACATTACAATTCATTCATTCATGAATAAGATAAAGCCAGTCAAGGAATCTTTTAACCAAAGCTTTAAATTAACTTACGGTTTGATTTGTACTCATTGAGATAATCAGACTTTTAAAAAGGTTAAAATAAGTCATGGCCACTCAAAACGTCCAACTTCTGTAGAATGGACAATACATTGTGTACTAGACTTTATTATTAGTACAAAGTGCTGACAAACTAGAGTCTTAGAATGACTTACAAGAGAGAACGAAAGTTACCACAAACAATAGCAAAAATTAAAAAATAAACGAATTATTGATCTATAAAGACGGGAGAATATGGCACAGCCTCTGATTATTGTTGTTCTCATTCCCCCTACAGAGATATGTGCTGCTATGGATTGGTCTCTTCAGTCATTTGAGGTTCTGAAAGGGTAAAGTTACACCTGAATGTCTTTATCTTACTATGCTTTTAGCTGTTCAATGCAAATCCAATAGGATGTAAGGTACTGTACAGATCCCATTTATTCTCATGGCCAAGCCAAATCGCAATGTGAACGAGGCCTATATTTAAAACTCAATCATTACTGTACTTGTAAAACCATTATAAGCTACAATTCTAGCCCATAATGGCCGGCACTTTACTTTACAACGTGACCAAGTTAAATAAATTTACTTCTGATTTCTCGGGACTCTCCGATTTCGCCAGTGAAATAATTATTTTTGTGAACCATGGCTTGCTGTGTTTTTTCATCGGCTTGTTTGGTATTGTTACCAACTTCTTCAATGTCTGGGTATTCATTAAACAGGGACTCAATACTTCTATCAACATAAGTTTGTTCTCTATAGCCGTGTTTGACTTGATCAAAATTGTCACCATGCAGTCGGTCAACCTGTTCTCAAACCCACTCGTACTTCACATGTCAGACTCAACTATCTCGCTGGACGCTTTCTTCTTGGTGGGAGGCTGGCCTGCTGCGTGCGCACACCGGATATCAATGTACATCACTTGGTATATTACAGCGGAGAGATGTCTCTGTATTTCTGTCCCTTTAAAGGTAAAGAATTGGATAACTCCACAACTCACTGTCATCGTTTTATTCTTTATCATAGCCAGCAATATTGTCACACTAATTCCAGAATATCTATCCATGTATATCGACTGGGTATTCGTGGAGAATTTAAACAGAACAGTGTTAGGACTGGCGTTTAATAGCAACAGGCCCACAATGCAAGGGCTGACAGCTATGTGCCATCTCGCCTTTCTTGTGGTAGGAATCATCTTTGTTATCTCCCTTACTATCACTCTTGTCTTGCTGCTAAGACAAAAGTCTAATTGGAGAAACAGAAACACGACAACCAACGACAAACAGAAACAGTTCATGTCAGCGCGTGACCAGAAAACATGCAAATTGATTATCCTGATCGCCACAATTTTAAGTATATGCTATCTACCAATGATCATTCTAAATATAGTGACTGTGACAGTCCGTGATTTCAACCAGGATGGGAAGTATTCCAAACTTTTTTCCACCGTCTGGTCCTTCGGCCACGTCTTCGGTATCAGTAACAGTAGCGCCAACTTCTTCATCTACTACAGCATGAGTTCTAATTTCAGACAGAAGTTAAGAGAATGTTTGTCAACAGAAAAGACGAAATGTGTGGTAACGTAAAAACAGAAACAGGCTCCAGAAAAGTTGTGCGGTCATGGAAGAGATTCATCAGTTAGACAAGAAATTGTGTCTCCTGCTAAATTCTACTTTTGAAATCGTTATCTTATGATTATTAAATATCACTTCAACTTAACTAGCGTCATGGTGATTTCTTAAAATGGAGAAATATCCATAAATAGCTAGCTTTTTTGTGTATATCCAGTGGAGGGATAGTGCTATTAGAGCATGGAATGGGTTGCCTGAGCTAGCCATGAAAACCTGTGACTTGGCAGAATTTAAGTCATTGGTTAATATGCATGACGTACTCATCTTCTTTTTTTTTTTTGAAGTAACGTCTGTATTATATAAGATAAGAAATAAGTTAGCTTTTTTTGTGTATCCTGAGGAGGAATATCCATAAATAGCTAACCTTTTTTTTAATGTATACTGTGTACAGAATACGGAGGTATTGATAAACTATAGGGGCCTACATTTTCAAAAACTTTTTGGAAATAGCTATTTAGTGTATCCGGTGTACAGAAAGTAGGAACTTTTATAAGCCATATAATTTAGGTGTGCTAAAAGTTGTATCACTGTGAGATCAAATCTATATGCTATTTCGTTTGTCGAACAAACTAATTACAAAGCTAATATTAGTTCACTAAGTTAATCTGTAAGGTCTGTTTGTCTGGATGGATTCTTGTACTCCCCCCCCCCCCACCTCAAATTCCCATTCTCGAATCAAGTTGAAATTTGATAAATTATTCATTGTCGATAACTGCACACGAATCGCTTTTTTTTTAAAGTTAACATTAGTCGTAGATAATTAATTTTGTACAATATAGAAAAAGGACAGAGATGTTATGGATTGAAATGTGCTTTCCCTTTTAAATTAAAATAAGCGTTATTGTTAGTTTTTTTTTTTAATGCTTTGTATTATTAGTTGGCAACAGGGATCTTGACTTTCTGACATTGTTTAGATTTGAAAAATCCCCAAATAGATCGTCTGCGATACAAGATAATTAAATATCAAAATGTAAACAAATGACATCAGTCCCTCGGCCAGAAATATTTGAGCTTCAGATAACTGGGTGCGTTTCTATGCTTTTCCCTTAGATCTAGATCTACATGCCGAAAACCTTCTGTCGGGATCTGAGAGTCCTTTTGTTCCCTACTGCTATGGAGCTTGCGTCTGTTTCCATGGTGATATGAAAAGGGAGTATTCATTGTTAGTTGTAGAGAGAGAGAGAGAGCGCGCGCATTACGTTAATGTTAGTCAGGATGCAAAATATGATTTCAAGTTGAATTTGTCTATATTGTAATAATAAAAGTTTGATTTCGTTTTGTTTACAAAGACGTTTTTCAAGCCCTTTCAATTTTTTTTTTAAGTTCGAATATAATATGCCTACAGTGGTTTAGTTGTCTACCAGCAGTTTGGCGGTCGGCGTTCGAGCCAGGGACCATCGAAATGACAAACCAGGAGTTTCTCATTATATCCTTATATATGCTTCACTTCTTTTTCCTGGTTCTGTGTCTCACAGGATCGTTTCCCCAAAGATTTCAAGACAAGGACTAACAAGATTTACTAGAGCTTGTTTTTTTTTTTTTATTTTGACAATGCTCAGGAAGCTGCATTTAATTTTTGTTCAGGTTACTTTCTCATGTGTCATGGTTGGGGCAAAGATGTGTCATGGTTGGGGCAAGTATGTGACATGGTTGGAGCAAAGATGTGACATGGTTGGAGCAAAGATGGGACATGGTTGGGGCAAGTATGTGACATGGTTGGAGCAAAGATGTGGCATGGTTGGGGCAAAGATGTGGCATGGTTGGGGCAAGTATATGACATGATTGGAGCAAAGATGTGGCATGGTTGGGGCAAGTATGTGACATGATTGGAGCAAAGATGTGACATGGTTGGAGAAAAGATGTGACATGGTTGGAGCAAAGATGTGGCATAGTTGGGGCAAAGATGTGGCATAGTTGGGGCAAGTATGTGAGATGGTTGGAGAAAAGATGTGACATGGTTGGAGCAAAGATGTGGCATGGTTGGGGCAAAGATGTAGCATGGTTGGGGCAAAGATGTGACATGATTGGAGCAAAGATGTGACATGGTTGGAGCAAAGATGTGGCATGGTTGGAGCAAAGATGTGGCATGGTTGGAGCAAAGATTTGGCATGGTTGGAGCAAAGATGTGGCATGGTTGGGGCAAAGATGTGGCATGGTTGGGGCAAAGATGTGACATGATTGGAGCAAAGATTTGGCATAGTTGGAGCAAAGATGTGGCATGGTTGGAGCAAGATGTGACATGATTGGAGCAAAGATGTGACATGATTGGAGCAAAGATGTGGCATGGTTGGGGCAAGTATGTGACATGGTTGGAGCAAAGATGTGACATGGTTGGAGCAAAGATGTGACATGGTTGGGGCAAAGATGTGGCATGGTTGGAGCAAAGATGTGGCATGGTTGGGGCAAAGATGTGGCATGGTTGGGGCAAGAATGTGACATGGTTGGAGCAAAGATGTGACATGGTTGGAGCAAAGATGTGGCATGGTTGGGGCAAAGATGTGGCATGGTTGGGGCAAGTATGTGACATGGTTGGAGCAAAGATGTGACATGGTTGGAGCAAAGATGTGACATGGTTGGAGCAAAGATGAAACATGGTTGGAGCAAAGATGTGACATGGTTGGAGCAAAGATGTGGCATAGTTGGGGCAAAGATGTGGCATAGTTGGGGCAAGTATGTGACATGATTGGAGCAAAGATGTGACATGGTTGGAGAAAGGGGGGGGGGGACATGGTTGGAGCAAAGATGTGACATGGTTGGAGAAAAGATGTGACATGGTAGGAGCAAAAATGTGACATATTTCAGTTAAGATGGTGGCCAGGTTTTATGCCTGCCTTGTGGTCTATAAAGAAAACCCAAGACAAGAATAATTTTAGCATCTCATCAGGTGTAAACAGTTTATTTCAAAATTTGAATGTCACTAAGTTGTTGATAAAAAAAAAACTTGACTAGTAAAGCAAAGTGAAATAAAGAAACAAATCATGAAATTAATGACAACAAAGAAATATGTAGAAGGCAAAAAGGAACTAATCAACATTTCTAAGACTAGTGGAAATAAAACAAACCAAATCAACATTTTTTCATAACATAAAACATCAAAAGCAAAAAACAAAGCTCCGAAAGAAAGTTGTACAACATTCATGAAGTAATTCATATTGCATAGTTGTTAACATGGTGTGCTCCATTAGTCATGGCAAATTAATCACATTGTCAAGTAAAAAGTATGTTCTATCATAATGTTGTAGCCTTGGTGTAGTGACTAGGTTTTAAAAACATCTTTAAAAAAAAACATGAAGATATTTTTTAAAAGAAAACAAAAAAGACTAGAAAATATTTCACAGGGAAACAACAAACTCACATAGGAGTTGAAAAGGAAGGGGCAACAAGCCCACCGAGGGATTAACAAGTCTGGAACAACAAGCTCATAGTTGAAAAGGAAGGGGCAACAAGCCCACCAAGAGATTAACAAAGGTCTGGAACAACAAGCTCATAGTTGAAAAGGAAGGGGCAACAAGCCCAACCAAGGGATTAACAAGTCTGGAACAAGAAGCCCATCCAGGGGCTAAATATAACAGTATGTTAATCAAGTAACCAAAACCAAACATAATTTACACTTGAATAAAGTTCAATTACTGTAGCACAAAGCAGACTTCATCATCAAACATTCTATACACATTGTCAATATGAAGTTATAAAAATACTTAACAAGATGCATACTTACGTATCAGATGTAAATAACTTAACACTGCAAAACTGACAGAAATAAAATAGTAAACACATTCAGGAAGCACTAAATATTGCAGTATTGATATATATATATGTATATATATATATATATATATATATATATATATATATATATATATTATTTTCTAAACATACTATCCACTTTATCAGAACTGATTTGACGTGAGTGATTGTAGAATTGATCCAATTGAAATAGCTAGCTGTTTGGTCAATCAGGTGTGCTATCTTCGATGTGATTATAAGCTCAGAAATTCATGTTTTTTAAAAAATCTTTTACTAAATTTATTTTTAAAAATTTCCTTTAAATGTATGTCTGTTATTGACTTGATTCAAAAAAATTCCTATCAACTTGCTAATCAAAATTATTTTTAGGGCACAGCAGTATTAGGTGGAATGAAGGCTGACAAAATAATCATCTCGATAGGTCTGGGAAAACATATCATTTCATCATCGCTGTCTTAAGAGTCCTGTCTGGGTCCACCAACCAGCTTCCTTCAGGAATCTCAGTTCTGGCAGTCTCTCTAACTGTCCCTACATCTTTCCAGTCTGTTTGCCATCTGATTCCAAATTGTATTCCTGGACCGTCCCCTCTTTCTCTTTCCTTGGAGGTTTCAGGTGAGGGCCTGCCTTGCAATGTTAGATGCAGGCTTGCAAAGGGTGTGACCTATCCATATCTACTTCAATGGGCTGCTGGTTTGTTATTGGCCACAGTTCCTCATCCAAGACCTTGTCTGGCCAGTGGATCATAAGAATCTGCATGAGGCAGGTATTGATGAATACCTGGATTTGTTTTATGGTGGTGACAGGTGGCTCCTGGTGACGGGTGAATCCCCAGGTCTCTGCTCCATAAAGTAGTACTGATTTAACAATGGTGTTGAGCCTGGTCTTGAGGATGGTGCTAATAAGCATGGAAGACACAAGGTCTTGAGAGAGAGAGAAATTTTGTTAAGTTGTACAATAAATAAACAAATGGTTCTTTAACAACAATTGCATAAGATTATGGAATATACATGAGAGACAGATCTCTCCTCCACTAATTTTCCTAAAGCTATCAACAACTATTAATACAAACACATGTGGAAGAACCAGAAATGCAGGCAAGGGAATAAGAACTGGCACAATGTGACTTAGGAAAACATGGCAAGGAGAAAAGACTGGCACAATGTGACTTAGGAAAACATGGCAAGGAGAAAAGACTGGCACAATGTGACTTAGGAAAACATGGCAAGGAGAAAAGACTGGCACAATGTGACTTAGGAAAACATGGCAAGGAGAAAAGACTGGCACAATGTGACTTAGGAAAACATGGCAAGGAGAAAAGACTGGCACAATGTGACTTAGGAAAACATGGCAAGGAGAAAAGACTGGCACAATGTGACTTAGGAAAACATGGCAAGGAGAAAAGACTGGCACAATGTGACTTAGGAAAACATGGCAAGGAGAAATAGACTGGCACAATGTGACTTAGGAAAACATGGCAAGGAGAAAAGACTGGCACAATGTGACTTAGGAAAACATGGAAAGGAGAAAAGACTGGCACAATGTGACTTAGGAAAACATGGCAAGGAGAAAAGACTGGCACAATGTGACTTAGGAAAACATGGCAAGGAGAAAAGACTGGCACAATGTGACTTAGGAAAACATGGCAAGGAGAAATAGACTGGCACAATGTGACTTAGGAAAACATGGCAAGGAGAAAAGACTGGCAAATGTGACTTAGGAAAACATGGCAAGGAGAAATAGACTGGCACAATGTGACTTAGGAAAACATGGCAAGGAGAAATAGACTGGCACAATGTGACTTAGGAAAACATGGCAAGAAGAAAAGACTGGTACAATGTGACTTAGGCACTTAGGAAAACAAGACACTGAGAAATTATTTCTAAAAGTGAAGAATACCACAAAATAGACAACAAACAGATGAACTTGAAAGAACTATCATTTAAAGAATATTATTCATAAGCATACTTTTGTTACTATATTCTTGACTACTTACTTAGAATAGTATGTGTATGGGCTTGAGTTACAAAGGTGAATAATATATTTTAAAACTATTTTATTAGAAATAATGCAGGTTTTGAAAAGATATTTTAAACTGCATCTCTCTTAACTGCTGGCATGATGCATACAGTGAAAACAAATTTACAATACTACAAGAGGTTATTGAAAACAACATTTTCAATGCACAAGTATCATACAATAGCATACCACTTCTTGATCAGTCCATATTATTACACTATACACTAAAATAAGTACAAAAAACAGAAGTCCCTGATTATTGCATTCACAATTTCATGTCTTTGAATAAATGATGCATGTGTTTGAATAGATGATGTATACATAGGTCAGTGGAACACAAGTAAGTTGAAGATCAATATTTACATCTTTACACCAGCCAATAAAGATAAGATGATATTGCAATGCTATAAAGAACAAATCAACTACTGGTAATGTAAATGTATCATGGTAGTTGTTTCTGCAGGAAATGTACATACCCAATGGAACATGAAATTGTTACAGCTAGAGGTAAACATCGTAACACATACTGTTACTGCAAAAACAGTACGTTTACAATGCATAAACAACACGTAAAAAACACAACTTTCTATACAATGAAAAGAATTTGAAATGATCTTCAACATAAGACAGGAGCTGTTAAAAAAAAATCAAAAGGTACAAACATGAAAACAAAAATGGACATGAATACAATTAAAAATGAACATTTTTGAATTCCTAGAAATCTTTTGAAGCAGACAGCTATCAACTTCTTCAGATCATTGGTAAAATTTAAAAATAATTAAAAAAAAAAAAAAAAAAAAAAAACTTACAATTGATAGACATAAAATTATTTTTTTGTTCAAAAGTTTCTGGTTGCATTTAGTGTCCTGTGTGTCCTTCCAGTTATAATAAATACACCAACATTCTTAACATTCATGTTTTGTTTTAAACTGAGCTAATGCAACACAGGTATTTTTTAAACTAAGTGTCCATAGCAATTCAATTTTACAAAACTAAGAATGCCAAAAGTGGAATAAATATTGGAATGTTTTTAAGATTGTTTTTTTTTAAGACTGTTTTCATAACAATTTGATCTTGCAGCCTAACAGTTTTAAAACACTCGTCTCTTAGACAAGGACATGACACTCAAAATATTTCAACTCAATGCAAGGGAGAAAACTGTGAAGTCATCCCACTCCCGTACAAGCATTAAGGCTTCACAAGACAAGACTCTTTGCTGACACACTTCAAGTCTTTTGTCCAATGAGATTGGAAGATGAGGTTTATGTGTCAATCTTTTTTGGAGCTAGTTGAAAATTTCAGATTTGTTTGAAAAGGTTTCTAGTTCCAAGTAGCGTGAGGTCAACTTATTACAAAATGTTGATTCAGATTTTGATTCGGCTACTGAACTAGGATGCCTTATATTAGAAGTTCGTTGACTCAACATCAGATTTGTTGGCAGAGCTGTGAGATGTGAAATAGTTTCGGTGCCATCTCGTGGCTATCCTAATGGGTATATGTGTCTCTCCCCGTGTCCACTCTGAGCCAGACAGTGAGTCAAAGGCTGGGTTGGAAAAGGCGACAAGTTGAGTCTCCTCTCTGTACATTCTAACTCTTTTCTTCACTTTAAACTGAAGAGTTCTCCTGCAAATATCAGACAATAAAATGACATTGAATAATTCAAAAGTAAAACTCTTCTTTATTTCTAACAGCCCACTTTGTGCTTTAAATCATTTGACCCCATAAATCACAATCCCATGAAGGTCAATATTTTCAAAAATAATTTTGTTTTACGTTACATTGAAATCTATGAATAAAACAAACATTTCAAAGTGTGTTATTAAACAGTTCAACAAGTGCAAATTAGTTCAGCCCCCAAAGAAGAGAGAATACTTAAACAGCTTCCAATGAATCTTATCTGCAATAAAAGAAGAAATCAGTATGGCCATATCACGAGGCGAAAGACTGGGAAAAATGGAGAACAGTAGTGACAGATCAAGTGTGGTTTTTAAATGATTTTGAAATTAGTACTCACGGCTTGCAAAGACCTTCCAACAGGGAACAGTACCAGGGAAAAAAAAAGGAGAATCAGAGAGAGAATGCGATGGGAAGACAACATCAAAGAATGAATGGGTTAGTGTTTGAGAGAGATTCTAGTCAAGGCAAAAGGCAGAGAAATGGAGAAAAATAGCCAAAAGATCATACTTGGTGCTCAACAGTCCAACAGACTTAATTAAAGGTGAAGATGCTAATGTTTAACTAAAAACTGACTACCATCAATGAAAATATGCTTTTTAATTTTAAGTCTAAATTCAACTAACAATTAGGATTTCATTAACTAGTGCAGGCTTCATCCTTTCTCTCTTGAACTAAGACTATAAGCCAGACTCAGTCAATGCCAGACATCAATGAATTAAGATTTTGAAGGCTTACAAATTATCACTATCACAACAATAAGGATACAAACTAGATTTGTTTTTCTAACAAGAATAACTATTTTGTGGTGACAAATGAAACTTAATTTCATATAGTTTATTTGATAATATTTGATTAATTAAAATGTTCAGAGTAAATGTCTTTACAAATACTAACCAGACACTGTCTAAATGTCTACCATTACACTCCATTGAAGCTGGCACTCACTTACCTATGTATGCACACCGTAATGACTACTAGAAGTACTATAGTGGCCACAGCTGAGAGGGTCATGCTTGTAATGAGCAGTATTTGATTGACATCTCCATTAGCTAAACAAAAAAAAGAATACATTACCGATTTGGTTTTACTTTAGCATTTTTCAAAATGAGATGCATGCCCTCCCCCCCCCCCCCTGATATCTTGACAACTGATTGGGGAGATGAGCCCAGTCAATTTACTTTTAAGTAGGACTTTAAAAAAATGTATTCATGAGGAGCATCTGCAGCAATAATCCCTCAAAATGTTTAGAACCCTTTTCAAAATGGGATTGTTCTCAACTTTCTCATGTCCAAACAGTGGAATTTCTCCTACTATCATTATGTTGATGACTTTTGCTTAACAAAAATTAGTCAGCTAAAAAAACTCTTATTTAACATGAAGATGATCTTATGATGATCACATCCATTAAACACAATATGTGCACTGTAGTTACCTGATATGTCTCTCACATAATATTTCCCATTTCTGTCTGCTTCCTCATTAAACTTAAATTTACACATTTCATCCCTTTGCATTCAACCTTTTTTTTTATAAGAAATCATTCACTCTTTTTAGTATAACCCCATTCTTACTATGAGGTTGAGAGCATTTCTGGAAATATTCAATCAATAATCTGACTACAAATTTTTTTTAATTCATGTCATAATGTCACAATCTTCTACACTTACAAGTCTGTCTGCATATTTCAGTTGGACAGGAACATTGATTGAAGCTGCTTTCATTTTCACAAGGTCTCTCTGTCTTGCAAATATTCTCACAAGCATCTGGTGAGGACACAACAGTATTCAAAGTGTCCCCAAACTTTAGAAATACAAGTTTTCCCAAATTGGATAAAGTTCCCCTTTCACACCATGTAATCTATACAGCAGGGGTGGTAAAGCGCTTGGCTTCCGAACTGGAGTTTGAATGGGCTTGAATCTCGGTGAAGACTGGGATTTTTACTTTTGGGATTAGTTGGGGGTAAGCAAAAGCGGTTTGTTGTTGTGCTGGCCACATGACACTCTTGTTAACCGTGGGTCACAGAAACAGATGATCATTACATCATCTGCCCCATAGATCACAAGGTCTGACTAGGAAACTTTATTTGTTTTACTTTTAATCTGTAGTGCAGATGATATAAACAGGTCATATGTTTCTGTGGTGGATGTTTTTAACAAGGGTGTCATGTGGCCAGCACAATGCCCGACTGCCATTTCTACACCAACTGATGTCAGGTACCCATTACAGTTGGATGAGCAAAGGGGTTACCAAAAATTCAGAAAATCAGTCTCAATCTTCAGAGATTTGAACCTGAGAACTCTTGGTTCGGAAACCAAACGCTTAGCCACCATGCCCAAGCCTATATAGTTACTACATAAAAACACTTTTTTTTTACAGACTTTTAAGTAAGCGCAGATTAAAATAAACTTACACTCGTTGTTTGAGACATTTGTCTTGATGCACAACTCTTTCCTGTCAGCACCTACAGACTCTGTAGTTTGACCTTGAACACAAAATAGGCAAGACTTCTCCCCAGGAACTGGCTGGTATGTTCCTTTAGGACAAGGCAGACAACTCTGTTCTTTTATGTTTTTATACTGACCCTTTGGACACTGAGCTGAAGATTCAAAAAAGAAATATGCAGAAAAATTGTTTGAAAGTTGTAAACAAGCAAAATAAAACAAAATCCTTTAAAAAAAAAAAAAAAGCTTATCTAAAGAGGAAGATCATTGCCCTTAAAACTATATCTATCAATAATGTAGAGGTTTTTTCCTTATTCAATATCAAACAAAATAATTAATTTTCAATAATTATTTGACTAATTGAGTATTTTTGTTTATTGGTTCATGTTTTATTAGGTACAATAAATAATTGTTTTAAGTATCGACTTGATTGGAGAACATGTGAGGGAGAAATGGCTTTAACAATATTTTATATTTTAGGTGGACTAAACAGAGGTGCAGTGGCTGAGCGGTAAAGTGTTTGGCTTCTGAACCGGAGGTCCCGGGTTTGAATTCTGGTGAAGATTGGGATTTTTAATTTCGGGATCTTTGGGCCTCTAAGTCCACCCATCTCTACAAAGGGTAAGTGAGATTATTTGGGTAAAAGTAAAGGCGGTTGGTTGTTGTGCTGGCTAAATGACACCCTTATTAACCATAGTCCACGGAAACAGATGACCTTTACATCATCTGCCCTATAGACCCTAACCCTAACCCTGGACAGCTGCCTGGTCATGCATTTTGAGCACTAGACTGTGGTTCGGACTTATCGGTGGTACCAGGTTCAAACCCTGTCTGCTGTAAATTATCTTCAACTCTGAAAGAAACATCCGAATTATGTATAACAATCTACAAGCAAAACAAACATCTATTTCAACTCTTACCAACATTACACTGTCTCTCACTAACTGCGCCAGGGCCTGCAGTGGTCCACTCACTAACACAAGGAACACAGAAAGGACTTGAGCTTTGTTCTCCTCTAAAAGTGCCTTCTGGACAAAGCTGGCAAGTCCCGTCTGGACCTAACTCCTCTCCTGCTTTGCACAAATCTTTAAACAGAAAAAGAAAATTACATAAAAAGATAACAAGAAATGTCTTGAATTTTATCAAAAATCTGCACTGGGCAAAAGACTTCAGTGTTCAACTGACTATTTGGACATAATAAACTTTTTTTAGCTCAAAAACTTTAAAAAAAAAAAGAAAAATTGGATAGAATTTTTCAAGAGATAATAAAGTAATAATAATGTAATTTAAGATAAAATTCAATTTTTGACCACTTTTTCTACACAAGTCTTTCTTTAATATTATATAAATTTTTCTGAAATATTAGCATTTACAAATAAATAAGATACATCTTTTAAACAAATTATAATACAATTTATGATATATCCCCTATAAAAATATATGATATATATCCATTAAACAAATATGCCCAAACAAGGTAAGATAAGTTAAAAAGACAGTGTTTTAAAACACAATATATTTTAATTTCCTAATGTAATCACAAAGAAATATATAACAATTTTGATAATATAAGGATTGTTTGTGTTCACAGCTTCAGAAAGAGTTAAGCTCTCTTGATCAGTGTTCCCCAAACTGTGTTGGATGGAACCCTAGTGTTCCACGAGGCCTGAATACAAGTTCCATGAACTACTGGAATAATTAACTAGTAAGGAAAAACATGAATCAATCTCTCTAAAAAAAATAAGTAAAGTGTTTTGTTAAATACTCCGAATGTGCAAACTGTTTTGTTAAGAAAAATATTTTGGAAACCGCTGTTCTGGATGATTTCAATTTAAAAAGTTGATCTACATATTAAAGACATTTAAATAGAACAGTTTACCCAAGCACTCTAGCAAAGATTTGGCTCCTTTATAGTCTGTGGTGGCACCTGCTGGACACTTTTGGCAATCCCACATACCAGTTTTGTCCTGGTAATGAGCCAGTGGACAAGGCTCACATCTAGATGTGGACTCGTTAAAGAAATGGCCCACATCACACTGGCCTGAAGAACATCAGGAAACAAATGACACTGTTATCTCCCTTATATTTATATAAATAAATCTCTATACAATAAACTAGTAGTTACTTAAATGATTAAAAAAATACAAACATCTGAAAGACTGACAGGATTCTTGTCATGTTCTCTAGAAACATGCAAGTACTTTTGGATCTAATGGATAGAAAGGATCTCTAGCTCTTGTATGATTTGCTTTTGATGCTTTGTAAAATTGAAATTTGTTAACCCTTTTAAATTGCCCCAATATCATTCTAATAGACTATTATTACAACATGTTACCTTCTTGGCACAAACTGTATACAAGAGCTAACAGCTTCCCAGCGAAAATCTGGCTTGATGAAGAAGAAACCAACACTACTAAACTGCAGCCTAACCTTCCAAGTTTACAATGAATAAAAACTAGAACTTACTGGTACAGTCAGAGGATTGGCTTGATCCTTCTTTAACAGTGGTCATTCCATCTGGACACTTGATGCACTTGGTCTGCAGTGGCTTCTCATTGTACCATCCTTTAGGGCAGCGCCGACACACACCTTCAGTGTCCACATAGTAGCCAGCCAGGCAGTCGACTATCAATACATTGTAGGAACAGTTAGTATCATTACTGATAGGAGGGTCTTTTTTTTTTTTTGTAGTGATAAATATAAGCTTTTACTTTAAAAGAAAAAAAATACATTTAGACAAATAGCTTTTATATCTATTTAAAGAAATTTTATTTTTATTATTTTTTTTTTTAATTGAAAGAAATAAAGGCTATCAAGTTAGTATATATTGCTCCTTTTGTCTCAAAAGGCAATGGATGAAGTTAGTATAAACATTAACAAAAAAAACATAATTAAATGAGACTAAATTGACTATTTCTATACTGACCACAGGAACTATTCTGTAATGTTTGTCCAGATTGACATTGTGGTGATGTTTGAAACTGGACAGAGGTCAGTGTAAACTTTGCATCAGTCTCATTTTTGATTTCCTGTAGAATAGTCTCTGGCATTGTGTCAATCACGTAGGAAGACTCTGCAGCATGGCTGAGGAGACCAAAATACATTTCACATTTTGTCAAAATATTTAGCTGTCAGCTAGTTCTAAGTGTGTTTACAACAACACATGTTTACAATGATGAGATAAAGTTGTGTGACAGAATCAAGTCTTATTATTGAGTCTATGAGGTAAGTCTGCAACAGAAGATCACAAGACTTATCATTGAATCTATGACAAAATCACAAAGCTTATCATTGAGTCAATGACAGAGCATCACAGGCTTATCATTAAATCTATGATAAAATCACAAAGCTTTTCATTGCATATATGACAGAATATCACAAGGCTTATCATTGAATCTATGACAAAATCACAAAGCTAATCATTGAATCTATGACATAATCACAAAGCTTATAGAGTCTATGACAAAATCACAAAGCTTATAGTCTATGACAAAATCACAAAGCTTATCATCCAGTCTATGACAGAATATCACAAGGCTTATCATTGGGTCTCTGATCATGTCATGACAAAAGTTCAAAAATTCAAACATAGTAAAGCCACCAGACAAAATTCTCAGTGCAAAGACTTCTCCCACTCAAAATAGGAAAGAATATTTAATAAAAGACACAAAGATAAAGGACAAATTTGTACAAATGCTCCTTCTTCCCTAGCGCTATTAGAGCATGGAATGGGTTGCCTGAGCTAGCCAGGAAAACCAGTGACTTGGCAGAATTTAAGTCATTGGTTAATATGCATGACAATATGCATGACTAAATGCATGACGCGTAGGACGTAATCATCTTCTTTTTTTAAGTAACGTCTGTATTATATAAGATAAGATAAGATAAGAAAGAGCAGCAAGCAAAGAATACATTCAGAGATATTTCTTGCACTAGATAAGCTTAGGAACAAAGGAGAACATAGCTAGTCCTGAGTTGGATTCTTGCCTTATGCTCCCCCCCCCCCCCCAACATGATGTACAGAAGAAATGTTGGATAGGACGTAATAATCTTCTTTTTTTTTTTTAATGTCTGAGACTTATACAACAAGCTTATAAAAACAAAACAATGTATACTTACTTTGGAACTACTGTAATGTTCAATGTTACATTGTAGAAGCCAGCTTCAGCTTGTCTCTTCCTCCTGTTCAGCCCCTCTCTTCTGCATTCAACCAGCAGATTCCTCTTACAGAAATACTTGTCAGGGGAACATACTCTGTTGGTTATCGCTGTAAATGTTAATTCTAGTTCGTTTTCTCGGCTTGGTGAACAGTCTGATCCAACAAATGTAAGACTCCCAGAGATGGTGTAGTTGGCCATATTATTTCCTAGTTCAAGAGAAATACAAGACTATTAGATAACTCACAAAAGGGTGTTTCAGAAATGTGTTTGGTGTTTTCATAGTATAAAATAAGAGTTGATAAGCCTTGTATTTGAAAAGCATGTAGCCTGATTTTGTATATTTTTAGCACCACAAAATCAAATTTCAAAGCTCTTATGGCATTTTGCATATCGAGAGATATAATTTTTTTACTTTGCAACTTCTTGTGTAACTAAAGAAGCAAATCCCTGATACATAGTAGAGGTCACAGGTTGGGCATCTGTAATCACCAGGCACTGTTGCACTTTCACCCTTCTTTCTACTACTGCTGTGTATGGCATCTGCAATTCAAGACCATTCCTTTATGCTCACGCTCTCCATGTGGATCTATCCAGTGCCACTTTTTCCCAGCTGTTAGTGTCAATTTTGAAGAGCTTCATGTCGCGTTTGCATACATCCGTATATTGTAAAAGTGGACGACCAGCGGCTCTCCTACCTTCTGTTAGATCATCATACATAATGTCTTGTGGAAGTTGACCGTCTAGCATTCAAGCCAGCCAAGGCATCTGCTGTTGAAAACAGAGCAGATGTCCTGGCACCCTGCTCTTCGTAGCACTTCCTCATTGGTTATTTTATCTTGCCACCTTATTTTAAAGATCCACCTTAGACATTGGAGGTGATATTTAGATTTTTTTTCTGCCATGAGTAGGTTGACCATGCTTCACTTCCGTATAGAAAAGTGCTCATCACACAAGTGCTCATCACACAAGTCTGTAGACTAAGGCTTTTGTATTGTTAGTCAGAAAGATATTGTCCCACACTATTCTGCAGCTTTCCCTTGTGCACATTGCCTTTGCTGTTCTGTTGTTAATGTCTTTACCCAGTAGAACATCATTGGAGATGATGGAGCCAACATTAATGGTCAACAATTTCCAACGTTGGCCAATGATGGTTTCGTGAGGTGCAGTATTTGTGTTCCGAACTAGTATCTTAGTCATGTCTTGACTAATATTTAAGCCGAACTTTTGGCAAGCAGCAGATAGTTTGTCAACCACGTATCATGCTGTTAGCCAAGTCAGCGACAATAGCTGCATCATCAGCATGTGTTGACAACAGTGATCTTTCAATATGACAACTCTTTGTCATTTCATTTTCTTTACTTTTCTTTCAAGTTTCCATTAATATTTACCCACATTTCTCCATATTTTGTTTTCTTCTTTTTCGCTATTACTGTTATTTATTGCTTCAAAGAAATGTAAACCAGGATTTTAAAATCAAAGCATTCACAAACTTTGAATAACTTAAGAATGACATCCCCACATCTCCAAAAATGTCACAAAACAATAATTTGTGCTCCAAAAACAAATGCAAACACTTACGGGCACATCCAGGCGAGGCCGTGGGTGGATCCCACACACCTTCTTGTCCGCACCTATATAACCTGGGTGCAGGGGCCACAAAACTAAACTGGCTCATACAAGACGGTACACAGTACCTTCCCTTGGCCCAGTCCTGGCATAGTCTGCTTCCACCTTGAGGAGGCGGGGGATCTACGCACTGGGAATCTATTTTAGAAATAATGATGTAAAGTCAGTATAAAAAAAAAAATATGTCCCTCACTAATGTCTAACATTTACCTCAGTTTTTATGGGTTGAAAATAAATTAAGTTTTAATGTCTCTATACAGTTTAGTTTTGTTGCTCATTGGGTTAAGTCAGTCTTTGAGAAATGCTTATATATCTATATTAATAAATTGTATTAATAAACAAAAAATATGCAAGCAATGTGTCACATCATTGTTTCATAGTTATTGTGACATGAACTAGTTGGGAATCACGGAGTACACCTATTTATTGTGTTGATTGTATTTCACGTGGAAAGTGGGAATTATGGGTAAAAAAGTCTCATTCTGAGAGTTAACCATATGGTCAGAAATAATTAGTCACCATGGACATAGAAGTGTATAGATGTATCTTGCCCATTGTGTGGAAAGCATAAATAGTTATGTACTTGATGAGTTCTATTGGATTGTATTATCAATATATGTGAAGTATTTCTTGTATTCCTTGATGGCTGGACTTGCCAGTAGGCTAATATTCTATATCAAATAAATGTATAGTCTGCTATTCAAGCATCAAGTTCTGAATCTTTATGTTTGTTGTGCTATTATAGCTGTAGTACTCGTTAGTAGACATATGCCACACAAATCAGGTGTGAAGAAGAATATTTAATTAATACACATCAGACATTTTAATAAACATCAGAAACAGGTGTTAAATAAATATAAAGATAAAAATTTGTGACATCCATCCATCAAATTGTGACACAATGGAACCTTAATAAAGGACATTAACTCTTTCTCTCTATTTACCACATTCAGGTGGAATCAACGTTGGTATCATCAGTTAGGAGTGAAAGAGTTAAAAAGTCTCAGAAAATATTGTTTCACATTCTTAAAAGAAAAATATGTAAAGGAAGACATACATCTCTAAAGTATATAAATAAACTGAAGGGATTTCCTTACTTCGGACAAACAAATCAAAACTACATTCAGCAGAGTTATTGTCACTGTCATAGGCAAGGTAGATCACTTTGTAGTAGCCATGAGCAAACAACTGGCCTAGAAATAAGAATAATCAAAACATTTTATTCATAATTTTAATCTCATGCATTAGGAAATATAAACATCTTTGTCTAAAAAATAATACACATTTAACTAAATCAAATACCAAAACTAAATCAATAATTCTAAATACTTTACTTGAGCTAAAATGACATTTTTCACCCATATTAGGAAAGCAATATATTGTTGAAAAATTATTTCATTTTCTAGTCCAGGCTAGTTGAACTCTACTTTAGGCTGTCATTCCACTCATTTATAATGTAATGGAAACATTTTTTCAAATGGTGTTTAAAATTATTTTTTCAAAATGTATTTTTGTCATACTTTGATAAAGTTATAGTCTTGAGATGTACATATTAGTAGTTCATGTTTACCTGATCTGTAGTTTTGTTTGATCCTGACCACAGATATATTATCTGTGAATGTAGGCTCTTCCCAACTGACTGACACTGGACTCTTGGCATTGGTCACAACTAGATCTTTAGGACAGCTGACGACAATCGGAACCATTTTGTCAACAACATCTGAGTGGTGAAACAATACACACGAAAAAAAATTAATTCAAACTATAAAAAAGACACCAACATGTAAAATATAGACTCATCAGTTCTAGATTTGCCAATGTCATACTATGGATACTGTAAATTTTACCTGCAGAGGTGGTGACCCCACATGGTAAGGTGCTACAGAGTTTCTTCCCACATTGTGAAGGCATTGAAATCTGAGCGCCATCCTCTATATAGGCAAGTGCAGTAACCCAATTGAAGACATCACCTGGCTAGTAACAAATAAGAAAACACTTTCTTTATTTAGGACCTATGTATGAACACAAAAGTGTTTTATAACATCTGTTTATGTTTTCTATTATTTAAAACTGTTCAATATGAATTTCTGGAATAAACTTAAGAGCTTCAAGATGTGTAGTTAAAAATCTTAAGATAGAATATAATTAACCATTTTAAAATTCTGAATAAATCTTATCTTATCTTATAAAATACTGACACTACTTTAAAAAAGAAGATGATTAGGGCCTACGCGTGTCCCTAGGTCAATCTAGTCGTGCATGTTAATCAATGATTTGATTTATTTACTTTAAAAAAGAAGATGATTAGGGCCTACGCATGTCCCTAGGTCAACCTAGTCGTGCATGTTAATCAATGATTTAAATTCTGCCAAGTCATTGGTTTTTCTGGCTGATTCAGACAACCCATTCCATGCCATAAGGAATATTGAAAAAGTAATTCTTTAGAACGCTGTTTGATTATATGACAAGCAACATTTTTGTTTGGGTGAATGAAAGTTCTTTTGTTTTTCATGTTGTAGAGAAGTTTTTGTAAGTTGTTTGTGTGTATTTGGATGATGAAGTTAAATAAGTTATACAGGTCCTTACCTCTCTCTGCTGACAGCTAATAGACATATTTTTAATGTTGTCTTCTGTCAGTGCTTGGCTGTAAATGTTGACAGCACTTAGATGACCTCTGACCCTGCCTTCATCTTCCACACCCAGTTTCTGACCCAGAGTCAATTTTAAGCTGTAAATATTCAGGAATGAAATGAGAACACTCTTTCTCTCCTAACTGACGATACCAGCGTTGATTCCACCAGAATGTGGTAAATAATTACGGAGAGAAAGAGTTAAAGAATTACAAGTAAGACTTACTATAGTAAATGCCTGAAACAAATGTCAAACAATAGTTAGGCTATGTAATTTAGGAATTTACCACATACAAATTAAAATTAATTTTGTTTTGCGCCTTTCAGGAACAAAGGGCACAAATTCAACTTATACCACCTTATCAGTCAAGTAAAATTTTTTTCCCTTGTTCGAGATAGGAGCCGCAGTGGCTGAGCGGTAAAGTGCTTGGCTTCTGAAACAGGGGTCCCAGGTTCGAATCCTGGTGAAGACTAGGATTTTTAATTCCAGGATGGGCACCTATGAGTTCACCTAGCTCTAATGGGTACCCGACATTTATTGGGGAAAAAATAAAAGGCTGTTGGTCATAGTGCTGGCCACATTACACCCTTGTTAACTGTTGACCACAGAAACAGATGGTCGTTAAATCATCTGCCCTGTAGACCACAAGGTCTGAAAGGGGAACTTTTTTTTTTATTTCAGGTAGGTTTTTATTTAAATGGTGATAACTGCGTCATAATAAAAATAAAGACTAGAATTAGATATGAAATAAAAATAGTTCATATGTTAGGTCTTTGAAGACAGTCAATCGATTAAACAAGAAGTTTTGAACTTAGTTATTTGGTTAGTGACAGCCATGATTTAGCCAGATTCCCTTCTTTACCAGATTAAATGTTTGAATTTGTCAACACTTTTGATTGTTTACATTTCATTGTTGGCCATTTGCCAGTATTCAGTTGGTTAGCTGGAATTATTTGTTACCTCCCCCTGAACATAGTCAACGCTCTACTCAAGACACAGTGGTGTCCAACAAATCTTAGGAATATTTGATACTCACCAACAGGAGAAGATTTCAAGGGAGGGGTAAATAATTTGAACATTCGTGTAAGAATAACTTTCTTTATAGTATTTTTTTCTCATTGCTAGAAATCAGAACTTTCTTGACTTCCATTGCCTATCAAGTGCCTATTAACACAATAAGCCCATAGAAATCTTACATTATAAATTACAAATGTTCCTTCAAAACAGAAGATAATTATGTCCTATTAGTATCCATATGTTAATCAAGTCATGCATCTTAAGTAGAGACTTAAACTCTGCAAAGTCTTTTGTTTTCCAGGCTGATTCAGGCAACCATTCCATACTGTTATGGCAATGTCTATGTCCTAGCATATGGAATAAGAAATGGTTTAGTACCTGATATGTTTAGCTTGCTCACATTAAATTGATAATTTTTGGTGATCTCAACTAATTACATTTATTAGCGTTCTTAAAAATTAAAACCTAACAGCTAGCAAGTTTTTGATTCAAGAATGTACCTTTTATTGACAGTCCACTCTTTGGTTTCTCCAAGCAAAGTCTTGAGTCCATCCAAGTAAACAAACCAATTGATGGAATTCAGGACAAAACAAAACTGATGCCACAGACCGTCCATTCTTTGAATTTGTACTGAAATGTTCATTATGTAAGATGCCATCTTATTGGAGTTTCTCAATGATACCAATGGCCTAGGGAAGTGCACCAAATAAAAACATTATTAAAGAAAAGCTTACAAACATAATATAAAACAGAGACTTCACAAATTATATTGTTTATAAATGTGAACATTTTTAAAATTGCTGTATCAATAATACATGAGTTGTACTTTAAGTTCAGTGTCTTTGAGACCACTGGTGGTTGAGAGAGGTACAACAATAAAAGGATGTGCACAACATACAAAGCTCTTTCTTCCTATAATGCCTTCAATTTTAAATCTTACAATTTAAGTATCATTTACAATAACATGAAATAATACCAGATAGCTTTGAAAACTTTAACTCTACAGGGGACATGGTGGCTAAGTGGTAGAGCGCTTGGCTTCTGAACTAAAGGATGTCAGGTTCAAATGTTAGTGAAAACTGGGATTTGGAATTTCAGGATTTTTAGGGCGCTCCAAAGTCCACATAACTCTGATGGGCACCAGACATTAGTTGGGGAAAGTAAAGGCGGCTGCTTGTTACAGTGGCCCTCATTGACCATTGGTCATAAAAAACAGTTGAGCTGAAAAGAGTACTTTACTTTATTTCACATTTCTCGTTTCAAGTAAAAGAAAGTACGAAAGTGGATAGGAATAATTTTTCATACAATGAGAATAAATAAAAGATGAAGAAGTAAATGTGTTCACATTGACCCTTGACATTCTAAGGCAGGTGTAGGGTTTGGTCTAGAAAAAACACCATTTGTCATTGTTCCCTTCGCTTTCTCTATCTGCCTCATCTTTTTCCTGGTACTGTTCCCTGCAAGAAGGTCTTAGCTAGCTCTGAGGACCATGTGATATGAATGCAAAATGGCTGCCCGATCATGTGTGGCAAAATAACATTCTTTTTATTTCCTGTCATAGAACCCTTAATAAGTCTACTAAAAACTTACATGTGGTCAGTTTCCAGGGAAAGATAGCTGCTCTCTGACTCCATGTTGAACCACAAACACAAAGTGAGTTCCTGCAGTTTACTTGCATTCAGTGTGGGTATGAGTACAGCTGAGTGGTCAGTGCCATCAAAATACAAGTCAAAGTTATGTGTTTGTTCTAAGGAAACAGACAGACAAGGCCAAATTATACATAAAACACTGAACCATAATCTTCAAATACAAAAAACAACACCTAATAAAATACTCATAAAGACACAAAGATAAAGGCACATTCCTCGTCCCATATGCTAGGACAAATTTATACAAATACTTCCCTAGTGCTATTAGAGCATGGAATGGGTTGCCTGAGCAAGCCAGGAAAACCAGTGACTTGGTAGAATTTAAGTCATTGGTTAATATGCATGACTAAATGCATGACGCATAGGACGTAATCATCTTCTTTTTTGAAGTAACGTCTGTATTATATAAGATAAGAAGAAGATAAGAAGTTAGGCACTCTGTCCAGACAAGTTTTTTAAGTCCCTATACATAGGGCAGTTAGAAATAAATACCAAACCAAACTGAAGTAAAATAAAATTATCTAGACAGTTTTCCATTTACTGTAGTGGTTCTTGTGATCATTTGAAATATTGGTATACATTTAAAGTTTACACATAGGAGAAATTCAATAAGCATCTAAAAAATGTTTCTTTTTTTAATATTTTTGTCTAAGTTGAAATTTAAAATCTAAATAGGCAAATAGCCTGAGGGATATGTGGCCGAGTGAAATCATCCACTTGCTACCTAACAATGGGGTTGGTGTTCAAATCTTGAATCAAGCTGATTATGTTTGCTGACTGCCTGAAGGCAGCACAGAAATCTTCAAAAGAGATTGGATCAGAGAGCACTGAGCAAGCTATAGGAGCATACAAAATGCGCTATACAAAGTTGTTTTTTAATTATAAACTTTTTTTTGTCAAGCACACTAGAAGTTATAAATAACATTTACAGACTAACCTTTGGAACAATCAGGTCCTACAAAGTAAGGGCTACACTTGCAGATGTCAACAGAGTTTTGTCTGTAACATTTACCACCATTCAAACAGATGGAACTATTCAAACATTCTGCAGCAGACGTCTGACATAGGTCACCAGTATAGCCAGGTAAACATGAACACACAAATCCAGCTTCTATTTCTTGGCACAATCCATTATTCTGGCAAGGTTGGGACTGACATGGACTGACTTTTGTTTCGCAGTTTTTACCAGTGAAACCTGCATAGAAATGAATGGCAAAATTATAAATGTATGTGCATTCAGTTAGTAAGTCCAACTGACTCTTTTGTATTTAATGACAACATAGCATTAAAATATTTGATAAAATAGGAAAAAGATCAACATCAATAATTTATTATACACAATATTAAGATGCTATCTAAGATGCTTGTATCAGGTTCTTATGCTAAGCGGTCAAATTCAGGAAGAAAATAATACAATTTTCCTTCAACTTTGTGGCACTGAAAATGAAACTTAATTCTGTTATTGTTTATTTTTGCCTGTACAAAATACCCAGATCTTTCCTACCATCAGTGTAAGTAAGTAAGGGACACAAGATGATTTAGTAGAATCACATGACATGTACTTCCACAGACATTGAATACAAGATAGAACACCAAAATTCATTTCTGCACTTTCAACAATGAATTAAATTCCCGCCACTCTGCACCCTACATATTTCTATAACGTTTAGGAACATATTTGTTTCAAATAATGAGCTTACACTTGGACATCTATTGAAAGAAGTAAACTTCTTGGTGCATTCTATTTTAGACCTACACAATAGATAAGTTTCCTTTTTAAATAAAACTCAAAGGACAACCTTATTTTAAAGAATCCCCAATTGGAATGTCAAAACTTACCTGTCAGACATATGCAACTATAGTCTCCATTGAACTGTAAACAGGTGCCATTATTCAAACATGGGAGATGTAAGCACTCATTAATGTCCACCTCACACAGCTCTCCAGCAAATCCCAGGGGACAGCTGAAAATAAAAATGACAGCTACTTATTGCCAAGTGGAACAACTCTTCACTTTCTGCAGGTTCTTCCTGTCCAACTTGGTTGTTTAGTGCCAGGCCTTTGTGAGACTTTGTATTTAGAGCGAGGCCTTTAAGCCACCAAATGGGACTTGGTGTTTTAAAAGCTGGGATAAAAGTTTTGATTAATCCATTTAGAACTGGAAACCTCGCATCTTGGAAACTTTTACATCTTCTTACTTTAAAGAACACAGAACCATGCCGATTATATTTCATGGTTTCAAGATGTCTCTGATTTTAGCTAAGTTAAAATGAGTTGGGGGAAAATATTTCTTTTTTGTTTTCTCTTTGTCACACCCATTCATTTTAGACTGATCACTCTGTCTCTTCCCAATTTCCTGAACTTTAACACTATTGGAGTTCAATTCTTATTCCCCTCTATGGACAACAACATCAGACCAAAAAGTTAAATATAACCTATATAAATTGTCCTGATTGTCTTTTTTCATTTGTTTGTAGCTAATGTAAGACCTTGTGGTCCCAAATGTCTTGTTTTTTTTTATTTGGTCCAGAAGGGTTCCTATATGTATATCTATTGTATTTTTCTAATGAAACATAAATGAAGGTTGAAGCTTTTAGCACTGAAACTACAAATAAAATTTGACATGTAACAATTAATAACAGCAGCACTTTGGTAACAAGGTTATTGAGAGAAGATGTTAAAGAAAATATGGTGCAATGCAGACACGCCCAGAGGAGGACTTGAACCACTGAACCCAACCATATGCCATCACCTAGCAGTGACCAAGTACAAAACTATCATCCACTTTGACCATCTAGCTCTACAAAAAGAATAGCTTTCAAGCCAGTATAGTTATATGGTCCATCATCATGACCCAGGGTCCCATGATTATATGCCCCACCCAGAGCCAGCCCACACAAACCATGCTATATTTTGGGTCAAAGTATAATGGAGCCTGAGGATTCTTCCAAAGACAAAGACGACTCTTCCTATTTCCTAAACCTTCCTTAGAATAGCTTTTATTATATTTTACATGTAATAGTTTTTTCACCCCTGCAGCAGTATTTTTTTTTTACTTTTTAGAGAGAAACAAAAAGAATCACTAACCTACAAAAGAATTGATTAATGCCATCTGAACATGTTCCATTGTTCTGGCAGGGCTGAGAGCTGCACTCATCTATATTTGTCTCACAATTCAAGCCTGTGAATCCTTGACTGCACTGACATGTATAGTTGTTTTCTGATAAAATGCACTGACCACTGTTTTCACAAGGACTTGAACTGCAAGCATCAGTTATCTTCTATGAGAAGACAAAGCAAAATAAAAAAAAAATTAAAAAAAAAAAAAAAGCTTATCCAAGAAGAAGAACTCCACACTTACAACTATATTTCTGAATAATGTTATTTCCCTTTTCAATGTCAAACAAAATAATTAATTAACCAATAGTTAATTGACTAATTGGTTAATTTTTGCATGTTTTGTTAAGTACAATAAATAATTGTGTAAAGTTTGAACTTGAATCAAAGAATGGGTGTGAGTTGATATAAGGTTTATAGTGAACAAAACATTGTCAAAATGTTTTCATTTTCTTTTCCTTGAGACTAATTAAGCACAAAATATCAATATATTTTTAAAAAGCAGTCCTTATTGTCATGTTGCTATGAACTGAAAATGTAACAGTAAAATACTATGCTATCAGTAAATTGAAATCTCTCCTGAGTCAATTAGAGAAATGAAATTTAGAAATGTCTCCTAGCAGTTAAAGTCAATTCTTTACTTTATACTCAGTATTAATTTATCTTTTTTGAAAGAGCCAGTACAAACAACTATTCAAGGTAAATGCAAGGTAAACATATCAAACTAATGTTACAAAGACAACTAGACAACCAAATGTCAAAGTGCTTGTCATTTAATGTTTAATATGTTAAGAAGGGAGATCCATCAATTGTCGTAAATTTAATAATAAAGTATTTACTTCATCTGGGTCCTCTGAGCCCAAGCTCACCTCAAGCTCACCTCAAAAGGCCCTGTTTGGGCCAACCTTCATCCCCTTAACTGTTTAGCCCCTTACTGGCCCCACAAGGGTTATATCAGGGCTTCATCTGTGCCAACTGATTGTGCACAGACTCATCCCTAAGTGACCGCATTTGGACCATTGTTTATCCCCCAAAATATTTGCTAGCAGGGTTAATATTGCAGTAGCTGCAATGTAACATTTTTAAAACATAATAAGTACCATGATACTAACCTAGTTTGTAACAACTTTAACTTTACACATAAATTTGTATTTTCATTTCCCCACAACCAACAACAAGAAAGCCACTGAATAAATATGTCATAAAGATAAAACAAAAAGTAATGGTCCTATTTGGCTTGTTAAATTAGTTGATCTTTCTTAAGTTAAACATTGCCTAACACATCAGTATTTTGACAGTTCTACAAAGTAACAATAAAACTTATGAGGACATATGCCTAAAATAAAAATAAGAGGCCTCTGTCACAAAAACAACACGGCTATTCATGACACATCTTTAAACAAATAATGAAATAATAAACAAATATAAAAAGACTACACAAGTTCTGATAGAATGACAAAGCTAAAGCTGAGAAGCAACAACATTTTTCTGAAACAGACAGAAACATGTTTGTAAACAACTCTCATTATATAAATTGTTAATTGTTCATTTCTTTATTTCAAGGCTTCTAATTGTCTTTCAGAAATAGAATATTTGATTGTCAGTTTTAGTGAATTTTTTTTTAAAGTCAATTGTACCAATATGGTTGAAAAGCAAAGCCCTTTTTCATATTTTTTTTTCTCTTTTTTTTTTTTTTAAACCTGAAATTCATAAGCATTAAAAGAAAAGCAAAACAAGAAGGCCTAAAAAAACGTAGCTGCAAAACCAGCCAAAAAACATTAATACTTAGATGCAAAACCAGCCAAAAAACATTAATACTTAGATGCAAAAAAACATTAATACTTAGATGCAGAGCCAGCCAAAAAAACATGAATACTTAGATGCAGACCCAGCCAAAAAAACATGAATACTTAGATGCAGAGCGAGCAAAAAAACATGAATACTTAGATGCAGAGCAAGCCAAAAAAAACATTAATACTTAGATGCAGAGCCAGCCAAAAAAAACATTAATACTTAGATGCAGAGCCAGCCAAAAAAAACATTAATACTTAGATGCAGAGCCAGCCAAAAAAAACATTAATACTTAGATGCAGAGCCAGCCAAAAAACATTAATACTTAGATGCAGAGCCAGCCAAAAAAAACATTAATACTTAGATGCAGAGCCAGCCAAAAAAACATTAATACTTAGATGCAGAGCCAGCCAAAAAAACATTAATACTTAGATGCAGAGCCAGCCAAAAAAAACATTAATACTTAGATGCAGAGCCAGCCAAAAAAAACATTAATACTTAGATGCAGAGCCAGCCAAAAAAACATTAATACTTAGATGCAGAGCCAGCCAAAAAAAACATTAATACTTAGATGCAGAGCCAGCCAAAAAAACATGAATACTTAGATGCAGAGCCAGCCAAAAAAAACATTAATACTTAGATGCAGAGCCAGCCAAAAAAAAACACCAAAAAAAGGAGCAAAAAGAAAAAGATAACTTACATAGCAAGAAATGCTGGTAACATTGACTGGACAAAGACAGAGTTGTGTTGAATCAGGAACACAGATGGCATCTTGACCACAGGGATTGTCCTTGCAAGTATCATAGTATACTGTACACAATTTGCCTGACATACAATACAAAAAAACAAAACATTGAGCAGTGCAAATACTATTAATGTCTACCACTTGTAAAGTGTAGATGTTTTGCTCGTTTATTATTCAAGAAAACAAAATGATGTATTTCCTCATTCCTTCAAATGCATTTTAATTCTATTAAATATATTTTTTATAAGTTTTATTTTTTTTTATTAGTGAAAACATTACAATGAATTATTATTATTATTACAGGAATAATTCAGTTATTCTAATCATTGCAAATCCTCCTAAAAATTCAATTATTTTTAGCCTCAACTTTCAGTGCAAGAAACTTATTTTCAAATTGTTGTATTTAGTTCCTAAAATTCAGCTATTAATTATCCACTGCAATTTACATTTATTGTGACAGTTGAATGAAAATAATAGACAAATGTGTGCTGTTTGTTAGCTTCAATGCTAATTTAAGCTCTAGTCAGATAGTCTACAGCTAAGGAGGAATGTCTCATGAACTTAGCCTCAATGAGATGGCGGAACCATGTCTCACAACAACAAATGTGATTAAAGGATCATCTAGTGAATGGTAGACCTCCGGACAGACTGTATGTAAAAATCCAATCTCTAAGTCCTGGCCTCTGTGTAAATATCTCTTAGATCAAGGGTCATAAAAAGAGTGCAAGCTTGGTTCCTTGATTGACACTCTACAGAGGTTATTGACATGATAATTTTCTCCTGAACAAATATTGATTCCACTCTGCATAAACATTATATTAATAAAATGTAAGCAAGTTTCAACTAATGTCTCCTACCTTGCCAGTTAGGCAGACACAGACACTCTGATGTGGACTCTTGACACCTGGAAGTTCCATTGATATTACAGGGCATTGGGTCACAAAAGCTGATAGCAGTCTCACATGTTTGACCAGTGTAACCTGCCAGACAAACACTGTTCTATAGAAACATAGATATAATAAAAATTGTTTATATAGACTGACTAACTAAGCACTACCTGACATTAGTTGGATAAATGTAAAGTCCGTTGTTCATTGTGATGGCCATATGACATCATCAATCGTAGGCCATAGAAACAGATGACTTTTACATCATCTACCCTGTATATCACAAGATCTGAAGGAGAATTTACTAATTTGCCAATGCACTAGTCTATGAGGGAACTCAAAAATATAATTGCTAAAAAATGACAAGAATAAAGTAAGGTCAGAATTGGGTAGATTCAACGGCATCCTAAAAATCCCAAACTTGAAAATTCCAGTCTTCAATGAGATTTAAACCCAAGACTCTTGACACAACTGTTTATAACTCAACAATTTATAATTATGATTATTAATAATTATGACGTAATAAATGTTCTGGTTCTTGTGAATATTCAAACATTATAAAATATTTCTTTAATATCACATTTTCTAAAGAGCAAATGGAACTTAGAACAAATATTTTGCCTATTAGTTTCTTTGTACTCTACAAAAGTACACTGTGATCCTGTGGCCTCAAGGAAAACACAGCAACAATGTTTCTATATAAGTAAACCAACAATGTTGTAAAGGACATTAAATGTTTTGTCCATAAATCCCAAGATGTTGACTACTTAGTTAATAATTTGAGATATAGGTTTGTAAGTTTGTAAGATCGAGTACCTTGTGCACAGTCACAGGAGAAGTTTGATGGTGAGCCAGACACAGATGACACGCAGGTTCCGTTGTTTTCACAGGGGTTGGATTGGCATGGGTCAGGCACCCTCTCACACAAATCCCCACTGTAGCCAGGCTAGTAGACAAAAAGATTCACAATTCAATGCACAATAGATTAGTGTTTCAAGGTGATTTGTTGTCACCGAGAAGTACATAAATGCCTTATTCATTCATATTATAAAGGCCAATAATAGAATATGCATCCTCTGTTTGGGACCCCTCAACTCAAGAAAACATTAAGAAACTAGAACAGACACAAAATAGAGCAGTGCGATTCATAACAAATGAATATTCACATTTGACTAGAGTAACATGTTTAGTAAAATCACTAAATTTAGAAAGCCTTCAGGACAGAAGGCTCAAAAGTAAAGTAGCAATAATACATAAAACACTGAACCATAATCTTCAAATACAAAAACAGAATTTAATAAAATACTCTGAAAGACACAAAGATAAAGGCACATTCCTCATCCCATATGCTAGGACAAATTTGTACAAATACTCCTTCTTCCCTAGTGCTATTAGAGCATGGAATGGGTTGCCTGAGCTAGCCAGGAAAACCAGTGACTTGGCAGAATTTAAGTCATTGGTTAATATGCATGACTAAATGCATGACGCGTAGGACGTAATCATCTTCTTTTTTGAAGTAACGTCTGTATTATATAAGATAAGATAAGATAGCACTGGTGGTGTGTGTGTGTGTGTGTGTTCATTATGTGAATACTGTTTGTGTTCTCACCTGTACTGTTACAGTAGCAAAGCAATGCTGAAGTGAATAATTCAAGTCAAAACTGAATGTCCATTTATTTGGACCAATCGTGAGAAGCGTGGTCGAGAGGCCAAGTACGCTTGAACTTGGCTTGGCTTGGCTACCTAGAAGGGGGCTCGAGGTTCGACACCCAACTCGGGCTGAGCTGTGTTTACTGAGCGCCTAAAGGCAGCACGGAAAACCAACTCCTAGATACCCCCCACCGGTCCACAAATGAGATTGGACCAAAAGCGCTCTGAGCATGCTATAAGCATGAAAGTAGCGCTATATAAAAGCTATAAATATATAAATATATATAATAAAAGGTCTTATCCAATTTTTTATAATCAAAATATTTATAAAGCCACATCTCTCAGTAAGTAGCATTTATTTCACTTATTTCATACCAAACATTATAATTAATTACAAAAAACTAAATAATAAATAGTTAATTTTTTTGTATTGATTCATGTTTTTGTCAGGTACAACAAATAATTGTGTAAAGTTTCAACTTGATCTAAGAATGATTGTGGGAGATAAGACAGGAACTAAAATTATACCGGACAGACTGACAGAGTTGATATAATCATTGCAAAAAGGAATACATAAACAGTGGAATTTTGTAGATGAGTATATATGTCATTTCGGACGTAGTCATCATCTTTTTTGAAGTAATGTCTGTATTATATAAGATAAGATTTAGACTTTATACAATATCCCTAAAACACTAAGATAAATCTATGTTTTTATAAAAAGCTCTGGTGGACACAGAAACTAAGTAAGAGCATAACATATTGAAGTATTAATTTATTATGTAGAGCTAATTACCTGGCAAACACATGTAAATCCATCAATGTTGTCTATACAAACTCCATTATTCTGACAAGGGGAGCTAACACAGTCATCTAGATTGATTTGGCAAAGGTCTCCAGAAAAACCTATACAGATAAAAACCTAGCATTGAGTATTGAAAGTTATGTGTGAATTAAAATACATCAAAACATCTAGTAAGCATTTTAAAGGGAAACTCCGATGGTTTTGACAATTTTTGATATAACATGTGTTTTGATTTACAGATAATGAATATATAATTTTTTTTTTATTGGCAATAATAAGTTAGTAATTGATGTTTTTCTGACGTAATTTTCCAGCGCTTCCAAAGCGGTCAGATTTTTTCTGGGTTTCTATGTGATGTCACACAAACCTATAAATTTAATCTATTGACTTACTGTATAACGGCAAACCATACAGTAAAGTTTACATTCTCATAAAAGAAATATAAAACTTTGTCTATGCAGTTAGATCTAGATCTTGTAAGCAAAGAGAAACATAATATGAATTAAAAGTAGATTTACATGCTTGATTAACCACGGCAGTGTGTATTTTCTCGCCAGACCACTCAACACACAATAAACACTATCGCTTGGTTGTCTTGTCATGACCAACTACTAACTACACGTAGTCTAGACTAAGCTTACACTGACCAGTTTGTAAAAATCAGCCAGACACATGATCCATTTACTTTTTGGGACATGGAGTGATTTAGATAAAATCTTATTTTATTTCTCAAGTTGTTTATTCTAATGCTTTTAGATCTATCTATCTATAGGCTATCTATATATATATCTATATCTATATATATATATGACTGGACTAGGCCGTCATTAAGCCTATCAGCTACTGTTAGAATGAAGTGATATGATTGGTTAAATCTAGTTTCCCTTTCAGTATTGTTTAGGGAAGTGATGTTTGCCTAATCTCCAAGAACCCTGTTTTTATTCAGATGTCAAGAATTTACTAATTTATTAAATATAAATGTCTCTAAGCATTTAAATAAAAAAAATGGTAACATGTTTACTATTACAACTTTTTACACAAAATTTAACTAAGTCAATAACTCAAATTTGAAAAATGATCGGAGTTTCCCTTTAGAATTGCATATCAAAATCAGTTATATAATAACAGTGACTACATTTTATTACTTCATTTATTTTCTAATAATTGTTAAGAAGTACTGTGATAGTGTGTTTGCTTAGAGAGACTGGTAGTGTATTGTGTGTGTAACTGTGTGTGGACAAGCTAGTTGATCTTTAGTATTGTACTTGGTTGATTGAACATAAAGTGCATATGGTATGACTGTGTAGAAAGGAGTCAGTAAACAGCAGAGTGCTGAAGGAGACAGCATGTACTAAATGAATTGGAATGTCAAGACTATAAAGTTATATTCTAATAGTTATTTAGTACTTTCCATTACTACATCAGTTATTTTTCTAAAGGATCTTTTAAAAATCAAAATAACTGATGGCTTTTTCATGCTCCAGAAAGTTTAGTGAATAATCTCTCATAAAAGAAAGAACTTCAAAATAAATTAATTCTTATTTTCAGATTAATTTAACTTCATCCTTTCAGTCTAGAATTTCACATAGAATGTCTAAAGATAGTAAATACCCTTGGGACATAAACAAGTGAAAATGTTAACTCCATCAAGGCACTGTCCACCATTCAAACAATAGTTCTCCAGACAATCATCCATGTTCACTTCACAGTGTAAGCCAGTGAATCCATCCAGCTGTTGGAACAAAAGAGAAAGATCAAACTACAAACAAGACGGAACATAAATTCTTGAGTTTTCACTATAACAGATAGAGTCCAGAGCACAACCAGGCAGCCATCAATTTTCATAACAAAGTTTGTTGAGCAAAACATTTATTACTAAGCAAGGTATAAACACAGTTCATTAAAAAAACATATAATGAATTCTCTTAAATAAATGAAATCCCATTAAAATACAAAAGCTTTCTTTTTTTTCATCTATTAATTGTAATGTAAATGTTTGAGCGGCAACCCTTAGGCATACATGCAGTTTGCAGAACCCAGTGATACACCCTGGCTGAGCCTGTGATGCTACTGATTCCAAACTGTATCATCACCTGCTTATTCCTTTAGATAGTTAAGCCGTGTATAGAACATCATTCCAACTGTAGATAATGCCCTGGCATTTGACTCCTTTCAATGAGATGATCCATAGTCTCTTTGTGACTGAAGCAGGCCACAGAATAGAAATATTTGAAGAAAAATACTTACACAGTGACATTGGCTGACAGGTCCAATAGGAACACAAGTTCCACCATTATCACACTGTAACTTGCAATCTTGGGTATCATTGCTGGGAATTCAACAAAAAATCCATTGCAATCAAGTCTTTAAAAAAATGTTAGCAAAGAAAAAATAAATTCATCAGTGGTTCTTATCATATACATTACAGACATTCCTTCAAAAGAGAAGCTAATTACTTCTTATGTGTTTCAATGTCTTAATCTAGTTGTGCATGCTAATTAGAGACTTAAACTCTACTAGTTCATTGGTTTTCCTGGCTGATTCAAGCAACCTTTTCCTGCTCTAATGGCACTAGGAAAGAAGGAGCATTTGTATGTATTCGTCTTAGCATATGGAATAAGAAATGTGCCTTAATCTAATTTTTGTGGTCTTATGAAGTTATGATGGATACCAGACTAATATACTTTTGCAATAATGTAAATATTAAAACTTTTCTAGCAATGGCTCATTGAAACTTCGAAGTTAAAATAGTTTACATTTCAAACACTTAAATTATCAAATAGATGGTTAAAGAAAATGATAATGTAAGCCATAGGCCAACTCACTTGCCATGATCCCATGATACTGACTGGTAACTGGGTACTAGCTCAGCACATGTTGGTCCTGTGTAACCTTAGAAGAAAAAGATTTTATTATTTGTTGACAATTTCTAATACATTCAAAATTTTCTTGATGAAGACTTGAAGAAGCTTCCAGCGAAATTAGCAGATCGAAACTAGACTCTTCAAAAAAAAATACTTTGCAAGACAAAAATGTTAGACATGTTACAAGCTCAGAAGAAGGTCAGGAAAGCTAAAACCCTCTACAAGTGTCACAGAGACTAAATTTCCTTTTACAGTTCCTCTAATTGTGTAATCAAAATTAGATGCTAGAGAAATGAATACAAATGACCTGAAATAAAATGTCTCTGATAAACTTTTTTGGTCAAGGTTTCATTTCATGTTAAGAAGTTCTCTTTAAAAATTTAATGAGCTGGTGGATATTGTTATCCTCTCTTGTTAAGGCTAGTGAAGATATTGAGCAGCCAGCACAACGATGTATCACTTTTTATTTTTTCAACAAAAAGTTAGACACTAATTGATATTCCTAAATTATGAAATTCAAAGATTCACAAGAGAGGATCGACTGAGCTTGTCAAAATTCACAAGATGGGACCAAGTAAGCTTGCTAAAGCACCAGAGAGATTCACTAAAATAATTCGTCATCCCTCTCGTTATCTCAGCTAAGAGTTAGAACTAAATAGTGAATAAATAAATTTTTAAACAAATATGTTATTGCTAAAAAGTTGTTTTAAAAAAGTTACCTAATGGACAGTCGCAAGTAAACTCACTGCCATTTGTGTGACAGGTGCCATGGTTGTGACAAGGATGACTCTGACATGGGTCATGACTTGATGAACAGACCGAACCTGAGATGCAAAAAAAAATTTCATTGATAGCAACTGTAAATTTTGCAGAAAAGTGTTTCTTGTAAATGCATTATAAGGCATCTGGTGAAATGTACATAAGCTATAGACAATACAATTAAATGGAACATATAATCATACAAATAATGGGACATGAATCATACAAGTAAATGGAATATAATTATACAAATAATGGAACATATAATCATACAAGTGCATGGAACATAAAATCATACAAATAATGGGACGTGAATCATACAAGTAAATGGAATATAATTATACAAATAATGGAACATATAATTATCAGCCTTAAGAAGCAACAGTTTATTCATTGAAAATGGGATGAAGTCTTCGTCTTTCGTCAGTATATAAACATTCTCACTGTTTTCCTATCTGATAGTTTTACTACATTACCCCAATTCTAATTATCACATCATTAATAATGTCCCATTCATTATCCATCTGCCCTGACTCTAATTAAAAGTAAAATATTTCAAATTGTATCAACATTCTATTAGCTTAATTAAGATTATATTTATAATTAATATATCCATTTTAAAAAATGTGTATCAAGTACTTACCATTACATGTGCACCATACGTCTGACTGATTTAAGAAGCAGGTACAGTTATGACGGAATGAGCCTATTGGACAATTATCTGCGCAAATAAATACAATCATTATGCATTACTTTTAAAAAGTTTTCAAGAGACGTATTTACATTTTTCATACCAAGTGCTAAAAAGCTAAATAAACACACTCATGAAATGGAAGCTTCTACAAAGCTAATTAATTTGAAAGTAACATTCAAGAAAAAGAAGAGGCTCACAGAAAAGCAATGGGAACACAAGATAAAAGAATGAACAAGCCTGTCATTGCATGAAACTCTATTCAAGGCAAAAGACAGAGGAATGGAGAAAGATGGTCAACAAATCGTGTATTGTTCAACAGACTAAGGGATAGGTGAAGGTGAAGTCAAGAAAAAAAAATTAAGAAAAAATACAAAACGAATTTCCAAATCACAAATAAGCCAGACACATCATTGAAAACGGGGACCAATTGATCCTGCCAAAGTGACAAAGATTCCCAATAAGGGACTAACTAGCTTGCTAAAGTGTCTGAGAAATTCACTCAAATAATTCTTCCAGATAAAGGGGTTATGCAACCAACATAAAGGTTTATGATGATACTTAGATCAAAATACTTTAAACTGTTTGTTTGTTTGTAAAATGTTTTACATGTTTCAGATGTTCCTTCAGAGTTGAAGATAGTTTACTTCCTAGTTCAAACCTCTCGCAGGATGATGGGGGATGGGAGTGGACAGGGTTTGAACCCTCAACCATCAATAAATCCGAACAACAGTCCAGCATGCAAACCGCACGACCAGGCGACTGGGAGATAATTCATTTTTAAAAATGTTTCTTTGTGATTTATCCCAGAAACAAATGTGTAAACAAACAAGAGGAATTAAGTTATGACCACTTTTTTTTAAAATTATTTATTCTTTAAAATAATAAACATATATATAGTAAAAATGTAATAAAGTCTAAGGAGAGATACTGAAATCTGTCAATATGTTAAACCTAATGCAACATACTAATTATATTGAGTAAAGTTCATTGTTCTGAAGTAAAAATTTTAAAAAATCTACATAGTGTTATAGAATAAAATACCCCTTGTGAGCATTTTGTTATTGTGTAATGTTAGGTGGCATATGATGAAAGCTTATCTGTTTCTACTAGTAAAAAAAAAAGTAGTAAGTACCCCTTTCAGACCTTGAGATGTATAAGGCATCCATTTCTATGGGCAATGTCCAATGATTATTAAGTGTTTCATATGGCCAGCATAGTGACCATCCGCCTTTACTTTCCCAAACTAAAGTCAGGAACCTATTAGTGTTGGGTGGACTTGAGGCTGCTGTAAAAATCTCAAAATGGAAAGTCTTCACCGAGATTCAAAAAACCTAGGACCTCTCAGTTTGGAAGCCAAGCACTTTACCAATCTCCCCATTTTTATATGTTCCCCCATAAGTTTTTAATGCTGATGAAAAATGATGGTGTCATGTGGTCAGAATATGACCTTACTTTCCCATATGTCATGTCAGGTAACTATTTGAGTTTTGTAGACACAAAGGCCTTGTTAAAATCATAATCCTCAGAGGGGTTTGAACTCAAGCTCCTTTGGTTCAGACGCCAAACATTTTAACAAGTTTGTTTTTCTGAATTTCCGAATAAAGTTTAGCATAGGTTGGATACTTTGGTTATTTCAATACAGCTCTCCAAGTAGGGTTTAATAGTTAAAAACAAAAATCTTATATTGAATAAAACAGATTTATTTTCAAGTTTTTCATGTTTAAATAGAACTATAGGTAAAAAAAAAATGAAATACTGTAGTCTAGAAAAAAATCTTGAAGAAAATAACTATATTTCATTACCTGGGACACATTCAGTGCGTGATTTACTGCCCACACTTTTGGTCACCTGATTGTCAGGACAAGGATTACACTTGAAACTAAAGTACTTCAGGTTGTAGTAGTTGAGAGGGCAGGGTTTACAAGGAGCAGTCCGACTAGCACTGTAGTTACCGCGCAGACAATGACCTGAAGAGACAAGTTTGAATTAGAAGAACTATCTAGTTTTTTTTTTAAGTTACCTACAAGGTAAGATAAAATAACTTTATTGGTCCAAACTGGTACTCAGCTTCAGTCCCTGGTTGACAAACTATCTGCTGCTTGCAGTTCGGCTTAAATATTAGTCAAAGCAGGACTAAAATACTAGTTCAGAACACAAATACACTTTGATTACTGTTTTTCTAAATTTAAAATTATCCTATATAAAAGATTAAAAAGTCTTGATGTATTTTGATGTAGAGGTTTTGACAAAGCTCATCCCTTATTTAGCTAGGCATTTATATTCTTGCACTTGGTCTATTGTTTGATTGTTTATCTGAATCTCTGCAAGTTGGTCTTCAGGATTTTAAAAACCCACTATCATTTCTTTAGTTTTCTGGACATTCAAAAGTTGTCTATGCACCACTGGTAGAAGTTGTAGATAGTAGAGCGGTACGTAGGACGTAATCATCTTCTTTTTTGAAGTAACGTCTGTATTATATAAGATAAGATAAGATAAGAAGTCTATCATCCCCTGTGATAAGGTCAATAATCATTGCATTGTCAGCAAATTTGATGATGTGGATATTATTTGTGTAGATGGTATGAAGTGCTGGTAAAAGAATGCACCCCCCTTTGGCACGCCATTGTTAATCTATCAAATCTGTTTGCTTTTACATACTGAGGGTATCTGAAACAAGGCTTTGATATGTTTGATAAAATAAAATCATATAGCATTTTTTATAATGAGATGTAATTGTATGGTGTTTAAAGCAGATGAGAAATCAACAAATATCTAGGATACTGTTTCTAGGTATTGAGATGAGTAAAGACTATCCAGAATGAGTACTATTTCATCTTTGGTACTTCTGGTTTGATGCAAACTGATGAGGGTCTAATTGTGTTTCAACTTCTTTCAATAGACACTTCAGAATTATATTTAAGGCACTTCATTGGATTGATGTTAGTGCAAAGTGCATGCAGATTTTTGTCAGAAGCAATTTTATTTTTTATTTTTAGTAGGCCTACTGGTATTATTTTTGATGTCTTCCAAATGGTATGTATTTTGTGTTTGCAAGGACTTGTTGAATATTTATAAGCTTCCCACTTAATATGTTTGGCCTCAAAGCTTTGGCTGTGTTTATAGGTTTGTATATTTTGTCACTTCTAGTTTTACACCAAACAGCCAGAGAATGCTGACCATGTCCTTCAAAGCTGCATACTATATCAAAAGGCCCGAACAAGACCTAACCCTATGGCCCCAAAACTCTCCTATAGAACAAAAACTATACACAGAACTGCCTGATCTGGAAACCACTGCACGGTTCATCTCAGATATAGGATTACATATCTGAACTCTCTGACATGTAAAATGAGAATGAAGAAGAAGAAGAAGTCACTTCTAGTATATTAAGCAACTAACTTTGACAATACTGCTCAGAATATTAAGCTACTAACATTGACAATACTGCTCAGAATATTAAGCTACTAACTTTGACAATACTGCTCAGAATATTAAGCTACTAACTTTGACAATATTGCTCAGAATATTAAGCTACTAACTTTGACAATACTGCTCAGTGTGACTGCACTTCTCACAATATTTGCTTCCATTTTTTGGCTGGTGGTAGCCATTTGGACATGGCTGGCATGGCTTCAAGCCTGTAGCTGAGAACTCATTCAGTCCGCACATTTCTGGTCAACAAAATAAAAGAAATGTATTAACTCTTTTAGTGCGAATTATTTTGATTAAAAAAAAGGAGTTTTCCGAGAAGAACGCAAATTTTCAAGGAGGGTAAAAAAAAAGTAAAGTTCCCTTTCAGACCTTGTGGCCTATGGTTAATGAGGGTGTCATGTGGCTAGCACAACAACTAACAGCCTTTAATTTTCCCAAACTAATGTCAGGTACCCTTTAGAGCTGGGTGGACTCAGAGACGCCCTAAGATCCAAAATAAAAAATCCCAGTTTTCACCAGGATTCAAATCCATATCTCCCACTTTAGCGCTTTACCGCTCAGCCACTATGTTTCTTTCAAGGGGGATAAAGTTACTAAAAATAAAGTACTTTTTTTTATAAAATAATCTAACATATTTTATTTTATTTTAAAGAAAAATGAATGGGCTACAAAAGTATAATAAATAACATAAAATATTCGAGAAAATTTGTTTTCATTAATTTTAAACTGAGCACAGAAAAAGGAAAAATGTTACAATTCATTACAAAATCTATATACTGAAAGATTTAATCTTTAATTAAACATTTAATCCATAAATATTGAAAAATCTCAAAACTTAGTTAACATATTTTATCACTTCAAATTCCATCAAAGATCATTATTCTAACATTCCTCAGACAATCAAGTTTTAATTGATTCATAACTAATTTTTTAATATTTTTTTAAATTGTTTATTGATATAGTACAACTTTCAAGCTTAAAGTATGCTCAATACGCTATGATCTATTTCTTTTGTGAACCATTGGGCCTCTGAGAGGTTTCCATGTTGCTTCTAAGTGCTCAGCAAAAAGAATTCTGCTCGAGTTGGGACTAAAACTATTGAATTTATACCTCTCAGCCACACAGATATTCCACAATTGAAAGTGAAATAAAAAATACTTGGTCAATATGCTGACTATAACAGATAAGGTATTTCAAAGGCATTGCAACAACCTATTAAACTGGAATAGTTTCTAGGAGTCTCTCTATAAGGTGCAGAGGAAGCTGGGCCTGTCTCAGTTTAACTGCTGCTATAACAAAATAGGGGCCTGTCTCAGTTTAACTGCTGCTATAACAAAATAGGGGCCTGTCTCAGTTTAACTGCTGCTATAACAAAATAGGGGCCTGTCTCAGTTTAACTGCTGCTATAACAAAATAGGGGCCTGTCTCAGTTTAACTGCTGCTATAACAAAATAGGCTCAGAATTTTCTGTACATAAAGTTTCACTGCATGAATCATTTTAGTCACACAGTCTAATGAGATCTTCTATCGTTTCTTCAAACCTTCATAACATTCAAGTGGGAAAAAATAGAGCTGCTCATTTCGACATCTGAATTGAATATGTCATTTGTTTATTTTACTTCAAATGTCATTTTTACCTTGACACTCAGATAAACTTGTAGACTTTTTGGCAGGAGTGGATTGCCCATCAGGACATTTAACACACTCTTTCAAGGTCAGGTCGCTTCGATAATAACCTACATCACATTCATAGCAGACGCCATAGCTTGAATAAGAGTATCCAGCGGGACATCCATCTGAAAAACATATCATTACATTTATAATAATAAGTCTTCTGAAATTTTAAAAAATGAAATGATCTGCAGTGTATAAGGTCTTCTAGGAAAATGTATCATTTTTAGCTTGTTTTTATTCTGAAGGTATCTTATCTTATATAATACAGACGTTACTTTTAAAAAAAGATGATTATGTCCTATGCATCATATATTTAATCATGCATATTAACCAATGAATTCTGTCAAGTCACTGGTTTTCCTGGCTAGCCCAGGCAACCCATTCCAAGCTCTAATAGCACTAAAGAAGAAGCAGTATTTGTACAAATTTGTCCTAGCATATGGAATGAGGAATATGCCTGTACCTTTGTGTCTTTCTGAGTATTTTATTAGATTTTGTTTTTGTATATGAAGATTATGGTTAAGTGTTTTATGTATAATTGTTAATTGCAACTTCTCTTTTGAGTCTTCTAACCTGAAGGATGTTACTCAAGTCAAATGTGAATATTCGTTTGTTTTGAATCTCACTGCTCTATTTTGTGTCTGTTCTAGTTTCTTAATGTTTTCTTGAGTTGAGGGGTTCCAAAGAGGATGCATATTCTATCATTGGCCTAACCAAGGTTAAATAACATTTTAGTTTTATGTTGTTATTTGATTTATAGAAATGTCTTTTAATAAACCCTAATGCTTTGTTTGATTTTTTTATAGTTTCATCAATATGGGGATTCCATGACAGTTTTTCATTTATTAAAACACCTAGGTATTTTAGTCTGTGTTACTGTTATTAAAATTATGTATGCTTTTTTTTTTTGCATTATTTTTTCAGAGATGTCTGCAAGCGAGAGATGAGAGCCACAGGCATCAGCAAAAGTATGTGGGAAAACATAGTCAAAGACCGGAGTGCATGGAGACAGACTGTGCGTGCTGGGACAACCCTAGCTGAGAACAAAAGAATTGAAGCGGCCTTAATCAAGAGGGAAAAAAAGAAAGCTGCCCTGTCCGCTAGCCCTGAATCAGAGGCATACACATGTATGAATTGTGGCAAAGTCTGCCGTTCTAGAATTGGCTTGATTAGCCACACCAGATTCTGCCCCGTCTCAAGATTAAGCCAAAACCAGTGACTCATTGCCTTTCGAGACAAAAGGAGCCATATATTTTTACACCAATTAGAGTTCATTTCAGGTGAATATAATGAATCTGTTATAGTCTATGGATATTCATTCCTTTGTGTGTAATAATATATTTTTGTTTTCTATTTTCTTTAAATAATAGTGTCTAGGGAAGATTCAAAACTATTACAAATGTAAAACAAAATGTGTATATTGTGGATTTTTTTTTTCAATCATGTGTATACAATTTATGAAAGTTTTTTTAAAAATATATTTGTCAAACTGGGGTATGAATCCTTTTTTTTGTGTGCTATCATACATATTGTTTTCTGTAATAATGTTTCGCTATGTGTTATGCACAATCGTAAAACAAATTTCTCAAGGATAATAAACATTATTATTATTATGTTAGAAATGAACGAGTAGTCATTCTCTGGCGCTGCCAGGGTCAAGTAAGAGTCAAGTTTCGCTAAAGAGAAACAAAATTCATCATAGTTCCTTTAACAGTTTCCAGTGAGGTGGCAGGTCTGCAGCAGTACCGCCCTCTGACAGGCAACGAGAATGTTCCTAGGAATACCAAGGGCCTTACAAGTATCTGTGAGGTCAGTTGTTATTATTCCCTTGGTTGATATGACAATGGGGTATATTGTTGTTTTAGATAATTTCCATAAACGCTTAATCTCCAAGCCAAGGTTCCCATATTTTCGTTGTTTTTCCAGCTCAGTTTTTTTTTAAATTATGATATAGTGGTACGGCGATGTCAATAATGGTAGCGGCCTTTTCTTTTTTATATATGAGCAGGAAATCAGGGCGATTATTATTATTACTATTATTGTTAAAAACGAACTAATATTCATTTTCTAGCAGTGACAGGGTCAAGCTTTGTTAGAGAGAAACAAAATTTATTGTAGTCCCTTTATCAGTGTCCACTGAGGAATTTTCTGGAACAGGTCTACAGCACTATTGCCTTCTGATAGGCAACGAGAATCTTCTTAGGGACATTAAGGGTTTAGAAGGTAGCTGTGAGGTCAGTTGTTATTATCCCCTCAGTTGATATAACAACAGGGTATATTATTTTAGACAACTTCCATGACCGTTTAATCTCCATTATTATTATTATTATTATTATAATGTAAAAAAACAACTAATATTCATTATCTGGCACTGCCAGGGTTGAGTTTTGTTAGATAGAAACAAAATTCATTCTAGTTTCTATATCAGTGTCCACTGAAGAATTTTCTGGTGATGTGGCATGCCCCACAGTAGAGTTCCTTACCAGGGAACTATGGTCACTTGTCACCAATCGGAGTTCATCTCAGGTGATGTGGCAAGTCTACAGCAGTATATTATTTAAGTGAGATGCATCAATTAATACAACAGTTTTTCTGAGTAATGACAAATGCATGTGGTGATTCTTACTTGCAACAGCACACTCTTGTAAAGACGAATTCCATTTCCCAGCATGACAAGAAAGAACTTGAACTGGCTCAGTGTGCCCCGGACATGTTATGAAACAAACTAAGTCCTGAAAGGGAAATAATTAGTGGATCAATTTCACTTACAGTATAAAAAAAAAAGCAAAATACAAAAAAATACCTTTTTTTTAAGTTTGTATTAAGTGTAGATATATCAGTTAGTTTGGATCAGTCATGTAATTAAATTTGTAATAGATCTAGACAAACTATAATAAATCTGTGCAATCGGAAATAATTTTACCAATATTGTTTAGTTTAATTTCATGCTTTTAGCTTTCTCAATATGCTGTTATCCAATAGGGACTATTTGGAAAGGGGTGGTGGAGAAAGACCAGGTTATCTCGGTGATGGCTTTTTAAATTTATTTATATTAAAAAATGTCATCGACCTGAATTTGAACTTGTGAGCTAAAGCCTTTTTAAGCTTCTCAGCCCCACGTGGTAACACTTCTGCTAGCAAAGAGGTTATGGACATGAAGGATTGTATATTTATCTATTGTTTCTATTTCATATATGTGTTCACTGAGGACAACCTATAAAGGGGACTAATACAGCTTATACCACCACTTCAGTCGAGTACATATTGAGATACCAAACAAAATAATTTATTACCAATAGTTAATTAGCTAATTGAATAATTTTTTATTAATTCTTGTGTTGTCAGGTAAAATAAATAATTGTGCAAAATTTCAACTTGACCTGAGATTGGGTGTCAGATAAATAACAAATACAAACTTTTTACCAACCAGACAGACAGATTAAGGAGATATAAGCTTTGAAAAAATAATTAGGAAACAAAAGAATACCTCCTTGTTGAGGCCAGTTTCTGTACAGTTTTTACCAACTCCATAATGGCCAGGGAGGAGCTCACCAGAACAGCCTTGAGCTGAAAAGGGTAACAAAGTATTGACTTAAATTGACCTCCGATCTATTCACTATAACAACTTCATAAACGGCTTAAAACAATTAAGGTAGGACATGACTTACGGAAAAATACAATTTTAAACTGGCATGTCCTGGTGTTGCCACTTCTATCTGCCGCTACGACTGTGACCATTACATCCTCTGTGATGGAGACTTCACTATCTTCTGGCGGATAATATCTCAGTGTAACATTGCCAGAGTTGTCACTGTAGGTTATGTTTAAATCAGAGTACTTGATCCTATATGTCTTGCTGGTGAATCTCTCAGAAATATTGACCACTTCTGGGCACTTGAGTTCAGGCGGAATCTCATCTGTTGATGAATGAGCCGTTTATGGAAGCAAAATTTTCAAGTTAAATGTCTCTTAAATTAGAAACTTTTAAGTTTCATTTAGTATTAGTATTTCACAAGATATTACATCATTCCACAGTTCAATGATGGCAACAAACATCGCACTCAATTACTAGCACAGTTCTATAATGTTTAAACCAATATAATTCCAATTAACATTCGCTGTCATGTGCAAACTGTGGAAAATCAGGCTTTCATTTTGCTTATTCAAAGCCCTAGCTGGAGAGGACACTCCAGCTTCGACATGAGTGTCTCTCCAAAAATAGGGCTCCACAGTCTCATGAAAAAGTGTTCAAGATGAACCACAGTCATTCTATGACTGAAGGAGGCCAATAATATCATAAGACATGACAGTAGAGAGAGAGTGAAGAAGGGGGTTGTCCAAAGAAAAGCTGGATGGACAATGTAAAAGACTGGACTCTCTTGATTTCCTGCTAAGAACAGCTGTTGACAGAAAAAAGAAGAGGGAGTTGGTTAAGTGAACCCATATGACTAAAGTCATGGGACAGAACAGGTGAGATGATTCTTATTATAACCTTACACCTGATTGCTTTAAAAATTGAGATTAATGATTTTTTTTGAACTTGTCATTAAGCTAGATGTACCTTCAATGATCAATTCAATGTTACACGTAGCATCAAGTCCAGCACTATCAACAGCCTTGATTGACAGTGAAATGCTCTAAAAATAGAAAATATATCAATTAATGTTAGTTACATAAAAATGCTGGTAAATAAAAGATGTTTTTTTGTATTCCATATTTATAAAGTAGAATCTCTTACTTTTGGTACAGGTTTCCCTATATAAAGTAGAATCATTACTTTTGATACATGTTTCCCTATTTAAAGTAGAATCTCTTACTTTTGGTACAGGTTTCCCTATATAAAGTAGAATCTCTTACTTTTGGTACAGGTTTCCCAATTTTAAAATGTGAAGAATTGTAAGAGATGATGGGCACCAGGCCAGAGTTGTCTGTCACTTCAGGAAGCTTGACAACTTGTCTGCTTAAAAACTGATTGAGAGTGATCACTCTTGGCAAACCAGGGCAGTCTTGAAATTTTGGAGGCTCCAAATCTGTACATTTAACAAAGTGTGTATATAGATCAATCATCTTCTATTTCTCTTCTCAAGCTGTTTCCTATTATCCTTAGATAATTTTTGTATACACATGCCAATATAATTTTTCTTTCCATAGGCCCACTATTGCTCTTTATTTGCTTTTAAAAAAACTTTTTGATATCATTGGTACTGAAATTGGTACTGAAACTTAGAATATTAGCAGATAACTGCTAAGTATCTAGAATAATTTTTTAAAATCACTTAACATTACAAAAATTATAAAATTGTTAATCCTACTGGAGCATGTCTTCACACTCAGAAAAAATATCAATTATTAAGACTAGCAAAAAAAAAATATTTTTTTTTAAAACAGTTACATTTCTGATAATAAATTAATTAACGAAGCACTATAACATAGTATACACACAAATTCTACAGAAATGCTCAGAAAAGCATCAGGCTAAAACCATATATTTTGTTCCACAGAGTAAGACAAACTTGTTAGAGTACAATTTCTTTCAAAGTGCTTTTTAGCCGAAAAAAGGACAACCAGAATCGAGAAGTACAAAATATGACTTTGTGCTAGTAAATAACTAAATAACATAAATGACTAGTTTAAGACATGATTATCTTTATTACCTAATTATCTTTTTGTCAACTATTAAAGGAACATCTGTCAACTGTAAGGTAAGTTCATGCTCTATAATAAAATACATCTTTGTCTCCTCAAAAAATAGAAATTTTTAAAAAACTTGAACAAATCATTCTTCAAAAAAAACAAAACCTATGAATATAATTAAATGTGTCGACAGTGGAAAGACTTACCAATACACTGTGGAGGTGGACCGCTCCAGTCAACCAACTCTGGAACATCTCGCTTACTTCTTCTTTTAGACTGATGACCTAGATTTAAATTTAAAAATGATAATTTTAAAAAACTAATATTACTAATTTTATAAAATATTTGGGGGGGGGGGGGGGTAGGGGGAATGAGTGTTCAGTGTGAAAAGAAAACAGGAAAGTTTAAATATTGTAAAGCACTGTTTCTCTTGGGGAATACAGGCTTTTACATGGCATGGCAGCTGAGTGGTAAAGCACATGGCTTCCGAACCAAGACTGGGACTTTGAATTTCAGGATTTTCAGAATGCCTGTGAGTCCATCCAGCTCAAATTGTACCTGACATTAGTTCGGTAAATGTAAGGTGGTTAGTCCTTGTGATGGCTACATGATACCCTCAATACCCATGGGCCACAGAAACAGATGGGCTTTACGTCATCTGGAAAAATAGCTGAAAACACTGCAGCATCTGGAGACATAATCTTATCAATACTTAACCTGTAACTCTAGATGTGTATCAAGGATTGGCCTCTTTAGTCACAAGAGAAGTTGCAAAAGGAAAAGATCATCTCTTTAGACATAACATATCCAACAAACTTACCAATAAATGCTTGGACAAAAAGCATTTTAAATTACAGCGTTTTTGTCCTTACCATTATTATCATCTAAAGACGATTCACATCTGTGTTGGACTGAGTTGTACTGAAGTCTTGGAATACACTTCCATTGAGCTGAGGAGGTGGTATAGTTTTCAGGAATCTGGACATTTTGCCTGCAGGATTGGGTGATGTTTTGGACCATGGCATCAGTGGGTTGCACCAACGCTGTCCGCAGGTAATGGAACACTTCCTTCACACACTTTTCACAATCTTGCTTACGCCCTTGTATACTAAGTACTTTCAACGGTAGAGTTATCTGCACTTTACCCTGCAAGAATACAAGGCAAGGCAATACATAGCAAGCAGCTAGCATAATTTTGAACATTATGGTTTTAACTTAGCATAAGTATCATATGAATTTCACAATAAATAAGTTTTACTTTTGAATAAAATGTTTGCCACCACAAAGTTGGTGCCATATTGTTGATACCCTATTTTGATGTTATGAGTGTTATTCACAACTCGTGTATTTAAACCTTGAGCTAACCAGTTAGTTGATAGCAGTCAATAAGAGAGAGTCAATAAGAGAGAGTCAGTAAGAGAAGTCAGTAGAGGGCAGTCATTGTATGTAGTCACTTAAGAAAGTAATTATAAATTAGTTACTTGTACCATTAGTACCATTGTATTTCTATGAAGCATCATTACTAAATATTCTAGGATTGTGTGTATCTTATCATCAAATGTGTTGTTACTATTATTTTTATATAAATATTAAACATTTTATTTGTGTCTGCTAGGTCGAGAGTTATTTTTTCATTTATGAACATGCAAGTATTCATCCTGAGAATGCCTACAAATGTACTAACATAATATGAAACTAATGTCACCAAACGGTGTGATGATGCCTATCTGTCTCGTAGTTATTTGATGCCTGTCTGACTTCGACAGAATTACTCTGGAGATGTCTGGGTTTCTTGTGCGGGTGTATTTCTATGCGACTAACCAACAGGACAGATGACACTCATGATTAACAAGTATAGAAACAAAGTCCAAAACCCGTTGAACAATTCAAATAAAGGTTTAATCCAACAAAATGCCACAGTCGATGTCTCTGTCAAAAAAATACGTCTTACCCTTATGAAATCCTATCATTAACTCTTTTTTTGTCTCTCGGTAGCCTCTAACCCCAACTAAGTCCTAACATCGCTATTTGCGTTCAAAGTCCGTCAATTATTATACAAACTAAAAATGCTAACTAAGTGTCTAACAACGGCCATCTAAAATAACTTGGTGACAATATTAAATAAAATACTTTTTCTTTTGTATTGAATATAAGTAGTTGAAAAGTGTCAAATTTACAGTCATGGGTCAATGTCTACTATATTTACAGTCATGGGTCAATGTCTACTATATTTACAGTCATGGGTCAATGTCTACTATATTTACAGTCATGGGTCAATGTCTACTATATTTACAGTCATGGGTCAATGTCTACTATATTTACAGTCATGGGTCAATGTCTACTATATTTACAGTCATGGGTCAATGTCTACTATATTTACAGTCATGGGTCAATGTCTACTATATTTACAGTCATGGGTCAATGTCTACTATATTTACAGTCATGGGTCAATGTCTACTATATTTACAGTCATGGGTCAATGTCTACTATATTTACAGTCATGGGTCAATGTCTACTATATTTACAGTCATGGGTCAATGTCTACTATATTTACAGTCATGGGTCAATGTCTACTATATTTACAGTCATGGGTCAATGTCTACTATATTTACAGTCATGGGTCAATGTCTACTATATTTACAGTCATGGGTCAATGTCTACTATATTTACAGTCATGGGTCAATGTCTACTATATTTACAGTCATGGGTCAATGTCTACTATATTTACAGTCATGGGTCAATGTCTACTATATTTACAGTCATGGGTCAATGTCTACTATATTTACAGTCATGGGTCAATGTCTACTATATTTACAGTCATGGGTCAATGTCTACTATATTTACAGTCATGGGTCAATGTCTACTATATTTACAGTCATGGGTCAATGTCTACTATATTTACAGTCATGGGTCAATGTCTACTATATTTACAGTCATGGGTCAATGTCTACTATATTTATTTATAATAATAAAACAGTGAAATTTTTCTTACATCAAGAATATTAACAAAAATCTGAGCTAGCTGTATCAATGTATCCTTGGCAGTGTTGCAAATCTGTCGCCGGCCAATACTTATCTGTATGTCTTTAACCACTTCCTTATACATGACCTCAGCTGATGCAGTCACTGACCTCTGACACTGCTCACCTGTGTAGTGACCTTGAATGGACAGCGAGACATTGGCCACGAGAACTGGCAGCTCCTCTGGAAAACAATAAAACAGGAATGTCTTAAGTGAAGGACTTGGGAGACAGACTTTTCAAAGTCCTATTGCATTGTATCTAAAGAAAATTAAACATAATGAAGAAATATATATATAAAAAATTATATATACATATATTTATATATAGGCCATTATAGAGCAGGTTAATCCCCTATGAAGTTTAAGTTTTAGTCTATATAACTTGGTATGCAAGTTGAAGGCACATACATCTATTAACAGTGTGAAACATAAAGGATGATATCATCATGATTTTTAATACAATGTTCTTTGTGGAAAACTACTTGAGTGTATAGGAGGACAATGAGGGCATTACCGTGGAGACATTTCAAGTTAAAGTCATCAAACACATCCTCTGGTTGGCAGTAGAAAGGTGAGCTATCGACTAATGTCCTCAGAGATGTCAAACGGATCTGTGTACATCCAGGAACATCTGGATTGTTTGCTGACTCCAGGTTGTAAGCAGGATGTTGAGAGTGATTGGCCAGTGTCATAGCCAGACTTAACAGAGATGATGAGTTGAGGGACTCTTTGAGTGGTACAAGGTGAACTGAACCATTGCAACTGATCTGTACAGCAAGAAGAATACATAAATACATTTTTTTTATTTTATCTGCACAGCATGAAGAATACATAAATACATTTTTATTATATCTGCACAACATGTAAAATACATTAATACAGGGGTTCTCAACCTGTGGGTCGCGACCCCCTTGTGGGTCGATTGACGATTTGCCAGGGGTCGCCTAAGACCATCGAAAATAAGGATTGTTATTGTCTATTCTTCTATTGCTGTATGTGTGTGTATGCGGGGGTCACGGAAGAGTGGGGGATTGTAAAAAGGGGTCGCCGAGCATAAAAGGTTGAGAACCGCTGCAATAATACATTCTTTACTATCTCAGCATAGCATGAAGAATAGATAAATTCTGAATTCTAGCTTTTTAATTAAAGTAAAGCCAAACCAAATATAATAATATTAAAACATTCTAAAATAAAATAATGCTCCTTGAATTGTTCTGCACTTTACAAGAAATTCAAACTCAATACTGTTCTGATTATGCACTTTATTAGCCAATAAGTGTTTCTCTCTATAGCAGATTTGAGAATTTTAAAATAAAATAACAACTACTATATTAACATATTAATTATTATTTCACTTTTCATGGAAACAGTTGCTAATGAAGTACAAATGCATACTACTTCTTCTTCTTCTTCTAGTCAGCTTTATTGCTGCTGAGCTGTCAGCTCTTTTGCAGACTGTGCCAAGGAAAAATAGTGTGCTGTTTTCTTCAGTTGTTCAGCACTGCCGTACAGGGTGTTGGTTATGTTGGGCTGGAGTGGTAGTAGGGTCTGCCTAAGGTGGATTAGGAAGGGGGCATTCAAAAAGGATATGGTTTATGGTTTCATAAGGGTAGGCACAGTGTCTACAAAGGGGGAGTTGTGTGGGATTTATTTTATTGAGATGGTAATTTAACAGAGGTGTGTGTCCTGTCCTTAGTTGGAAGATTGTAGATTGCTCTTTGCGGGGGAGGAAGTTAAACAAATGCATACAATTGTTTAGATTTATCTTATTACTATGAAGATGATTAAAAAAAAACTTTAAAAGTCATTAAGATATTTCTATTCAACGTCAATATCATTCATTCCATATCTTCACATTGTTTTGATTTGAAGTAGCACACTTCACCCCAATGAAAACAGCCTTTTCCTATATTAAATTGTGTCATGTTATTCTCAGAGACCTTAACTCTAAGCTAAATAAGTGAGAAATGACAGGTACTAAACATACTCACCACATTTTCCCCATAAGACAATGTTGTGATTTTGTCCACACTGACATTGAAACCAGAGACATTTCGGAATAGCTCCTGTACATAAGCATTTACTAAACTGTTGACATTTGAAGTATAGTCCTCCTTACAGTCGGAACTCATGTGATGTCTTAAGTGATCGGCTGTGAAATTGGCTACAAAAGCAAACTTCAGCCTTGGTACTGCCAAGACAACAATTGGAACGGAAGATGCTTTGGTTCTTGGATGTAAACACCTGACAGATTCAAAAAGATAATTGCCAGATTATCAATAACTCTATGCTGCTTAAAAAAAATGTACATAAAAGTCAATTAAATCAGCTCAAAGTTTCACAAGTTATAACAATAGAAATAATATTGCTAGACTTATCTTGCTCTCTGCAAATGTTGGGCAAACGCAAAAACATGCTCAAAAACTTGAAAACTCAATTTTAAGTTGCACGATGTTTAAATAATTTTGTGTACTAACAACCAAATACTGTACAAATAGTGACTGCACAATCACTTCAATGAAGAAAAATTATTTAAACATACTGATGTTAAGAATTGAACTGTCTTTAAGTAGGGTCACCAAAAGCTCCTCAAAAACTACAAAAACGCCATGAGCCTGTCACTAGTCCCTGATTTGTTGTCAGTGCATGTCCATTCTCACAGTATTCTGGTCTTGATCACATGTCGGTGGGTCACACTTGGCACCCAATACCCGCTTTTTAAATTCATTAAAAAAAACTATAATCTAATGAATTCACTTAAAAAGTGCTTCATCTAAGAAGACTCAATTAAAAAGTGTTTCATCTAATCATCTAAAAGGACTCACTTAAAAAGTGTTTCATCCATGACATAGCCATGGTGGCAAGTCCATCCAACCAGTGAAACCTCTGTCTCTGCACCAGTGTAATTCACAGCTTCGCATCCAGCACCAACAACTTCTCTGTAAACTTGATCAAACTTTTTGGGGAGATTCTTTCTAACAAACTCTTGGAACTGATGAGCACATCTCTCAGTTTTATCTTCACTGGCTACAGTGTAGGCAAGGGAAAAGTTGATGTAGATACTAGCCTGAACAGGAAACCAAGGAATCAGTATAAATCATTTATCATAAATATTCTTTAAAAAAATATTAATATTTCTATGCCACATAACATTAAAATAATTTTAAAACTAAATATTTAATTTCTTAATTTTTGTATAAATCAAAAGAGAATTCAAATTCACATAGTAATATGACTTTGATGAAACATTACTGTCAAAAATGTATTATGGGGATAGATTTTGTATAGACGCCACTATCATGTGACATGGATTCGGAGGTGCTCATCAATCTATTCAGAACACTACTAGGATGCAGTGAAGAAACTCGGCTCCCAATATATTTTCTTGAGTTTAATGTTTTTAACAAAATATGTCATTCCAAATATAAATCACAATGACAATTTGGCTGACACAAAACAATAGAGTTAAAATGTAACATAATGAAGATACAGATAATCCATTACAGAATAATAATAATAATAATCCGATGCCAAATACTTGTAAGAACTGCTACTTGAAACAATAACTAAATACCATGAACAATGACCAACAGCCAACTGTGAAAGATGACTAGTGACTCTGATACTTCGCTCTAAACTGCTTAAATATTGGAGTACAAAGATTTTTCTAGATCTTTATGTAAATTATCATAGATTATACAAGCTTCTACCTTAACCCTACATCATGCTTATGCAAATCAAGGTAATCTGAAATAGTCTGCTTTACTTTCCCATGCATACATATCGTAAACTAAACAAAAAAAAAAAACAGTTAACTTCCTGCTGGTCAACTGTTACTGTGTGCTGTCACACATGACATTTTCTGACCTAAAATGAGACATTTAGTTTTTTTCTATACACTAAATACTAGTTGGATGGGGCAGAGGTTCTTTCACAGAGGTGCAAGCATCACCAGGAGAAGTGACATTTTAAAACCAAAACAAGTGCTCAGAGCACACAGATGTTTCCTCTCATGAAGATGTCATTTTATGGTGAAAAACAAATATTATTTGATAGATTGGAGCAGTTGGAGCATTGCTAGAGTGGAGCATTTTTAATAATAAAATTAATGTTTCATTAAGTCTAAAACATTTTTAGACTACCGTCATTTTTGTCTACAGGCACAGAATTATTCCATAATGGACAGCATAATTACATTGTATACAACAGTGTTTCCCAAACTGAATAAGTGTTCCACTAACTACTTGAATAATGAGCTAGTAGCCGCAATACAAATTAATCTCTCTAAAAAAAACAAGTAAAGTGTTCCGTTATATATGCAGAATTTTGGGAAACACTGACGTACAAAAAAAAAATAGATTGCTCTTATAAAATCACCTTCAAGCCCATGAATTTGATGTTTCCTGCGGTCAGTTCTAAAGTGGAGTTGGACTTGATACACACAGTGTGACCAATCAGGCTACTGAACTCTCTCAGTATGTCATTGACCTTGGTGTTAATGCTGACGTGAGATGCATTGATGCATGAAATGTTGGAGAATGCACCAGTCATGCTGTCAGTCACCACAACAGAATAGATCGGCAAGGTGGCTGCAAAATGTGAAACAGTTCAACAGCATTGACTTTTGAGTTAATACAACTTTGTTTTAAATGTCCTATATTTTATAAATCAAAGATGTTCCTTCAAAAGAGAAGATAAATATATTCTGTGCATAGAGGTAAGTAAAGTTTCCATTTCAGACCTAGTGATCTATGGGGCAGATGGTTGAGTGGTTAAGCACTTGGCTTACGAACCTGGGGTCCTGTGTTTGAATCTCAGTGAAGACTTAAGATTTTGAAATGCTGGATTTTTAGGGCACCCCAACCAGAGTCCACCCAATTCTAATGGGTACCTGACATTTGTTAGGGGAAAGTACATGTGGTTGGTAATGGGGCAGATGATGTTATGGTTGAGTGGTTAAGCACTTGGCTTAGGAACCTGGGGTCCTGTGTTTGAATCTCAGTGAAGACTTGAGATTTTGAAATGCAGGATTTTTAGGGCACCCCAACCAGAGTCCACCCAATTTTAATGGGTACCTGACATTTGTTAGGGAAAAGTACATGTGGTTGGTTGTCGTGCTGGCAACATGACAACCTCATTAACTTTGGGCCATAGAAACAGATGACATTTAAATAATCTGCCCCATAGATCACAAGGTCTGAAAGAGGAACTTTTAGTTTGTTTGGGCAAGAATCTAAAAACTTCAATCTGCTCCAGCTTATTTTTAATATACTTAGGCTTTTATTACAATGTGGCATTGTAATTTCTATGCAAGCTTTAATAGACAAATCAGAGCCCAGTTTTAAACGTGCGAGTCAAGCCAGGTTAAAGCAAAGTGAGTTAAAGGATGACTGATAATATGCAAGTTTGTCCTTGCTTCAGAAACAAACTGTAATGCTAGAGATTACCAATAATAATGATAGAAACTATTCGGGGAATTTTAAAAACCAACAACCCATCTAGTAATAACTGAAGTAATCAACAAGCAACAGAAAATAATTACTTTTTTTTAAACAAGGCTTGCCATTTATTAAAAAAATGGCAGAGTTTAGCTCTTTTCTTCCATATAAAACAAAATTAATTAATTAGCAATAATTGATTAACTTATTTGTTAATCTTTGGGTTGATTCATGTATTGTCATGGATGATGATTAATTATGCAAAATTTCAACTTGATTCAAGAATGGGAAGTGGGAGAATACATGTGTCAAAACGTAATAATAGGATTAAATCCATATATACATCCACAGCTCTCATTAAGTAGCAGTTATTCCCCATATTTTGATATCAACCAAAATAATTAAACACCAATAATTAATTAACTTGTTGGTTAATTTGATTCATGTCTTGTCAGATACAATGAATAATTGTGCAAAAGTTTCACCTTGATCTGAGAATGGGAAATGAGAGAAAAATATGTTCAAACTTTTCACCAGACAGAGTGAGTTTATATAGGCATTTTAAAAATGAACCCTTTCATCTAATATCAACTTCCCAATCAGGCTGAAAAATGAAAGCACAATAAAAACAACACACCTTATCTATCAGCCTATAAATATTCTGATAAATATTCTGATAAATATTCTGATAAATATTCTGATAAATATTCTGATAAATATTCTGATAATGAATTTTTAGCCACTTTACTTACTATCAGAGGAGATAACTGCTTGTTTTAAAAGCTCCTCATTGTTAGGCTGGTTTTCAGAGCTGTAATTACGATTGCAGTCATTTTCGTTCACTTGGTCATTAACATCTTTCCATGTCTCATTGGCACTTGAATCTTGCCCTCGTGAGCCATTCTCACTTTTGACATTCGATAAAATGTTAGAGCAACTGGTTTTGTTAGCGCTGGCGGTGACATTCAAGTGGACAGGGCTCTTCTCTCTATCTGAATCGATTTTCAGCGTAGAATAGTTTCCTGTCGGGTTATCTGTAAAGCTAGTTAATGTGAAGCGATGTCCTCCAGGGTCTTCAGTTTTCTGCTCTATATTGGAAGTTTTGATTGAAGAGGGTTGTGTAGTATGACGCTGGGGGCCCACTAAATGAGGATTTTCAGTGGTGTCTTGTGAACCACTTGTATTATGTACAAGTGTTGGAATGGACGGGGATGATGGGGGATGGTTTGATGTAGGCTGTGTGGTTTCCTCTGAAGTATCAACCATTTCTACTTGATTCACAGTGCTAGCAGTGATTGGTTCTGGGGTGGAAAAGCTCAGATCACTGGACAGTGTTTTTTCTGTACTGTGAGAAAATGATAGTGCAGTGGACTGGATCTGGTCAGTGGACAGAGTTCTGACAGTTGACTGAGCAAAGACTAGTTGTGGATCTTCTAGATCATTAATCATTTCATCAGAGGCCAAGTTCAGATCCTTCTCTACACACTCTAAAGAAATACATCATTAAGACATAAGTAAGAATGGACTGTAATAAAATATTTAAATGACTTCATTATTTACTTAAGGCTTTAATAATTGGAGACAAGGTGGCTGAGTGGTCAAGCACTTGGATTACAAACCAAGCGGTCCAGAAATCAACTCCAACTGGGGACGACTGGGATTTATTTTTAATTTCAAGACCTTTAGGGCAACGCTAAGTCCATCGAGCTCTAATGAATACCTGAATTAGTTGGGGAAAAGAAAAGGCAATCTGTCATTGTGCTGGCCACATGCAAACCATGGACCATAGAAATAGATGCCCTTTACATCAACTACCCAAAGTCTGGAAGGGAAACTTTTATTTTATTAATAACTTTAACTGGAACTGGAATATTTTTATAACAGCTAGAGACATAAAAAGAAAGCCTAGTAATACAAAAAAAAGCCTGAAAGTAGGAAATGTGTAAAACTATAGGTCTATTTATAAAACCAGAATACATTTGTACAGTTTAGTATGACTTAAATTTTAACTCAAGGGCTCAAGCCTTTAAAAGCCAATATATAAAAACTGTGCCAGCAAAGTGGTTATGAAAATGGAAGGTTTAAAAGTAATCTCTTCTATTTTATCTCTTTTCTCTCTACAAAGTATAATGGGGACTAATTGAACTTATACTGCCACATCAGTCTGGTACAATTTCTTTCCCTTGTTAAATACCAAACAAAATAATTAATAACCATGCTTAATTAACTAATTGTTTAATTTTTTTTTATTGATTCTCGTTTTGTCTGGTACAAGAAATGATTGTGCAAAGTTTCAACTTGATCCGAGAATGGTTGTTCACAATTTTTACCAGACAAACAGACAGAGGGAGTTGGTATAAATTTGTAATAAAATTTTAAAAAATAAAATCACCAGTTATACTTTGATGAAAAAATTATGAACCATAAGAATAAAAAGTATTTGATTGGAGCCTTACCTTCCAAACATACAGGGCCCGTCTCCTCACCACAATTTTGTCCATTAAAGGTCAGGCCAGAAAAGCACCCCCATGTTACAGAGGTTTTAGTGGAAGCACTCAAGACACTAATGGAAGGGCAACTAACTGCACAAGAGGACAACTCTCGAAATTTCTCTGTGTCCATGGAACTCATTGTGGAATTGACTAGGTCAATATAGTTGCACACATTGAGCACTTTAGTAGATGATACTGTTATTGTCAGTTTCACAGACAGATTCTGTAATACAATGTGGAATAGTAAGTGTTACTCTATGAAAACCTAATAAAAACAATAAGACATATTATCCCTAATTAAACATAAATTCTATGAATAGTACTTTATTTGGACAATTTTTTTGAATTCATGTCATAAGAGCATTCAATTAAACACTATAAATAAAAGCATTAAGGTTAAGTACAAAATACATCATCGTCCACACAATAACAATTAAGGAATCAACTGTATCAGCTAATGACATTAAAATACTCATATATCATATATATACTTATATCTTATCTTATCTAATATAATATAGACATTACTTCAAAAAAGAAGATGATATTAACCAATGACTTAAATTCTGCCAAGTCACTGGTTTTCCTGGCTAGCTCAGGCAACCCATTCCATGCTCTAATAGCACTAGGGAAGAAGGAGTATTTGTACAAATTTGTCCTAGCATATGGGATGAGGAATGTGCCTTTATCTTTGTGTCTTTCAGAGTATTTTTTTAATTTTTGTTTTTGTATTTGAAGATTATGGTTCAGGGTTTTATATATAATTGCTACTTTACTTTTGAGTCTTCTTTCCTGAAGGCTTTCTAAATTTAGTGATTTTACTAAATCAACTCTGTCTGTCTGTCTGGTACAAATTGTGTACACATTAATCCTTACAATTAACATTCTCAGATCAAGTTGAAAGTTTGCAAACTTCTTCATTGTTGAAGACAATACATGAATCAATTAAACCATTAGCCAGATAGTTAAATAATTAATGATAAATAATTAATTGTGTATTATATAGCAAAAGGAGATAAAATCATGCAGTATTGAGAAATATCACATGCTGTGTGGCTGTTTTCATTACATAAGCTTATTTTTATTTAAAAAATGTATTTTATGCTTTGTTATACAACAAAAACACACAATTTTTTTAAAGACTTAATCTCAGCACCTAATCTTAGCACTTAATATCAGCATTAAATATCAGCATCTAAAACGTGAGAATATTATATATTCTTACATCTACAATGTAAGACTTAAAGTATTCTAGATGTAAATTTAAGTCTTGAGATATAACAAGTCCCAATGGCTTGCATTGGGTGTCAAAATGGGCACTAGCTATGGGGTCTGAAGAGAAAGAGAGAGTGCTGTAAGCTTCCACAGCGAGGTCATCTACATGAGTTTCTCCAAAATCAGCTTCTCTTAATGACTAAATATGTATCTTGCATTATCTATGCCTAACTAGTTATTTAAAAGCAAGCCACGAATCAATTATTTTTTATAACAATTTAAATAATGTTTTGACTGATGTAAAAATGCCAGATAATTTTGTAAATACAACATTAGTGTTAAATGATATTAAAAATAGAAAATTATCTTATCTTATATAATACAGACGTTACTTCAAAAAAGAAGATGATTACGTCCTATGCGTCATGCATTTAGTCATGCATGTTAACCAATGACTTAAATTCTGCTAAGTCCCTGGTTTTCCTGACTGGCCCAGGCAACCTATTCCATGCTCTAATAGCACTAGGGAAGGAGAATTTGTACAAATTTGTCCTAGCATATGGAATGAGGAATGTGCCTTTCTCTTTGTGTCTTTCTATTTTATTAGATTTTGTTTTTTATTTGAAGATTATGTTTCATTGTTCTATGTATAATTGCTACTTTACTTTTGAGTCTTCTATACTGAAGACTTTCTAAATTTAGTGATTTTACTAAAGGTGTTACTATAGCAAAATGTGAATATTCATTTGTTATGAATCTGACTGCTCTATTTTGTGTCTGTTCCAGTTTCTTAATGTTTTCTTGAGTTGAAGGGTCCCAGACAAAGGATGCATATTCTATTATTGGTCTAACCAAGGTTAAATAACATTTTAGTTTTATGTTGTTACTTGATTTATAGAAATTTCTTTTAATAAACCCTAATGCTTTGTTTGATTTTTTTTTATAGTTTCCTCAATATGGGGATTCCATGACAGTTTTTCATTTATTATAACACCTACGTATTTTGCGTTTTTAGTCTGTGTTACTGGTTGACCATGAATAAGATAAGTGGAATTAATTTGTTTTAGTTTTTTTGTTACTCTTAATAACTCACATTTTTCATGGTAGAAAGACATCCTCCAATTTGATTCTTATTTCTGTAGTTCATCTAATTCTAATGGTGAAAACTTGAATTCTAGTGTCTAGTTTGTATTAGTGTTTGATTATTTACATCACCAAGGGATATACATTTGATGATGGATACTTGGATTCTATATAAAGTCTAGTTTGAATTAAGTGTTTGATTACTTACATCACTAGTAGATGTTGTGCTAGGGATGATGTCCAGAGATACACCATACTCAGTGGCTATATCCACCACATCCTGGAGCTGGATTAAAGCAAGTTCTTGCAATTTCTCTGCACAAGCATCACGGCATGTAGAGATCAGATGAGTACCAAGCTCCATATAAACTTGATGGGTCAATGTAGCCAATGGCTGTAGTATTGACTCTTTAGAAACTTTTGTTGCCAGGCATTGTATGGATGAATAATCTATGCAATAACAGAATAATTTTAAATATGAGTTTAATTTTTCTGTACAATTTTACTAATAATATAAAAATAAATTATCAGAGCATCTCATACATGTGTTTTTAGAATCCATTCCTTGTTACCAAGACCTAATGCCTATTTAAGCTAGACTATCAATCTTGATACATCTCATACATGTGTTTTTAGAATCCATTCCTTGTTACCAAGACCTAATGCCTATTTAAGCTAGACTATCAATCTATATAAAGAGTACTTCCTTTTGTACCTACTGATTTTTATTAAAGTTTTAATTTGTCAAAATATTTTTAGTTGTAGCAAAGAACTTTTGATTTCAAGGTAAACGTGTACATAGTACATACCAGACAGGGTATATCCTGTCCTGTTGCAGTGAAAGGTTACACTTGAACCAACAGGAAAACCTTGCTGATACTTGATAATGGAAGCATTGGTTAGGGAACTTGGATTCTTACAGGACTGAACTAAAGTGGAGATGTAACAAATGACATTATTACATAATGTATACACTTTTGAAATGTATTCAATTTACATATATATTGTAATAAACCTGGTGGTGACACAGATGGGGGTAGTGTTGTGTGTAGACAGCCGACGCAAATCGCCCCAGGCAAGTGCTAGATGAGAGGTAACAGTTCGGGAAGGATCTGTGTTGTGAGTAGAGCTCAGGAGCATCAGGAAGGATGTGGTCATGTGATTTAACGAGAATGGTTGAACGATGTGCTGTCCAGTTCTAGAAGGCAAAGCAGGGACCCTATATAAAGAGCGGAGGTATCAGGGTCCAGTGAGTCATGACTTCCCAATCTATGAATCAGTTCAGTATGTTATGGCAGAGTTCATCGGAGTACACCGAAGCCAGTGGAGTTCGTTCTACAGTACAGAGTTGATACGAGGGTTAGGATATCTAGAACATTGTACAGTCTGTGTTTTGTGTTGACAATTGTACAGTATTGGCTGTAATTTATTGGTCATTAAACATTTACGTTAATTTGGAGACATGAGTTGTTATGTTCTTTAAGTTGGCAGTGTTGTTTGGTGAAGTTGCAGAGAGTCTGAATATTGAGATTCATTACAATATCAATCATAATTATTAATAAATAATTTCCATTACATATATAAATATCAAATGAATGAATGACCATTTTTAATTTGCAATAACAGACTTACTCTGACAAAAGGGGGCCTGGCTACTCCACTGACCATCTGCCTTGCATTTAGCCACAGACTGACCAATAAGTTGGAAGCCACAATAACATTTGAATAGTGCCACAGAGTTGTAGTAAGTTGTTGTGAAGTGGACAGTTCCATTTCCTGGAGCCTTTGGTTGAGAACAATCCACAGCTGCACAGACAGTATAATATTATAATATAAAAGATTGATAGACTTTGTGATACTTAAGTGTATAAAAAATTATCAACAGTTTCATTTGAATAAATAAATCAATTCTCTCACGACCATCCAAAATAATGTGGTGACACACACAAAACTTAATAATATTTCATACTTCTAATTCAAAGATAAAATGTGCTAAAATTTAAGAAGATCTTTTCTTCTTCTGTAAGTGTCTGACATGCAGTCAGAAAGGTTTATTACAACTCAGCCCTATTCTCTCCCCCCTCTCACAGAAAGGTAAAGCATAGTTCAAGGCCAAAGAAATATATTTTACTTTAAAGTTCAAGAAACTGAAAGCACACAATAAAGCAGATCATAATATTGACAAGACATTGAAAAACTAAAAAAAAAAAAATCATATGCATGATGCTGAGACAATTTGCCTAGATATATTATGTATGAACTTATTCAACAGCAAGCTTACCAATCCATTTCCAGTAAAAACAGGAGTAAGACATGGATGTATGTTTTTGCACTTAATATAGGTACTATATCAAGAGGCCTGAAAAAGACTATGACCCAAAAACACTCCTATAAAAGAATAACTATATGGAGAACTGCCTGATCTAGAAACCACTGTGCGGTTCATATCAGATATAAGATTACTGATATAAACCCTATGACATGTAAAATGAGAACGAAGAAGAAGAAGCACTAAATATTTTTGTTAATCATTGATCCGGTCTTGAGAAAGACAGTTCCCAAAAACAAAAATGGCATCCAGCACATTCCTACCTCAACATTTGCAATACTTAGTCGGAATTGATGAGATGCTCAGAAGAAGTGAAAAAGACTGGACTACTGAACAACAAAAAGAAAACTGAAAACTGAAGGTATGAGAACAGACAAGAAACAAGAGAGCACAATAGTACCGCAGGGGGAGAAAATGCTCAATACAGACCACTTCACCTATATGGGGACATAGAGTTAGCAAAGAAAGTGGATCAGAAGAGATTTGAAATTGCCTTAAAAAATCTAGGTTTGACTTAACCACTCTTCAATCAATCTGGTGCTCTAAAAGTACTGTCTTAAACATCTTGAACATTGAGTCAGTCCTTCTGTATTGTTCAGAGACATGGAGTCACAAAAACAATTAAGAGAAAAACTCCAGACCTTCACCGACAGTTTCCTACGCCAGGAAATTTGGGAATTATGAGGCCCCAAACGATATCTACTATCAACTTATGGGAGAGAACTAAACAAAAACACAGCCAGAGTGAACATGGAGGTGTATAGGGCATACTTTGTGAAAATCAACTACAAATGTTGCAAGGCAGGCACTTGATTGAAATCTGCAGGGAAGGAGGAAACTGGGTGGGCTCAAACAGACCTGTTTATCTGCCTAGACATATGTGAGCAACCAAGACATAGATCAAAATAAAAGGAATGCAACATAAAAAAGCTTGTTAGACTAACGCCTCTCTCAGACTTTCATAATTAATGACTTACACTTTGCAAACACACACACACACAAAAGAGAATGACACTTAATGAAAAATAATAACTGTGTACACACATTGACAATGCGGCTGACGTCCAGTCCAGATACTTCTGCCAGTAGTAGCATTCATGACACAGTACCTTGCGCTGCCTGGTTGGATCAGGACAAAGCCCTCCCTACAGGAGTACCTCAATGAACTGCCAACTGTTAGGTTGTGATAGTAAACATTCCCATTCAGTGGTGGAGAGGGCTTGACACAGGATGACACTGAACATTTCATAGGAGCAGATAATACAAACATTTCAACATTTCAGCAAACAGGATAGTTTCAATGATTATTTATTTTCAAATACTCATATTAGCAGCTGGTTCTGAAATAAACTATATTTATGCATCTTTTTTTTTTTATTCAGTCCTAAAATAATTTAGATTTAAGTATATATATGACTAGTTATATATTTTATTATATTGAATAAAGTTCATATTTATGAAAAAGTATCAAATAATAAGTAAAAATTCTCCTTTCAGACCTTGCGATCTATGGGCAGATGATGTAAAGATGATCTTCTTCTCTGGCCCACAGTTAATGAGGGTGTCACGTGGCCAGCACAATGACCAACCGCCTTTACTATTCCCCAAATAATATCAGGTACCCATTAGAGCTGGGTGGTCTCAGAGGCACCCTAATAATCCTAAAATTCAAAACCCAAGTCTTCACCACAATTTGAACCTTAGAACCCCAGGTTCAGAAGCCAAGCCCTTTTACCACTCAGCCACAGAATAGTAATAAGCTTTACTTTATTGTTATTATTACAGAATAAATAAGAATCAACAGTTATTATTGTCTAGTTTTTAGGGGATACAACTGAAACTCTCTCATTACAACATGAACATGTACATACAACACAAGTAAGTCATCAGATTTTTAGAAATCTGATCTGATAGTTGGAGATGTTGCATACTGTTAAATGGCTAAACATAAGAAGAAGTTGCTTCATTTAAATACTTAGATATTAGATAGGTCAAACATAACAAGAGATGGAGGATCAATAAAAGAGATTAAAAAAAAAGCTTGGCCTCTGCTGCCATGACCAAACTGTGGAATATCTGGAAGAGTAACATCCACCTCCCAGTAAAATTAAAACTGTATTTCTGCACTTCTATATGGTTATGAAAGTTGGACACTGAACGCAGAGGCTGAAAAAATAATCCAAGCTTTTGATAGTAAATAATAATGAAAAATGATGAGTACAAATGAGTTTTATTTTTAAAAGTCAACACTCTGGCTGGCAAAAGGGAAGAACTCCTTAATACTGTGAAGAGACGAAAGCTGAGCTGGTTCGGTCATATTTTAAGACATGACTCACTGTCAAAAGTCATTCTTCGAGGTACAGTGGAGGGAGCAAGAAGGAGGGGTCATCCAAAAAAAAAGCTGGCTGGACAACATAAAAGAACAGCTGCTGACCAGGAAATGTGGAGGGATTAGGTTACAGGAACTGTCACAGCGTTTCTACAACTAAAGTCAATGGATAGATGAGAGAACCAGAAAATTATATATCGGCTTACCTTTACATTTTTGTAAGTTTGGATACCAAACGTTTAAAGACACACATCTAGTAATACTGAGTGCAGGGTGATGGCCAGATGGACACTTGATAGTGGCATTGGTACCTAAAATGTACACACCATTGTACAATGGTCTCTCACTATAAACCACATCCATGCCACTAACCAATGGTATCAGCTGACAAGTTTCTACAAAGAAAAAAAAAAAAAGGACTCAATATGCATGACTAAATGCATGACGGTAGGTCGTAATCATCTTCTTTTTTTGAAGTAACGTCTGTATTATATAAGATAAGATAAGATATTCTTGTTATTGTTTTGTTAGATTGTTTGCTTCAAATGAGTATCTTTAAGTACAGTTATTCATATGGTCCATCAATAAATAAAGAAAATGTACAGTACTATACACAGACTTCCAACTATGGCGTCTGCTTATTTTATTTCCATTCATATAAATGAACTTTATAGGTAATCCTTTACTAATGTTCCTTCAGAGAAAGTGAGTCTTTAAATATTGTCCCACATATAATCTTAATATATTTTTATACACAACTTTCTATGTTATCTTGAGCAGATCCTTAAAATTAACAGACTATTATTATTCTAATGTGAGCAGTTTAGAAAATGACATTTCACTAATTTTTGAAAGTCCATTGAATTTTTTTTTTTTCTTTTTACCAAGATCAGGTCTTTCTAGACTATGATTCAACTTTTTCAAGGTATCCTTTTTCCTGGTCATTTATTGAATTTACCCAGTGACAGATTTAGCTGTCATTTTTTTAATTTCTATTACATTACCAGTTCAAATACATACAGTTTCTAGAAAAGGAAATGTTAGAATTATGGAAGCATGAAGCGCTGCCCTTTACACCAACACTAGATCTAACTATAAAAGCAAAGGCTTCAAACTATTGTTGAAGGTCTCCGCTGATTTTTCCCTCAGTGTAGCCCAGGACTAGTTGCAATGTATTCTTACCTATACAAGTTTTGTTGGGACTTAATGAAAAGTTTGATCTCCGGTCTTTTGGTCCTTCATACAGTAGGAAATGCTCTGCGCACTGGCACAAGTAGCCTCCCCTTGTGTTGTTGCATTGGTGATTACATCCTCCATTGTTCGCTTCACATTCATTCACATCTGTCGATAGTAACTTCAAGTGTCATGAGCAATATTAAACCTAAGTGGGTCTTAAGTGGTTCAAAAGTGTAGCATCCTTCAAAATCTTCTTTTAAAAGTTTAAATTTGTGCTCTACATTGTATGAAAGACAACGCTGACCTATACATGTGTGATTTGATCCTACAGGGTGCTGAAAACCTCTCCTGCAAAAACACGAGAAATCCCCTGGTAGATTCTGACAAACATGCTCTTCACAGGTATGGTTTCCTATAGTGCACTCATCTATGTCTGAAAACAAATAAGAAAAAGAACTTGACTATTGTCACCACCTCAAAGTTGGTGCCATACAGTAGTACACCCTATTTTGATTTGTTGAGTGTAATGCACAACACTCATGTTTCTGAGGGTGAATACTTTTAACCTTGAGCTATCCAATTATTTGATAGTTATTAAAGGACAGTGATTATAGGCAGACAGTTAGTAGAGGGCAGTCATTGAAAGTAATTAGTGAGAAACTTAATAGAGGATAGCTATTACAAAGAGTTAGTAGAGACTTGTACCAGTTACTATCTTATTGCTCTGTTAGTCTAACATATTTCTATGAAGGATTGTTACTGATTATACTTGGAATATATTGTGGGAAGCGGTGGGAAGCGTGGTCGAGAGGCCAAGTGCGCTTGAACTTGGCTTGGCTACCTAGAAGGGGGCTCGACGTTCGACACCCCACTCGGGGCAGAGTTGTGTTTACTGAGTACCTAAAGGCAGCACAGAAAACCAACTCCTAGATACCCCCTCCACCCACTGGTCCACAAATGAGATTGGACCAAAAGCGCTCTGAGCATGCTATGAGCATGAAAGTAGCGCTATATAAAAGCTATATTAATATTGTGGATCTCATTCTATGTGGTGATTCAAGATATTGTAGATATATTAAACATTATATTTGTGTCTGCAATATCAAATGTTATTTCTTCATTTAATGAGAGATGTCTGAATGTACAAGTATTCCTCCTGATTATGCCTACATTACAAACATACATTCATCCATAGGCCTACATTACAATTCTATAACATGAACCCAATGTCACCCTATGACAGCGGTTCTCAACCCTTTGAGCTCGGCGACCCTTTTTACAATCCCCCACTCTGCCGCGACCCCACCCCACCCCAAACACATTTGACAATAGAAGAGTAGACAATAACAATCCATATTTTCGATGGTCTTAGGCGACCCCTGGAAAATGGTCAATCGACCCCCAAGGGGGTCGCGACCCACAGGTTGAGAACCCCTGCCCTACGCCCATCCAAAATAACACAGTGACAACTATCAAGAAACCACTTCCTGTCATTTGTTTCTGTCTGCTGGCTACATACTATGACCCAGTTTGGTGTATCCAGGCATACATTTTAAATTATATTTTAAAAACATAAACTATAAAAGTGTACAAACATAAGAGAGACATTAACTTAATAGCATGGTAGAGTTGATACTAAATGAACTTCAATAATATCTAACCAATTGCATGTCAAAAAATGTCTCCTAGTTCACAATTTAGTTCATACATAGACACCTTATGGGAGGTGCGGTGGTTGAGCGGTAAAGTGCTTGGCTTCTGAACCAGGGGTCCCAGAAGACTGGGATTTTTAATTTCGGGATCTTTGGGTGCCTCTGAGTCCACCCAGCTCTAATAGGTACCTGACATTTGTTGACATAGAAATATGTTAGGCGGTTGGTCATTGTGCTGGTCACATGACACCTTCATTAACCATAAGCCACAGAAACAGATGACCTTTACATCATCTGCCCTATAGATCATAAGGTCTGAAAGGGGAACGTTTTTTTAAAGGCACATCATAAGCTTCTGCAGCTGGGAACACTTTAGTCATCATGCAATATTCAGCACAGTTCCATAAACAGTGTAAACTATGCAATCCATTGATAGTACCAATTTCTGCACTGTTGGTTTTTGTTTTACATGTTTGGATGTTCCTTCATATTTGAAGACAATTAGATCCTAGCCCAAACCTCCTGTAGGATGACTGGGGATGGCAGTGGTCAGGGTTTGAACCCTAGAACATTGAGACCACCAAATGACAGTCCAGAGTGCATACTACACAAGCCAGCAGCCATCCAATGCACTTCTTGACTTCCAGGCAAGCACATGTTTCAAGAAACATTGTGTTATGTTAGATTAGTCCCATGAAAAGTGCTTCTCATAAAAATGCCACACTTCACACTTTGGTTTACTTTTCAGCCTGCTGAGTTGTACAGCTTTTTCCTTTACAAGGGGATTCAACTACTTCATTACCCTCATTCCACAAATTGAGGACTTTCACTGCATTGTATAACATTACCTTATAATAAACAAATGTTACTTACAGTACTGACCACCTCAACATATGAGTTGTTAATAAGAAGTATTACAAATTATTATTTTTTACACAGTTATTTTCTTAAAGTATAGAAGTGTAGCTTTGTTCGTCACAGCAGCTTGTTATAAACATAAGTCCTGAAATTAACACTTTGAACACAGCGTTGAATCTATAATAATCCCTGTAAGCTTAGCCAAACAGCTAGTCAGGGTTCACTTAATCAAAGTGGACCAGCACTACTTTCAAAACATGATGAAGTCAATCTTATCTAAATGTGAAATCTCTGAGATCAAAATTTGTATGCCAATAACAGTCAATACTGAGCCTACGGATTATCAGGCAACAATAATAATATTAACCTTTACTATCAATAAAGAAATTTGTCTTTAATATTTGCATTGCACCAAATGAAACATTATGTAATGGTACTTAAGTAAAGTATGCAAAGATGACAGTGTGGTTAAGTCTAGTTATCTCACCTGTACAGAAAGGAACAGGCAGGTCATACTGCAAACTAGGCAGACAAGTTAGAATGTTAGGGTCACTGGGCTCATAGCCTTTATCGCAGGTGATCTTTACTGATGTCCCAACGAAAACAGGATCTGTGCTAACATTGGTAAATCCATGAGGTATGTGAGTTAGTCTAGGGCAGCTGGGAGCTAGAGAATGAAACACAGTGGAAGTTAGATTATATTCACTTCTACAGGGTCATAAACCAAATTTAAATCAAAATTTCCATTTTTATAATTATTTTGTTTGCAGATGGCTGGAACATCGGCCAATCAATAGAATGCATTTTAGCTTTAATAAAATTATGCATTCTTTTTAAGCTTCAATCTCTGCCTGCAACTGTAATTCCAATTTTTAATAAACAGCAATCTTAAGCCTTCATTAACTTTAATTAGTAACCCTTAATTATATTCTTTATTGTGAGATGCTACACAAAGATTCTAGGTATCACATTTAAAGATCGCATCACAAGCAAAGAGATTACAGACAAGGTTATTAGGACTCCGAGATGACCTGATAACTACTGTAAAAAATACAAACTAAAACTTTACGTCCATATTACAAGGTCTTCATGGCTTGCATAGACCTTCCTACATAGAACAAAACCAAGAAAAAGAATAATGAGGCAGACAGAGAAAGCGATAGGAAGACAACATAAAAGAATAGATGGGCCTGTCAGTGAAAGAAATTCTATCCAAAGCAAAAGACAGAGAGAAATGGAGAATGATGGTCCACAAATCTTGTGTGCTGTCCCAACGGTCAAATAGACTAGGGATAGGTGAAGGTGGTTATATAGCATAATATTTAAGGTCAACAAATGATATCTAGATAATAAAAAAAAGCAGTGAAGGAATTAAATATTATATTAATACACTAACAACTAATGACTATAAATATAAATGAAATTGAAGCAAACCTTTAGAAAACAGATTACCTTGACAGATTGGACGAGAATGACTCCATTGACCACTGGATCCACAGTGAGAGAACTTAGTTCCAATCATTTGATATCCATCTGCACAAAAATATTCCCTCACATAGCCATAGCTAATATATTCAGCCAGTGCAAGTCCATTAGCAGGAGGAGGCTCTTTGGGGCAGGTTATTGCTGTCAGAACATTCAAACCAGATGTTAGTGAAGTGCTGACATTCACTAAAGAACTCAATGAATTGCTCACATAAAGAACTCAATGAATTGCTCACATAAAGAACTCATATGAATCGCTCACATAAAGAACTCAATGAATTGCTCACAAAATAAAATTCTGTTAACTTAAATTTAAAGAAAGAAAAAAAAATGTGTAATGACAACACAACTTTTTAAAACTTTCTTATTGGTGCTAAGGTTAGAATAACTAGATCCTTGAGCAATTTGTTACATAAGAAAAAATAAATAGTAAATGTAATGATCAAATTGATGTTTTCACTATTGGACACTTAAAGGGGAACTTTACTTTACCCAATTGTAATTAATCTGGATGAATATTTTTTTTAAGATAAAAGCTATCTTGGAAATTTTGGATATAATATAAAGTTACAAGAACAATATATAGTTGTTACATATTGAAAAAAAATAGTTTTGAAATAATAACAAATGGTTTGAATGAAAATTCTTACAATACAGAAACACACATAAAAAATAATAATCATAACAAAACACAAATACATGCATAGATAGCAAAGCTTTTAAAAGTCATTGATAACACAAATAAATAATAACTAACTGATTCAAAAGGTGTACAACATCTTCAGATAGTGTAAGTATACAAACTAACCTTTACAAACAGGGACATTTTTCCAAACTCCTTTCTCGCACATGGCATTTTCATGGTTCACTATCTTGTAACCATTGAAACACTTATATTGGGCTACACTTCCTATCTCTGTGCCATTGAGGTCAACCAAATAACCGTTCGCTATTGCAGGAGCTGGTCCACAGTCTGTCTCTACAAGAGTACAGTGTAGTATAAAATTATTTTTGAGATGAAAAATATCATCCTGCACTTTCATTTATAAATACATAATGGAAATGGTTCCAATAAGAAAAAATAAATTGCAAATGTAACAATCAAATTGAAGTTTTCATTGATTGAGCCAGGTATCATTTTCTGACAGCAGCATTTTTTTTATAACATGCCAGAATCTATTTTGAAAGTATTTAATTTTTGGTAGAATATAAATCACATAGCAGCGAATTTGTAAAAATAATGTTATAAGTAAAAATGTGTCCATGAAAAATTCAATGCAGCTCATTTAAAAAAAATAGAAAGTAGAATATGAAAATATTTAGTATCGGTTTTGTTTGAATATTGTTTGACATGCTTCAGATGTTTCTTCTGAGTTGAAGATAATTAATAATAATAATACTAGGAACATCTTCGTTGCCTGTCAGAGGGCGGTACTGCTGCAGACCTGCCACATCACCAGAAAATTCCTCAGTGGAAACTGTTAAAGGGACTACGATGAATTTTATTTCTCTTTAGCGAAACTCGACCCTGGCAGTGCCAGAGAATGACTACTCGTTCATTTCTAACATAATAATAATCTTTATTGTCCGTATGGAAATTTGTCTTACAATTTGTGCATTACACCAAACAAAAAACATTATAACTATAAGAAACCAAAGTGTACATTCACACCAGACTCACTCATAATTTACATGTGACAAAGTTTATACCAGATTGTTTCATTTTAATGATTTGATTGCCAGGGGAACAAAAGAGTGTTTGTGTCTGTTTGTCTTTGCCATTAACAACCTATCCCAAACCTCACGCAGGAAGAAGATTTATGTCAGTGGCAGTGTATGAACTCTGGACCATCTAGAGCACAGAACAACAGTCCAGCACGCAGACTGCACGACCAGGCAGCCATATAGTAGTGTTATTGCATGTAATGTTCACCAAACAATAATTTATTCTTTAAAAATATTGGTCCAACATAGAGAGTTTCTCTTAGAAAAAGAGATAATTTACTAAGCTATGTATCAAAGTAAAAAGAGTAAAGTTCCCCTATCAGAACTTGCAAACAAAAGGGCAGATGATGTAAAGGTCATCTGTTCCTGAGGCCCATGCCTAAGAGGAGGCTAGCACAATGACCAACCGCCTTTACTTTTCCCTAACTAATGTCATGTACTGGCTGGGTATACTCATAGGCATCCAAAGATCCTGAAATTAAATATCCCAGTCTTCGCCAGGATTTAAAACTGGGACCCCAGGTTCGGAAGCCAAGCGCTTAACCGCTCTGCCACTGCATTTCCAAGCTATGTATCATGGTAGTTCCAAAAAAATTACATAGTGATTCAGGTAAGATTTTGTCAACTGACTTACTTTTACAACTGGGCAGCTTGGATGGAAACCACTGACCATTCACACCACAGACTGCAAAGGCAGGGCCAACGAGATCATTTTCAGGAGGACAAGAAAACTGAATCACTGCACCAAAATGATTCTCTGTAGTATTGACACTGATGGGGGGTGAGGCCGGAAATTTATCACAGTCTGAAATAGAACAAAAATCATTCGGCATTTACAGGCTATCTCTTGTCAGCTCAAACATATAGATAATTAATTAAACACCAATATTAACAGAATTCTGTCCACAAATATGTTTATAATAAGCAAAGACAGAACATTAGGTTGTTGTATTTTTTAAATTAAATTAACTCAAGCTTTTTCAGTCATACCACTGTAATGTTTTAAAAATTCTATTCACATGACTGTGTTAAGATGCGCGTCATAGTCTGAATGTGGAATGGTGGGAATGCTTGTTGAAAGAAGGGAGATAAAAGAGCCAAACTAGAGGAATAGAAACAAAATAGAGTTGGCAGTTTTAGCTATTAAATTAAGATTAAATGATTTATAGAACTATGATTTTCACTTTTGGTGTTAATGTATTGCTAAAGAGAGTCTCATCATGTAACAAGACCTAACAGACTGCACATTTCTAAATTTTTATAGATCTAATTTTTTCTCCTATTTTGGATGTCCTGATATATAAGTGTCATGTTTAATTAATATTTCCCTTTCTTTTGTTCTTAGTTTCAAATGTTCCTTCAGAAATGAATGTAATTAAATTTTAGTCCAAACAGAGCCACAGGGGATAGAATTGGGCAGGGTTTGAACTTGGGACCATCATAATACACGACCAGGCAGCCATCCTGAATAGGCAACATGTCATAAATTCTTTACTGTACTAATAATTTCGTTTCTGTCTAGAGTGGGATCTATTACTATAAAAGCATTACATGAGTTAAAATTTGGTTGATATTACAAAAACAAAGTTTCAATATTTGCTAAAATGGGTAAACCAATGTTTGCTTACCAAAAGAAACAAGAGCTGCCCACTGGCCTCTATTCACTGTTGAGTCTGAAACAAACTCAATGGAAAAGTCTGACTTTGTAGCACTCACTCTTTGATACTGGAGATGAATACCAGAGAGAGTCTCTAAAACACATGATGTGTTCCTCACCTAAGGAAGAAAAACGATTTCTTTAATTTCATCTTTCTAGATAAGGTAAGATAAGATACTTTTATTGGTCCAAACAAATGGATATTCCATTTGATTACGATTGTCCCCCTCAGCAGTACTACTGTAACAATAACAATATATATAGAGAGAGATGCAAACATGAAGCAACACTAACACATGAAATATACACAAACTACCACACAACCAGTGCTTTATAAACTAGGCTTCTGTGTACTTCTATGTACTTCTCGGAATGAGCTTGAAACACTTGACAGAAAGTGGGATAAAGGAGTTTTTAAATCTTTCTGTTCTAGCCTTAATGGAGAGGAGCCAACTAATGTCTTTGTGCCAGTGAAGTATTACCATATCAGCAGACGATGGCAAAGTAATTAGACTACTGATGGTGGCTGCATAAAACAGTTTAATTATTAAAAACAAAAACTTAAATGCTTTTAGTAATAGTAGTGCTCTGCATGTGGAGACATTTGTTCACTATATAGTAAAATGAATGGAAGATCTTGTTTCTAATCTCTAGGAAAATGGAAGTGGTCATCAAACAATTTCTCATCAATCTCAAATAAATGTTAAAATTTTTATTTGATAAAAAAATCAATAACCATATTTAAAATTTAAATAGAATCAGAGCAACTAAAATGTAGGTTGCAATAACTTTCCTATCACAATGAGGTGTAAGTCTGATCATTACATGTAGCTCTACCTACTTGGACATAATCCTTGTTTGCCTCTGTGTGAAAGTTTGGAAAAAAAATAACGTCTTGTGTTTTGCCTAGTCCATGTTTTTTAAATGACCATCGACATTTGAGGTTGTTCACATAGTGCAGGCTGGCATAGCCAGGAGACAAAATGAAAGACGATTCAGAGGAAATAAAAACATCGCAACCTGGGGAAAAAAGTATAGTAGATAACTTCTGGTTTAAAGTATTGACCATATTCGCATGAAATATATGTAGTAAAATTTGTTAAAAAGTCAAAACTAATTTCCATCTTAAAAGCAAAATAATGTTATAAATAACTTGTATATATATATATATTTTTATGTATGTAGGCTGTATAAATAGATTTTTAAAAATATATTTATCATATCTCACAACATAATATCAACATTCTAATTGTTAACAAAATTCAGAAAGAACCAAACTACTTTAATGTTGTATAGAACTTAGCAGCAACTTGGCAAAACTTCATAAGAAATAGATGAATGTCAATCAATTTGACTCTCATTTAGACTTTTGTTTTAATCAGTTTTTTGTCTCTTTTAACAAGTCACACTTTAAGGCATGAACATATATGCATTTCTTGGAGATCAATGATGGCTTTCAATACACAGAACATGTTTTATAAAAAAAAACTTTATTTTATTTATATATCTCAGACATTCCTTCAGGAAAAAAGATTATTTCTTCCAAAGCCGAAACCTGCAGGACCACGGGGCAGGGTTCAAACTTGGGACCCTCATGATAACACTTTGAGGTGTATTGCCACACAACCAGGTAGCTATCCAGCAAATTGGAAACAAGATTACTAAAACTCAAATGTAAGTTTCTATTACAAGGTAAATCAAAAATGGTTGTGGTCTAGGGAGAGTTTCAGTTAGAAACAGTCAGATACAGTCAGATACAGTTGTCTGCCAACTAAGAGGTGTGAATAAAAAGACGTAAAAGCAAGAGTCATGTCCTGCGGGAGGTTAGGACTAGGAAGTCAATTTTCTTCAATTCTGAAGGAACATCTGAAGCACGTAAAACATTTTACAAACAAAACTGATATTTTCAACATTCTAATTGCTAACAAAATGAGGAAATAACTAAACTACTTCAAGGTGGTATAGAACTTAGCAACAATTTGGCATTAGAAATAAAAAAAAATTCTCCCAATTATTTTCTTTAGAGTAATTTTACTATGACAAGACACGGACTATTAAAAGTAAATGAAAAAGAACACATAAGAATATAGAAGAAAAATCAACAAAAACAACAATATATCAGCACTTTCTGTGAAGTACCTTCAGAATAGGAAAGTATCTGACCAGTTGTCTTGCTGCCTAAGCTAACATGAATGTACAGATGTGGACCAGATGAAACTATCACAGGATGAATGTTGCTTGAGGCCATCCCCAAAGAGTCAACTCCAGGCTGAGATTCACCAGGAGCTATGACACCTACAGTAGAGTTCACCTGAAGGATTAGGGGAGACTTGCTGTTAGGGCCATCGTAGATTGTGATCGTATCTTGACCTTTCAATTGGAAGGTGATGTTCATCTGATGGATAATATGATTTGAACAACATGTAAGCATCATATTACAACTTTTTAAAAAAGAAGAAAGAAATTCTCCATTGAAACAAAATTAAATTTAAAACATTTATACTTACAGCTAAACAAAAAAGCATGAAAGTATCTATATCAATATTTTATATATTTCTTTCCTACAAAATAAGTCATTTGTACTCAAATAAACAATAATGGTAAAAAAAATAACTTTAATCTATACATTCAATATATTTTAGAAAATGACAAGTAAAAAAAACAACATATGTATTATTACTAAAATAATATTAATTCATAAAGTATTATTTTTTTACAATCTATTTAATAATAATCATGCCTTAAATAGTTAACAAATATCAGCTTTTCAAAAAAATACTTTCTTATAAAATATTAGCCTATACTGATTCGTGTATTAAATAAAGCAAAAGAGAAAAAAAAAGCAGCCTTAAAATAGTTACCAATATATGTAGAACAGTACTGGCAGAAGCTGAGACCAACCACTCACAACTTGTTTGCTTGAAAACTCTAGAACGTGAGGTAGGAAATCTCAAGTGCTGATAGCTTCTTGTTGCATACAACGTACCACCACAGCCAGAAACATGAGAATCAACTGAAGAAAGAATGTTTTAGAATAATTAAGGAAAGGAATATTTTTAATGAAAATTCTGTCAACACAAAAATCCTTTTTTTTTTTTTTTAATTAGCAAACAATCACAAATTCCAATGGAACTTGGAAAAAGAAAGCGTTTAAATTAATAGCAGCGGATTCTCTTTATCAGGCTCTCTGCAAGCCCTGCACAACATTGCACTCTGGGAACTTGAAAAATTGGGCTAAAAATATTGTGATTCTTTAACGTCAAATAAATTCACAACCAGTGCTGTAGAATAGGGCAACATGATACTCAGACTGGCTTCACGATGAATAACCCTACTGCAGTATTAACTCTGTACTGCTATACCAAGCTCAAATCTAATGTCCTCTGTCTCGTCCTGCATTCTACTGTACCAGACCAACTTCACACTGGGCTCACTGTATTGAACTGAATCTAAATCTTTCTCAACTCTGACACCTATGCTCTTTATATAGGGTACCTGAAGACCTTCTCAATTATGACTGAACAAGGCTAGATCTTACTGGATGATCACATGACCATCGCACGAGTAATAAGCATATGGTGTGTTCAGATCACAGACATTCCTTGAAGCATCTCCCCTTTTCACTGTTCTTGGTTGACCCCTCGGTTGACCCCTCAGTTGACCCCTCACATAGCGCTGGCCTGCCTCTGCTGTGTTAGCTGATAACACATATAGTTACCCCTGTCGCCACCATAGTTGTAATAATATAATGGACACTGGGACTATGAACAATTGTTTTTTTTTACTTTGAGTGTCTTTCACTATTTGATCAGACTAGTTTTTTAGATGTAAGTACTACTACTACATAACTCTTACATTTTTAAAAATAAAATTGTGTATACATTTTCTACAATTGAAATTAAGTGAATAGCATTGAGTTTTTAGATCAAGTAATGATGTGTCCGGTTTTTTATCCTATAGCATTGATACAAGCAAACTAATTAGTTAAGTAATGATTTATCTGTAGCATCAATACAAACTAACTAGTTTAACTATGGTATGCTTATCTCAATTTACACTGTGTACCTGCTTGCCATGTGATGTTAAATCCACTGGCTTCGATAGAGTGGTCAGACTGAAATTTGACCAGCACACAATTATTTGAAGAGATCACTTTTGTATTGGATACATTGCCATCCAAATAGTCTAACAGTGTTGTATCAGACATATCGGGGCAATCAAAGATTTGAAGAGAGTCGTACTGTGCTTCAATAGCTAACGTCTCTACCTGAGAGGGAGGAAAAAAAAAATCACATTTGCTGTGTTGTTAAATGAGATGGTTTTCTTTTTACATCAATGTAGTAATACAAAAGTTGTTTAAAGTTTAAAGTCTAGTCCGGTCAACACAGGGAAGTGAAACTGGAAAATGAATGCAAAACTGAAATGTGAATAGCTAGTCTGCCTTCTATGCTATTTAAAAACTTACTATATCTATTGACAAGTAAAAAGTAAAGACTATGTGATCTATGGGCCAGATGATGTAAAGGTCATCTCTGTTGCCCATGGTTAATGAGGGTATTATGTGGTTAGCACAACTTTAAAAAAAGAAAATTGGCAGGTTAACCATTAGAGTTGGGTGGACTAAGGTGTGCCCTAAAAATCCAGAAATTCACAATCCCAGTCTTCACTGGGACTTGAGCCAGAGACCCATTGGTTTGGAAGCCAAGGATTTACCACTTAACCACCTTGCCCCTTTAGATCTATTAAAGCAAAACAAAAACTAGCTGTATTAACTTATTTGGGTGACAAAGGCGTTATAAAGAGTCCAAACAAAAGACTTTAATATATCCACAAAAAAAACAATCTTAAGTTGAAAAATATACTGTTATAAAAATAGAAAAGAGTGTACAGATCTTACCGTTATTTCAATAACACTTGGCGGTAAAACTTCAATTTTCCAAGTGCAACTAGAAAAAGCAGGGTAGTGACTAGGAAAATTTGGAGAAACCAAAACACCAGAAGCGCCTTTCATTAGACTTCCACACTGTCTTGAGTATGAAGGGGGTGTGACTGAAGAACCTAGAAAACAAACATTTTTTTAAACTACATTCAAATTGCAATAAAAATGCATACATCCAAAGCTTTTACTTACTCAATGAGTGTGTAGCTAGTCAAAATTATCTGTATTTTCTATAGAGATGGTGCAATGTTGATTTCTTGGTCCTATAGTGGGTGTGACAACTAGTAATGAATACATAGTTTCAGTTGTTGCATTGTGTCTAGAATTAGTATATCCTATGATTTAAAGGGCACTCTCATTTACCTTCTTATTTATGAGCTTTAATTTTTAAAAAGTAAAGTTTCCCCTTTCAAACCTTGTGATCTAAAGATCATCTGTTTCTGTGGCCCATTTTTACGACCAACCGCCTTTACTTTCCCCAACTAATGTCAAGTACCCATTAGAGCTGGGAGGTCTCAGAGGTGCCCAAGATCCTGGAATTAAAAATCCTAGTCTTCACCAGGATTTGAACCTGGAACCTCGGTTCAGAAGCCAAGTGCTTTACCACTCAGCCACCACGCCTCAAAATCAGTGTACATTTAAGGAAATACATTATACTGCTATAAGCTTTAAGTTGCATAATGGAAACAGATTTGCATGACAAATATATTATTTTTACTTTTAATTTCCTGGGATTTGCAAGAGACAAAAGTTGAGCTGGTTTGGTCATATTGGAAGACATGACTCACTATCAAAAAGGGAGGGGAGCACAAAGAAAGGGTAGCAGAAAGAAAAGCTGACTGGTCAACATAAAGGAATGGACCTGCCTCTCTCTTGATATCCTGCCAAGAACAGTTTCTGACTGGTAAAAGTGGAGGAATGTGGTTACATGAACTGTCACAGCAGCCCTACAACAAAAGTCAAGGGATACATGATGATAATGATGTTCTTTTTACTGAAATCAGTGTAAAAAGGAAAGTTCCCCTTTCAGACCTTTGGATCTATAGGGCAGATGATGTTAAAGTCCTCTGTTTCTTTGGTCAGTGGTTAATGAGCAGGGTGTCATGTGGCCAGCACAACTATCATCCGCCTATACTTTCCCCGACTGAAGTCAGGTATTAGCATTGGGTGGACTCAAGGGGCACCCTAAAAATCCAGAAATTCAAAATCCCAGTCTTCACCAAGATTCAAACCACAGGTTCAGAAGCCAAATACTTAACCACTCAGCTACCGCAACTCAAAATCAGTGTACATTTAAGGAAATACATTAGACTCTCACCCTCATTGCATTTGGCCTCATCAGAACCATCCCTGCAATCCCAATGGCCATCACACTTCCATGCTTTGTTGATGCATCTGGAACCATCCTCACACCGCAAAGTCTGCTCCTCACAAGGCTGCATAATGCACAGTGAAACATGAGGCTCTTCACAGTTACTTGTGAGAACCCATCGCAGGTCTTGGTAAGCAGGAGGCTCCGCCCTCAAGTAACAGCAGAGTCTACTGATAGGTGAAGCTGCAAAGAAAGAACAAACTCTTTGTATTTTTTTTATTTATAAAAACAGAATTAATTTGATAGAAGTGTTTTAAATAGTATTTTTGTTTAAAACTCTTACAAGTAAAATGTTTTTAAAGTTCATACCAAATTACATTTGCATCAATACTAGTTCAAAAGATGTAATGAATAATTTTTTTAAATTAATAAAATGTTTGTAAAATGTTTTGTAAAATGTTTTACATGTTTCGGATGTTCCTTCAGAGTTGAAGATAATTACTTCCTAGTCCAAACCTCCCGCAGGACGACGGGGGATGGGAGCGGGCAGGATTTGAACCCGGGACCATCAATAAATCTGAACGACAGTCCAGCGTGCAAACCGCACGACCAGGCAGCCATCTTAGTTCTAAGTTTGATTTTAGTCTTTTACAAGATGTTTTAACTAAATGTACCTTTTATTTCTTAAAAAAAAGAAAAAGAGTATATAAAGAAGTATGAAGCAATCTATGAAATTACCATTAATAGAATCCAGTCCATTAACTGCCCAGAAACCATCTTGTTCAACAGCAGTTTGCCCATTAGACCAGATAAAGGCTTGATTCAAGTGACGAACTAAGCCTAAAAAAATAAGACAGTAATCTTTTAGCTTTATTACATGATTAATTCAATTCTTGTAATTTAAAAAATCTAATTTTTTCTTGTATGGTTTTACAACTAGCTTAAGAATAGAAAATAAATACTTTAAAATAACCTAAGAAAAGTCTACAAGAAACAGCTCAATATACATACAACTGAAAATACATAATTAATATTAATTTCTAATAAGAATAAAATTTAACAGAAAAGCATTAAAGTAAAGAATAGAAATTGTTGACCTAATAATAAAATGACTTCTGTTCTTTAAAAAAAAAAGGAACTAACCAATCCAAATTTTATACTCAGGTTCATTGGTTTCAGGTGATCTGATATCCCTCAGAAGTGTAGCGACATAGTTCTGCTCAGTCTGACTAGTAATAGAGACTAGATTTCCACCTTTGCTATAAAAAAAACAAAACAACATTGAGCATTAATTATCCAGTTATCCATAATGTTAGAATGTGTAAGTCTTTTCAAAAATATAAGATAGTTTTATATAAAAGGAAGAATACAAAATCTCTCTAAAAAAAATTCTACCTGCTGCAAAAGGCTTCAGCTTGAGTCCAGGAGAGTTTGGCTTCAATGAAGAAGTAGCAATGATTGTTGTGATAGATCCAATCTAAACATGTCAAGAAATTGGAATGGTTAGTAATAAATATTACTTCACACATTAACTACTTTACAAAAAGAAGTAGTGAAAACTGTATTTAAATATTTTTCTTTGTCATTAAAACATATTGAGATAATTGAAATTCTGAGGGATGAGTAACTTGTAGAAAAAAAATATATAATATTCTTCTATGATGTTTTTATCATAGTTTAAATCTTGTTGTAATTATTTTGTGTTAGCAGTGATAAAATGTTGAGAGGCTCAATTTATATGCAGAGGAAAATGTATGCTCCATTTTTGACACAATAAAATTAAATTCCCTCTTCAGACCTAATGGTCTATAGAGCAAATGATGTAAAGGTCATCTGTTTCTGTAAAAAAAAAAGTTCCCCTTTCAGACCTTGTGTGGTCTATAGGGCAGATGATGTAAAGGTAATTTGTTTCTGTGGCCCACAGTTAACAAGGGTGTCATGTGGCCAACCGCCTTTACATTTCCCCAACTAATGTCAGGTACCCATTAGAGGTGGGTGAATCTAGAGGCCCTCAAAGATCCCAAAATTAAAAATCTTAGTCTTCACCAGGATTCGAACCCAGGATCCTCGTTTGGAAGCTAGGCGCTTGACCGCTGAGACACCACGCCTCCATCTGTTTCTGTGGTCAATAGTTAACAAGAAAGTCATGTGATCTGCATAATGACCAACTGCCTTTACTTTTTCCCAACGAATATTAGGTTCCCATTAGAGATGGGTGGACACAGACACCCTAAAGATCCCAAAATTAAAAATCATGGTCTTATCTTATCTTATATAATACAGACGTTACTTCAAAAAAGAAGATGATTACGTCCTACGCGTCATGCATTTAGTCATGCATACTAACCAATGACTTAAATTCTGCCAAGTCACAGGTTTTCCTGGCTAGCTCAGGCAACCCATTCCATACTTAACAAGGATTTGAGCCCAGGACACCCTCCTTGGTTCAGAAACTAAGCACTTTATCACTCAGTTGAAGGATAAGGATTTGTAAAGGGGTAAGGATATGTACAGGGATAAACTGACATTTTGTCTAAAGAATTCTAAACATTTGTATGTTTGAAATAATTATTGGCTTAACATAGGATACATTTTATTTGACAGGAGTAGGAGCAGTGTTTTTCACCAGACAAAATTCTTGATATATCTTCTTGCTATTTGTTTCCTTAATAGCTACAAAATGTGAACATCACTAAAGGTTTTAGTGTGACTGTCTCAAAACTTCTTAGTTACATTCTAGAAATAAAAACTATAAAAAAAATTGTTAGATTCACAAACAGTTGACTTCACTTAAAGTGGAAAAGGATCATTTTGATGTGGTATAAAACTGTGTGACTATAGTGTGAAGATGAACTGGATATTTGTAATGGATGTGATAAAAATTGGTGTCTTAGCTTAGAGCTACCTACCAGAAGGACAATGAAACCAACTGGCGGACTGAGGCTCATACAAATGAAGAACTGTAGATCTACTTCTTAAAGTTGCATCATTGTTGAACTGGTTAAAAGAAACAAAATGACCTTCCATTAATTTGATGCTTTATTTAGACTATTAAAAAAGACTTAAAATTAATTAGATCTGTTCTAGATTTCTTGATCTAGTATCTAGAGGTCTAGTAAAAGTTTCACCACCTTTTGAAATGATTTATATATATCAATTAACTATTAAGTCACTATCAAGGATGCTGAATTTTTTTTGGTATGTTCAGTTAACTATTTAAACAATAATTGATTATCCACGTTAAGTAACAGTGACACTTGAATCAACAATAAGACTATAAGCGATAATCTACTGAGACCAGAATTTTAACATTCCTAATTGCAAGTCCTCAGCAGCAAGTAATTGAGTCAGAATGCAAGTCTAAATCTAACAGATTTCTTTATAAACATTGGGTCTGGACTCTAAAATTATATATCTAATAATATACTTAATATAGAATCTAGATCTCAATTATGTAGAATAGATTCAATTATTACAATTTGAGTTAACACCTAGAGTTGAGTTTAGTTGAATCTTCGAGGCTCAGGTAGACCTACGATTGGAAGATTACCTTGTTCTAAATTATCTATTCTAAAGAGAAGATTTTTACGTCCTACGTACGCATTTCATGAGTCAATCCAGATCAGCAGTTCTCAAACTTTTCAGTCCGCGACCCCTTTTTGTAATCTTGCCCACTATTATATGCCGCGCCCCCCAACCTTAAAATCATCTGTATTTTTGCTGACTGTAATTATAATTTACATTTCTTGTATGAATTGCCAAAGCTGTATCATTGTATGATACAGTATGTATCATTGTATGATACAGTATACAGTGTATCAATAATATTACTTATAATACTATATTATAGTAGGCTATCATGATCATCATACTCACTGACACAGTCACTGTGTGACAGTGACAGTCATACTGTATGTTTAATCACAAAAAACTACTACATAGACTAAGTAAAGACAAATAAATTGACTTAATTTATTTATTTTTCGATCGCCTATTCACCATATTGATATTTTAGGCTATACCTATGTGGCTACTTGAAAATCATGACTGAGCCCTCACAGAGCATGAAGCTCGGAAACTGTATCCTACGTTTCAACAATTTGTCAAAAGCTTGTTTCTGTTTCACCAGATCAGGAATTCTGGGGCAGTCTTTGCGAGATCCGTTGGGAAATCCTTCTCCGCAAAGATCTGTTGCTGGAAATGTAACTCATTCGGATGACAGGATGTCAACTAAGTTTATTTTCAGTTTCATTGTCAATGAGCGCTTGCAACTGTCGTTGTTTTCTACTTAAAAATGGAGAGAGAAAAAATGCCTATTGACAACCATCTCACTTCAGTGTGAAATAGAACATTTTAGGACGTATCAAATCCATTACTCCGCTTTGAAAACAGTCGACTGTTTCAAAACAGTCGAATTCCCAAAATTGAAAACAGTTACATCGTAGTTTTTTTCCCTTAATTACTTCTTGTAATTCTTGTGAAAATGACTAATATTCGTCGATGAATCATACAGTGATGGCTGCCTGGTCGTGCGGTTTGCGCGCTGGACTGTTGTTTTGATTTATCGATGGTCCCGGGTTCAAACCCTGCCGGCTTCCATCCCCCGTCGTCCTGTGGGAGGTTTGGACCAGGAAGTAAACTATCTTCAACTCTGAAGGAACATCCGAAATATGTAAAACAAACAAACATTTTTACAGTGAGTTCCAATGACTTAACACCTTATGTCTGCAGCAGAGAGAATCCACTTTACACATGCTGAAGTCAAGAACATTATCCAAGCATGCTTGGAGCAGAATCTTTGACACGCTACAAATATTATTCGAAGAGATTTGATACTTTTCCAGAAATCAATACATTTTGTCAAATACATCAGTTGCTGTAGTGGGCCTAGTCGTTTGACGAGATTACAAAACAGAAACTTGACTTTAAAATCGCCATCATTTAGATCAAATATACCGTCTTTCTAGAATCAGTCAGTTTACATCTAAAATAATGTCGCCAAAGTGATATCAAAATGGCATTTCAGCTCGTTTGGCCGCTTCATAGATTTTGATAACAGAATTTCGTTTCAAAATAACGCATTGTTTTTTTTCTACCCCTGTTTTATCTATCGAAATAAAACTATATCGTCAAAAATCCTCATAGTATTTTATTTCCCAGAGATCCATTTTCATGATTTCTTAAATAATGAAAATATTACCTTCAATGACAAGATGGCGTATTACTATTTATAAATGAATATACTTTTCAGTAACGTGAGTAAGTCTTTACCGTATAATAAATAATATCTAGGATTCTGCAATGGTGTAAAGTTGCGTTTCCTCACGCCATTTGATGGACAGTCATTTAAACTGTTACACTATTTAAGCTTATATGCTGCAACACTTAAGATGCTTGAAAAGATTTGAATTCAGTTTCAGCTGTTTGTATGATCTATCTTCCGATGACAATTTTATTAAAACAAATAGTAGCTACCCATAACAAATTTTGAACAATGACAAGTTTTTTAGAAAAAAAAAAACACTTTTTTTTCCAATGGGGTCGGAAAAAAGTTATTTTTTGTGATAGACAAATGGGAAATATGGCATAGGCGAAAATAATAATAGCTTTATTATGATAATACACATTGTGTAAGGCGAGTCCACTGAACCAGAAAAATTAAATACTGATGTTGATATTGCTTAAACTACACTAAAGAACACTGAACTATATAAGCGACGCTAACACTAGACGCTGGATACATGACGAGTCTTCAATAACACAGTCCCACTGTACACACGTTACACATAACAATACAATATGACCTCTCTTACTAAGTGGAATAATGTTATTTACAAACAACACGCACATACATGACTAAATGCATGACGCGTAGGACGTAATCATCTTCTTTTTTTTTAAGTAACGTCTGTATTATATAAGATAAGATAAGATACACATAAACACAAACTCAACACTCCTTATGTGATTTTTTTAAAACCAGTTACAACTTTGAAAAGGACAGCTCTTCTTATATTCTTATATTATAAATTACAGACGTTACTTCAAAAAAGAAGATATAATTACGTCCTACGCATTTAGTTTGTCTATTCATGCATGTTAATCAGTGACTTAAACTCTTTTAAGTCGTTGGTTTTCCTGGCTGATTCAGGCAACCCATTCCATTCTCTAATGGCACTAGGGAAGAAGGAGCACTTGTACAAATTTATTCTAACGTATGGAATAAGAAATTTGCATCTATCTTTGTGTCTTTCTGAGTATTCCACTAGGTTTTTTTTTTTATTTAGTACTTATGTCTGCGCCAGACTCCCAATCTACTCTGCAAGAACTTAACAGCAGCACCTCAAACAGCCCAAGAGAGTTGACAACACTCATTGTGATAATCCATCAGATGATATCAAAATTAAATATCAATATCACACTACAGTGGATCCCTGGACACATTGGCATCATGGGAAATGAAAAGGCAGATAAGCTATCAAAGGCAGGTTCATCTATGGAACAACCAGATAGACCTGTTAACTACCTCACCCTAAGGTCAATGTTAGTTAACAATCACAAAGAGGAGTGGCTAACCAATGGGCATCAGGAAACACAGGCAGAGCCATGTACAAAGAAATGATTACGCCTAACAAACTGGACAGTATTAACTTCCTCCCCCGCAAAGAACAATCTCCAATCTTCCAACTAAGAACAGGACACACACCACTATTAAATTACCACCTGAACAAAATAAACTCCACACAACTCCCCCTTTGCAGACACTGCGCCCACCCCTCTGAAATTGTAAACCATGTCCTTTTTGAATGCCCCTCCCTAATCCACCTTAGGCAGACCCTACTACCACTCCAGTCCAACATAACCAACACCCTGTACAGCAGTGCTGAACAACTGAAGAAAATAGCACACTTTTTTTCCTTGGCACAGTCTGCAAAAGAGCTCACAGCTCAGCAGCAATAAAGCTGGCTAGAAGAAGAAGAAGAAGAAATGTCTGCGCCAGATATCAAGCCTATGCAAATTTCTGTGGTGTCTCCTACTGAAGCAAACATTTCAACAATATATAGCTACAGTAAAGTAAATGTCTTCATTTGAGACCTTGCGATCTATAGAGAGCAGATGATGTTGAGCTGATCAATTTCTAAGGCCGACGGTTGGCCATGGTGTCACGTGGCCAACACAACTACCTACCGCCATTAGCTTACTTCCAGATACCAGAGCTTGTTGGCAGCGTCCTAAAATTACCGAAAATCCCCGTTTTTACTGAGATTATAGATCGGTTTGGAAAGCCATCGCTTTACACTTAAACAACATGGTCACAGAAAGAAAATAGCGGGTTATTATTGTTATTTTGCTAATTGCTAAGCAAAAGAGAAAGCTAAACTATGAAAAAGTGTTCGAGATGAACCATAGTCTTTGCACAACAAACAATTGGCTAATTACCTGACTACTAGTTCTATAGGACTCTCCAAAAGTTTGATGCAGTAATGTGATAATGATGACAGCAACTAATAGAATAGCCTTATGTGTCACTATGCCCTTCGAAGCGTGGATTTCTCTGCATTGACCCAAGGAGAGAAGGGCCATAACCTTCCCCTTTTGGGTCGACGTATGGTTTCGTTGAAGAACTGAGTTATCTTTCCTATCTTAATTTGTCCATGTTTAGATCTGTTCAGCAGCATAACTGAACTATTTCATAACACCTCAACACACAGAATCACATGGTGTCAATCTCCTGTAAAGGTAAAAATAATAATAATAATAATAATAATTATAATAATAATAATAATATAAGTTTTTCCTTTTGAGATTTTCAATATAAACTTTAAAGCATTTATCTTCCCTTAAAGATTTTAAAGATCCGGTTTATATAATAGTTTTAAAACAAACACAGTAACATAGACAAATGTCAGGGTTCACATTATTGTTTTAGCTTGTGTTGTTGTGTGGCTCACTAGGGGTTTCACAAATATAAACAATTATTACTTGATACACTTTAACTCCAGATATCCACTCAATTAGAATTACTTATTGCTAGATAAACTTCAACTCCGTGAATAACAATAATACTTTCCATGAAATAACAATGATACTTCAATACTTTAATAATATCCAATAGAGCACAAACAATGAATCAACTTCAATAAATATTTAATACACAAAACACCAGTCCAGGAAGCAACGTCCAACCTTCCTGGACCGGGAACAAGACCTCACTAACTTAACACACTCTCTCTTACATTCAACGAAGACTTAACCATTCAGTTCACAACACGTCCAAGACTGTTCACATTCACAACCTGGGATTACATTTACAAGGGGATGTAACTATCATACCAAAATATCAAACTAACATTCATTCTCGCCATACCTCCCCCTGACAACAAAGAAGAAAAAGCGAGTAGAAGAAATATGAAGATGATGTAATGAATTCTTTTTAAAGATACGAGAAAATATAGAGGAAGATTGTAAGAGATGTTTAAATTAATAGTTAAACTAAAGAATGTCAAGGACGCTAATTTGATTCCTGCTGCCTACTAATAAAGTCTACTTTGTGGTACCAGCGAGAGAGATCACATACGTGATTTTTAGTGGGCCACGAAAGGGGGAAAAAAAGCTATTCGTTTTGTGTGGCCTGTCTGTCCGTCCGTCTGTCCGTCCTTCGGTCCCGTTCAGATCTCGTAAACTAGAAAAGATAGTGAAAATCCGACATCACAATATTTTTGACCATTCAAAGTTCTGATGCAACGGCTACTTTTTTTTTTCTGAAAGCGAAAAATCTATTTTTTTAATTCACTTATGCAAACAGTTTTTTCATAAAAATGCATCACTTTTAGAACTATTCACTATTAATTGTAACAAACACTTAAAGCTCTTTATTTGGGGAGACCGATATTTTTCAATTTTTTAACACGTTTATGCAAATGGTTGTAGATTATTTGTAAAAATATGTTTTTATATTCTGTTATACTAAGTACTATATTTGCACACACACAAAAATGTATATTATTTTTTTAAAGAGAAAAAATCTATTTAGTATGCATATAAGTCAGATATAATTTAAAACAACAATTAATCAGTAGTTTTTCATATTATCGCGTGAACTGCAGTGCTGCGGTTACCATGGAACACCTAACCAAAGGAAAACAACAATTTTTTTTTGATTTTTTTTTTACGGAAATGTTTTATTCTTGAGGAATAAGAGATTGGCCCTTTACAAAACAATTAGATCAATTAGATCATCATTATAAGACATCAGTTAAGCCAGGTTCACATCTAACTTCATCTTATTCTCTGTCATAGCTAACCCTAACCCTAATAGCTTTTTTCCCTTTTCGGGGGCCACTTTGATAGAATTTCATTCTGATAATAATGAAACCTGCCTTTTGACCCTGCCTGGGTGGACCACTTTGGGGGCCGATTTTCAGTTTGTGTTTCCACACAAACTGTTTTTGTAACCTTGTTTGGGGATAAAAAAGTGTTCAGAAAAATATAATGTATATACCCATGTACCTTTTAAAAAACAAAGCTTATCAAAACTTCACAATACTCTGTTCAACGGAAATGCCCAAACAGTTAACCCTATCCAACTTAGATGCAAATCTCTAATGCTACAAATATAATAGGCCTACAACTTTATGCGAGCATAGATTTCATAGTTTATTTATTTAAAAAAATAGATATATGCTGTTGTTGAAATGTACATGGAAATGTCAGAAACAACCTTGACATTTACGAATGTGGTCAGTGAAATGTCAGATGTGGTTCCAACTTCCAACATTAAAAGTTCATGACATTGAAATGGCAAATGTGATTCCAAATGTGATTCTAAATGAAGCTTGTCTTCGAGTCCTAAAATTAAGAAAGAGTGAGGTGTCTCATGTGGAGACCCAACTTTAACCTATATATTTTGCCGGTGGTAGCTTTCTTTTTTTTATCTCAAATAAGTTAATCTGCTCAATGTGTAATTAACTAGCTAAACATTGTACATGCTACCTTAGATTTGTTTTTGAATTTGATAATTGTCGAACCTCTTAACAAATAACACTTATGGATGTTATACTGCGCACACCTCGCCTATAAAATTTAGACGAGTAGGACGGAAGCATGTCAATATCGTCGTCACAGAAATGAATCTGTAGACCTATTCATCAAATAATCAAAACCTTTCTGACGATATCAGATTTAAATGGAGACATCAAGACATCATACAGAAGACAACACATCTTCATTGTTACACATTGAATGGATTGGAATTTTTTTTTAAATTTAAAGAGTGTGCTTAACTCTTTCTCTCTTAACTGGCGATACCAATGTTGATTCCACCAGAATGTGGTAAATAATTACGGAGAGAAAGAGTTAAAAATAAGAACGCGCTACTATATTAAGTAAAGCTGTCCAACTACTATAAGAAGTATATTGTTCTAACCCTGCCTTGCACACCGTCATCCAAGTTAATGCACAAGGTGCGCTTTGGCTCATGCACTGTTGGAGACTTGACTTATAAGGAAGGTGGACATTAGAGATAGATACGGGAGCTTGAGTAGAAGCCGTGTTTAAGGCAGACTATTATAATCTATGTTTGAGATGTCCTGTAAATAAACACTAGTCATCGTTGACTTGCCTTCCTTGGATTCAGGTCCGGATATAGAGACAGTGACCTCCATAACAGAGATTTTTAAAAATCCAAATTTTGACGGGTCAGAAACCTTTATGTTTTGCCTTTTTTTTTCACGACAATACTTTAAATCTTTAAGTTGGCAACACTAATCGCCAGTGCGATTCTCTCAATCCCTAGGCACCTTAACGGGGATTCTGATTTGCATTTCTTTTAACCTAATCCTCTCTTCAGATCACCGTTTCCACCTGAATGCCACCTTGACTATGAGAAGCATTGTGCGTGTGAGAAGTGATCTAAAAATTCCGTCACTTCACAGTTAATAAAAGTGTTTCAAAGTCATTTGTCGCCACCGAAAGGTACATAGGACCCCAAGTCATCAAGCGCTTGTTGTTATGTGTCTGTGTGTGTGAATCTGTTACCTATTGACCGTATGTGTTTGTGTTTATATCTATATTGTTATTGCTTTATTAGTAATGCTGAGGTGGAAAATCTGATAACTTGACTATCTATAGCAGGGGTTCTCAACCTGTGGGTCGCGACCCCCTTGGGGGTCGATTGACGATTTGCCAGGGGTCGCCTAAGACCATCGAAAATAAGGATTGTTATTGTCTATTCTTCTATTGCTGTATGTGTGTGTGTGTGTGCGGGGGTCTCGGAAGAGTGGGGGATTGTAAAAAGGGGTCGCTGAGCATAAAAGGTTGGGAACCGCTGATCTATAGTCTCTCCCAATAAAAACAATTTGAAGATGTCACGTACTTGACTACAAACTATTGAAAGTCTTTGCTACTCTTGAAAGAAGAAGAAGTGCAAGCGGACAGAAAGACAAAGACAAACAAGGTTACAAAGACAGTTTGTGTGGAGACACAAACTCAAAATCGGCCCCCCTTGTGGTCGACCCAGGCAGGTAAAAAGGCAGGTTTCAATATTTTCAGAAAGAACATCAGAATGAAATTCTATCAAAGACAAATGACAGAGAAGAATGGAAAAAGAAGGTTGACGGATCTTGTGTGGTGCCCCAGCGGTCCATAGACCAAAGGATAGGTGATAGTGAATGTGAAGTTAGATTAGAACCTGGCCTAACTAATGTCTTATAATTAAAATATAATTGCTCTAATTGTTTTGTAAAGGGTCAATCTCTTATTCCTCAAGAAAAAAATTCCTTTAGTTCAGTGTTACAATGCCAGTAAAAGGTTATACTGCTCACGTGATAATATGGACAACAACTTATTAATTTTTTTTTAAATTATGTCCAGCTTATACGCATACTAAATAGATTTTTTCTCTTAAAACAAAAAGTAAACATTTTTTGTGTAAATGTAGTAGTTAGTATCACAGGACTGAGAAATACAAATGTAAAAAAAAAATTTGGACAAAAAAATCTAAAACTGTTTGCATAAATGTGTTCAAAATGTGGTAGGAGGTGGCCTAGCCTACTAAAGAGCCTGAAGTGTTTGTTACTATTAATAGTAAATAGTTGTAAAAGTGGTGTATTTTTATGAAAAAACTGCTTGCATAAGTGATTTAAAAAATTAGATTTTTCGCTCCCAGAAAAGAAAAAAAATAGCCGATGCATCAAAACTTTGAATGGTCTAAAATATTATGATGTCGGATTTTCACTACATTTTCTAGTTTACGAGATCTAAACTGGACAGACGGACTGACAGAATTCTACACAAAACTAATAGCGTCTTTTCCCCTTTCGCGGGCCGCTAAAAATCAGGAAAAAAATACTAGCAGGGTGATATAAGAAACATCAAAAATATTTTTTAAAATAATTAAAAAACACAAAGCTATATTAAGAGTTATATCAATTAGTTTGGATCAGTCATGTAATTAAATTTGTATTACATAAAATAAATCTATGCGGTTGGAAATATTTTACCAATTGTTTTTGTTTAGCACAATTTCATTCTTTTAGGCTTTCTCTGTGGAGTTTCTCCTTTTTGCCAACCAGGGTGTAAACTGGTATCTTCTTCTTCTTCATCGTTCTCATTGTTATGTTGGAGTGTTCATATGACTAGACCAATACATGAGATGAACAGTGGTTTCCAAATCAGGGAGCTCTCCATATAGTTTTCTTTCTATTGGGGTGATTTGGGGCCAATGTCTTATACGGGCCTCTTGGTAGAGAGAGCAGTTTTGGAGGACGTGGTCGGCATTTTCTGGTGATACTCCACATGGGCAGATTTCACCGGTTCCAATGTTGAGCTTCCGGAACATGTGTTGTCGCATTCTGTTGTGTCCGGTCCTGGGTCGAAAGATTAGACGTTGGTCTTGTCGGGATAGCTTATAGTAAGCGTCATCTTTCTTGTGATTTGTATGGGAGCTCGTCCATTTCTCATTTATTTTATCTACAATTAATTTCTTCATTTCTTCTGGATAGAGTGCAGAGTTTACTTGTGAGTCTGGTATCTGATATCCAGTATTCTAATGTTGCTTTAACTCTCAAAGGCTACAATTCTCGTTTTAGCCTCATGTTTGAAAAAGGTTTTGAAAAACTCATCAACGCGAGGGACGCGGCTAACAATTTTGTTATGGCTATATCTAGTTGATAAATTTAAGAAGGGCGATAATTTTGTTATTCAGAAAAAAAATACAGTTTTTTGTTATTATTGTTGTTTGTTTTTATCTTGATGTTGTTGTTACGTCACTGTTTTTGTTGATGCTGTTGTCAAGGTTGTTTTTGATTTCTTAATATGCGTTTACTTTTGAGGAATTTTAATTTTATGAATTTTTGTTTTTGCTTTAAAACTCTATCCTGCATCTAGTCTTTCAATAAATGAAATGATATTCAAATTGATGTCATCTTTCAATAACACCTTATGTATCACGACCAACAAAAAAAAAGTACAACCTTTCACTTCTATGAGGGGGGAAACAATTATACTAGTATTCGTATGTATGTAACAAAGTAAATGATTATAGCCTTGATCATTTTCCAAACAAAGTAGATTATAGCCTTGATCATTTTCGAAAGAAATTTGAGCGAATAAACTCTCAATTAATACACCCCTTTTGATTGTATTAGCTGCTCCAATTACCTAATCTAGTAATTCATGCAAACCCTCATTCAAATATTTTCTTTGGAGACTAATGTCTATAAATGACACAATCCATTGAAAAAAAAAATTTCGGTACAGCTTGTTTTATGTATGTGAGAGACTCTGTATCTTCCTACCATGCAATGGGTTGCCTGAGTCAGCCAGGAAAACCAGTGGCTAGGCAGAATTTAGGTCATTGATTAACATGCATGACTAGATTGACTAGGGACACGCGTAGGACGTAATCATCTTCTTTGTTGAAGTAACGTCTGTATCTTATAAGATAAGAAAGCCTTAGAACCGTCAGCAGTGAGAGAAATGGTATTAGTCAAGAGCTTGGCTTTAACATCGAAAAATGTTTTTAACTCAGTAGTGGCGTAGCAAGGGATTGGGGGGGGGGGGGCTAGGCCTCTTTTGAGGGCCCATGAATTTTGACATTCGACATCATGACATGAGATAATGTAATTAATAAATATATAAGTCTAATGTGTGAAATACATGCAACATGGTCACTAATTTACTTAACAACATGAATTGCAAGATAACATGACGTTGGATTTATGTTTAATGTAAACAAAAAATTTCAGGACACTCATTTGGAGGGGCTTCTTAAGTGGGGGCCCGGGAGAGTTTTCTCAAATGTGGACCTCCCCTCCACCTACCCTAGCTACGCCGCTGTAACTCTAACAATCCCATCATACTCATCGGTGTCCCAACATTTAACAAACAACAATTCTTGACAAACGTGTTCTTATAGAAATCTTACATAAGTTACAAGTAAAGCTTCGTCTCTGGTAACGTGAATTTGAAATGCTGTCTAGAGAATGTAGATGTCCAATGCTGTCTAGAGAATGTAGATGTCCAATGCTGTCTAGAGAATGTAGATGTCCAATGCTGTCTAGAGAATGTAGATGTCCAATGCTGTCTAGAGAATGTAGATGTCCAATGCTGTCTAGAGAATGTAGATGTCCAATGCTGTCTAGAGAATGTAGATGTCCAATGCTGTCTAGAGAATGTAGATGTCCAATGCTGTCTAGAGAATGTAGATGTCCAATGCTGTCTAGAGAATGTAGATGTTTTAAAATTTTCACATAAAGAAAAATTTTCGACGCACTGGGCCATTTTATATCTCCAATGACCACAGGTTTTCACGTCACAGGTCTGTGGTTCAGGCCTGCTATAACAATTGGTCTCGATTAGGATTAACAGGCGTCCGGCAAAAGGAGACCGTGTCCTCCTTTTTGGGATCATGTCCTCCCTCCGGCCGCCAATAGCTTAAAGTGTGAAAATGTCCGGCTTTCTCATTGCAATGACATAAAATCTAGTAATCTAATTGAATATTTCATATTTAATTCAAAGTTTTGCAGTAGTTTACATTCAACAAAGCAAATTGAAGTCCACTTTTGAAATTGACTTTGTCCTCCTTCGTATTGGTTTGTCCTCCTTTGGGTCTGTAAGTGTCTAGTAACCCTCGCCTCGATTGACCACCCAACATCAGCGTCACCGATTACAATTTTATCATTTTTTTATTAAGCCTTGCGAAGACCCCTGATGCTATTCATGTACCCTAAATTACCCGGGCATGCTACCCTGCCTCATAGTGGCGCCCGGGTGGAAACGATCGTAGGAGGAAACGATTAGGCCAAAGGGTAGCAAAACAAGACTCCCGTGGGGGTGCCTAAGCGGGTGCGAGAGCCTCCTCATTGCACTGCGCGGAGTTGTAAAAAAAGCTCCCACAACCTTGTCACAATCCAAGCGCTGTTCCTCAAGGGGCCGTTACATAAATGGCGTGCCCCGCACGGTTAGCCTGGTATAGAAAAGGAAAATGGCGGGGGTCTTAGTGTACGTGGCCTCTTGCCACGAGTCAGACCCACCCGCCAGACAAAACAGTGTACACTGTTCTCATTCAGACCGATGAGAGGGAGCTCTTGTTCACTGTTGCTGGCCTAGAGTTCCAAGAGCCGAAGGCTCAACTCTACCTGACAGTTTCAAGAAGAAGTACCTTAAATTAATTTTAATTTTACTCGGACCCCTTGAATAATACCTGGGACCCGTGGGGGACAACTTTGAGAACCATTGCTCTAGTCCCATCAGTGAGAACCCTCTTCTTATCTAATCTGTTTATCCCAACGCTGACAGGTTGTTGATACAGACCCTAGCATAGCGGGAACAGTAACACCATTGCTCTGTTGTAACTTTCTTTCAAAGGGAGGGAAGAAGGAAACCTTGTCGACATATAATAATTAGCAACATCGTTTTAAAAAAAGAAATTCTATTTATACCTCGCTGTGTCGCTTCCCGGTGTCCACGCCTGCTCGGAATGTGAACCTAATTAATCATAAATATTTGACTCTTACCTGGTACTAGCTGATAATCCCGTCACTATGATGGGTTAAAAATACTTTTTTAAAAAAAATCAAATAATAATTAGATATAGAAACAGTCGTCGAGATAATGTTTGGTATAACTGCCCGAAACTGTCTGCAATGGCGTAACTAGTGTGAGTGTGATGTCAACCGTGCGGTTAGTTAATGGTGCCCCCCCACCTCCATCCCACCTTTTTGCAAATAAATTATAAATTATAAAATTTCCAATAAAACTATCGTTAGTGTTGTAACACAGTTACTATTACGGATGTGTTGCCAACCGTGACACACGGTCAAGTGTTGTGTACCTGGACAGTTAGTGAACTGGAGACCAGTTACGAGGGTGTGTTCTCAACAATGAGAAAGAATACATCTAGTGCAGCGGTTCTCAACCTTTAAGGCTCGGCGACCCCCACTCTGCCGCGACCCCCCCCCCCCCCCCCGCACATACATACAGCAACAGAAGAATAGACAAAAACAATCCATTTTTTTCGATGGTCTTAGGCGACCCCTGGCAAATCGTCAATAGGGTCTATTGACGATTTGCCAGGGGTCGCCTAAGACCATCAAAAAAAGGGGGTCGCGATCCACAGGTTGAGACCCCCTGATCTAGTGGATTCGTTTGTGTTGAATGTTAACATTATGTATTTATATTGTTATTAAATTCTTTGCCAATAAAGACTTAAGGGAAACTTGTATCACCACACGTTAGTTTGTTCTTTTTATTGAACCATATAATAGTGAACTAATGAAATACATTTATTGATGGCAATAGTAATAAGAGTGTTGAGTCTGTTTTAAAGATTTATGATTTTTAAAAATTAATATTTATTGCATAGATTAAAATGTAAGATGAAAACATCAGCAGACCAAACTTCAACTGAACATGAATGGATGGCTGCCTGGTCGGGATGGCTGCCTGGTAGTGCGGTTTGAGCGCTAGACTATCGTTCGGACTTATCGATGGTCCAGGGTTCAAACCCTGCCCGCTCCCATCCCCCGTCGTCCTGCGGGAGGTTTGGACTAGGAAGTAATTATCTTCAACTCTGAAGGAACATCCGAATTAAGTAAAACATTTTACAAACATTTACAAACATGTTTTCTTTATTAGACTTTTAGACTTGACAGAGTTTTACATAATATATCAGTGTTTTATCAAGTTTTTACTTGTGGCGCCCAGATCAGTGGTAGCCAAACTTTCTCGGTTTTGGGACCAAATACATTTTTGAAGTAACCAGAATCTATGAATTTGGTTCTGTTTCTTCAATGGGTATCATCTCTTTGTCTAGCTTGTAAAAGAGCTAAATGTTAGGGCCGTGGATCGACTGGACAAGGTTTGATGGGGCCTTAGCGACATGAGGTTTTATGTGACCCTACTGATCTGAGGTTTGATGTGGCCCTACTGATGTAAGATTTGATGTGACCCTACTGATCTGAGATTTGATGTGACTCTATCGATGTAAGATTTGATATGACCCTGCTGATCTGAGATTTGATGGGACCCTACTGATGTAAGATTTGATGTGACCCTACTGATCTGAGATGTGATGGGACCTTACTGATCTGATATTTGATGTGACCCTACTGATCTGAGATTTGATGGGACCCTACTGATCTGAGATTTGATGGGACTCTACTGATCTGAGATATGATAGGACCCTACTGATCTGAGATAAGATGGGACCCTACTGATCTGAGATTTGATGGGACTCTACTGATCTGAGGTTTTATGTTACCCTACTGATCTGAGATTTAATGGGACCCTACCGATATAAGATTTGATGTGACCCTACTGATCTGAGATTTGATGTGACCCTACTGATCTGATATTTGATGTGACCCTACTGATCTGAGATTTGATGTGACCCTACTGATCTGAGATTTGATGTGACCCTACTGATCTGATATTTGATGTGACCCTACTGATCTGATATTTGATGTGACCCTACTGATCTGAGATTTGATGTGACCCTACTGATAAAAGATTTGATGTGATCCTACTGATCTGAGATTTGATGTGACCCTACTGATCTGAGATTTGATGTGACCCTACTGATCTGATATTTGATGTGACCCTACTGATCTGAGGTTTGATGTGACCCTACTGATCTGAGGTTTGATGTGACCCTACTGATCTGATATTTGATGGAATCCTACTGATCTGAGATTTGATGGGACCCTACTGATCTGAGGTTTGATGTGACCCTACTGATCTGAGATTTGATGGGACCCTACTGATCTGATATTTGATGTGACCCTACTGATCTGAGGTTTGATGTGACTCTACTGATCTGAGATTTGATGGGACCCTACTGATCTGAGATTTGATGGGACCCTACTGATCTGAGATTTGATGGGACCCTACTTATCTGAGGTTTGATGTGACCCTACTGATCTGAGATTTGATGGGACCCTACTTATCTGAGGTTTGATGTGACCCTACTGATCTGAGATTTGATGGGACCCTACTGATCTGAGGTTTGATGTGACCCTACTGATCTGATATTTGATGGAACCCTACTGATCTGAGATTTGATGGGACCCTTCTGATCTGAGATTTGATGGGACCCTACTGATCTGAGATTTGATGGGACCCTACTGATCTGAGGTTTGATGTGACCCTACTGATCTGAGATTTGATGGGACCCTACTGATCTGAGGTTTGATGGGACCCTACTGATCTGAGGTTTTGGTGGGACCCTACTGATCTGAGATTTGATGGGACCCTACTGATCTCAGGTTTTGGTGGGACCCTACAGATATAGACTTTGGTGAAATAGTGCCACTCTACAGCCTACAGTTTATTATAGCGGTATGAATGGTCATTTTAAAAATTATAGACTTTTAGTAAAATGTAATGTCTAGCCTGTGAGACGGGCATAAAATATTGTAAAATGGAAGTGTTGAGCTTTTGGAAGACCTTGCGTATCTGATATAAACCTATTTGTATATGTATTTAAAAAAAAAGTTAAAGGTGATATGAATAGAAATCATTTAAGTATAAATAATGTATATGTATATTAAGGCTAATTAAGTGATTGGTTGTTTGTAAAATGTTTTACATGTTTCGGATGTTCCTTCAGAGTTGAAGATAGTTTACTTCCTAGTCCAAACCTCCCGCAGGACGACGGGGGATGGGAGCGGGCAGGGTTTGAACCTTCGACCGTCGATAAATCCGAACGACAGTCCATCGTGCGAACCGCACGACCAGGCATGACTAGATGCATGACGCATGGATACACTGCACCACACGACACTGCCAACTCAAAGAACTTAACAACTCTAGGCTTTCTTTAATAAATCACAGCCAATACTATCCTGGCAATATGGTTAACATGTGTTCTCTTGTACGGAACGACTTCACACCGGACTGGATCTTGAATTGTCACTTCCTCAATCGTGAGCCGAGAAGTGGTGAAGCGACTTAACTCGGACACTTTTCTCTGGTCGGTGTTATCTGTGTCAACTGATAACACACACACACGATTACGCCTATCTGCGTCGCTACCACAGTTATAACAATATGCATGCTATATTTTAAAAATAAAAAAAATGTCCTTTTCAGCAGACCAAATTTAGAAGTTGCCCGTATCACGATTTTCAAAAGATGTTTAATTTTTGTTTAATACATTTATACGCGACAGACGGACAAACTGGCAGAACAAGAAAAATAGGGGGGGGGGGGGGGGAGTTGTTCCACGTAGAGGGAGATAAACCTGTTGAATATTTATCAAAATCACGTGTAAATAGACAAGATTACAGGCCAGGTAAAATACTATTTCTGCCCATAATTGGTGGAGGCACGGCGATTGACCGGTAAAGCGCTTGGCTTTCTGGGTCCTGGGTTCGAATCCTGGTAAAGACTGGGATTTGTCATTTCGGGATCTTCGGGCGCCTCTGAGTCCACCCAGCTCTAATGGGTACTTGACATTAGTTGGTGAAAAGTAAAGGCGGTTGGTCGTTGTGCTGACCACATGACATCCTCGTTGACCGTGGGCCACAGAAATAAATGCCCTATAGATCACAAGGTCTGAAACGGGAATTTTATTTTACTTTACTTACCTACTAATAATTGGTAAGCCTTTAAACAACACTGTATATGTATGTGTGAATATATTTGTTTTATGAGTATTAAGTTTTAAAATACAATGAATATTCACTTTAGTGTATATAAATCAGTGGCGAAATTTAAATCAATGTATCTAACTCTATTTTCTTTAAAACAAAATGTGATGTAAAAGGGTTTGAATTCTAATTAACTGTATCTGGTGATGTTAGAATAATATCATGTGTATCAAATAAGGTTTTAACAGTATTTCAGAAACCAAGACTCGGTTTCAATGGACCTCATTCACCAACCGTAAACAAACAACATTTAGCCACGTGGTTTTCTATCTCTTCTATACAAAATACGCAATCCATAAAGGCTGTCACGTGATACGTTTTTTCATTGTTTTATCAATATTGTCACGTGGCTAAATGTTGTTTGTTTACAATTGGTAAATGAGGTCAATTCTGTGTAGAGGTTTCTTACGACGTAGCTATTCAGAGGAGTGCAAGCATTAAAATCTGTGTAACTCTTTTGTGATCTTTTTTATTAGGTGATTTTTTAAATGGTTTATCAACGACACTCGTAAACAAAGGCTTCACCTATTTGTGTACAGGGTCACGTGATAACAACAGTTAATAGTTCAGGTTTAATTGGAATTGTAAAAAAAAAAAAAGGTGGGGGGCGGCCTAATGCTTACGGTTAAAGCTTTTAACAACTACGGTGAATACAAACAAAATGTAATCAACTTTACAGAGAGAGAGAAAGAGTACCTTACTAATTGCATTTACACATGTGTAGCTCTTGCTAATCTGATCTTGGCATTAAACGCATCTCTTTATGACGTCACCACAAAAAGTAAAAGTCTGAAACACTTGCACACACACACACACACATAAACACGCGCGCGCACACACTTTTTCAGTTACGTTTGGCCATACATCTGGAAGGTTCTGCTAGCCAACTCCAGGACGCCTATGTAAATATATCCGACAACTTCGCTCAATATTTTTTCTTAGCTGGCACTATTTGTGTTCAAACATTCAAATATTCCTAGTGTGTTCGTATACAATTAGGTCTACACTACGTCACTGCAATCTAAAAACAAAAGTAGGTAGAACAGTTCCGCTTTCAGACCTTGCGATCTATAGGGCAGATGATGTAAAGGTCATCTGTTTCTGTGGCCCACGGTTAACGAGGGTGTCATGTGACCAGCACAACGACCAACCGCCTTTACTTTTCCCCAACCAATTTCAGGTATCCATTAGAGCTGGGTGAATTTAGAGGCGCCCACACTCAATAACAAAATGGCATCTAAGAGAGGGCAACCTGAGCAAGAGCAAAATGGGAACTTTAACTTACTTACTCATAATTGTTAAGTCTTTATGCAACACTATACATGTATGAGTGAATATATTTGTTTTATGAGAATTAAGTTTTAAAATACAATGAATTTTCACCATAGTCTATATAAATCAGTGGCGAAATTGAAATCAATATATCTAACTATATGTTCTTCAAAAGAAAAATGTGATGTAAAATGTTGGATTTTAGGGTTTTACTGATCACCTCCCTTACACCCGAATCTATTTTTCTTCTTATATAATACAGACGTTACTTCAAAAAAGAAGATGATTACGTCCTACGCGTCATGCATTTAGTCATGCATGTTAACCAATGACTTAAATTCTGCCAAGTCCCTGGTTTTCCTGGCTAGCTCAGGCAACCCATTCCATGCTCTAATAGCACTAGAGGAGAAGGAGTATTTGTACAAATTTGTCCTAGCATATGGAACAAAGTCTGAACTTTTATCTTTGTGTCTTTCAGAGTATTTTATTAAATTTTGTTTTTGTATTTGAAGATTATGGTTCAGTGTTTTATGTATAATTGCTACTTTACTTTTGAGTCTTCTCTCCTGAAGGCTTTCTAAATTTAGTGATTTTACTAAAGGTGTTACTCTAGTCAAATGTGAATATTCGTTTGTTATGAATCTCACTGCTCTATTTTGTGTCTGTTCCAGATTCTTAATGTTATCTTGAGTTGAGGGGTCCCAAACGGAGGATGCATATTCTATTATAGGCCTAACCAAGGTTAAATAACATTTTAGTTCTATGTTCTTATTTGATTTATATCCAGCCTATAGAACTAATGTATCCCCTTAGTGTAACTCCTAATTGCGTCGAAAACATGCACACATACACACACACTCACACACACTCAATAACAAATGGCATATAAGCAAAGATGACCTACGCAAGAACGAAATGGCAGACAACGGGGCAGATCTAAATCTCGAGCAGACGATATGCTATTAGATGTACACCGCCAGAGGATGGCGGGATAAATAGTAAATTCCAGGTCAGCGGTGTTGTAATTGAGGTGAGGGGAAACACAATTGAGGGTGTGGCCGATATTATCTCCAGCTGATAATTACGGGCCTTTACCGCGGTTGTTTTTTCTTTTCATGTGGAGAGCTAGTTTGTGTACAGTCTAGGCAGGCTAACTCCCCCCCCTTTTTTTTTTCACCTACAGATTACCTCCCTTACCCGTGATGTCGATGTTGGTTGTAGAGAGACAATAAGGTCGTTGTTCATGTTGGTGTCTATTGATTGAATAGTGCTCTCTCTCTCTACCTCTCTCTACCTCTCTCTCTCTCTACCTCTCTCTCTCTCTTTTTCTCTCTACCTCTCTCTCTCTCTTTTTCTCTATCTATCTATATCTATCTGTTTTTATCTGTTGTTCATGTTCATGTCTATTGATTGAATAGTTCTCTCTCTTTCTCTCTAGCTCTCTCTCTCTTTTTCTCTCTCTCTTTCTCTCTAGCTCTCTCTCTCTTTTTCTCTCTCTCTTTCTCTTTCTCTATCTATCTATATCTATCTATCTATCGAACAATCGATTTATCAATTCCTTTCTTTCTGTCTGCCTATCTCTCTCTCTCTCTCTTTCTTTATATCTATATATATATAACAGAAAAATTTCAGTCTAATTCCGATCTTCTCTCTCTCTTAAACTGTTTGTATCTGTTTGTATCTCTTTTTACTTCCCTCTTTCTTCCTCTCATTCCGAATCAGTTTATTTCTCTCTGTAATTTTCTCTCTCTCTCTCTCTCTCTATATATATATATATATATATATATAAATATCTGTTTCTCTCTCTCTCTCTCTATGTATCTGTGTGTGTGTCTCTCTCTCTTTCAATTTTGTCTCCGTCTATCTGTAACTCTTTCCTATCTCTTTTTATCCCCCTCTTTGTTCTTTCGCTCTCTTCCAGTTCCTCTCCCTCTGGCTATCTGCTTATGTCCCTCTTTCTCTGTATCTCTTTCCCTCTCAATCTTCACCTTTCTAACGCTCTCTCTCTCTCTCTCTGATTAGCTTCCTTTATTTCTCTCTTTCTCCCTTTCGCACTCTCTGTTTATCTCTCTCTCTCTCTCTCTTTGTATACATATATATATATGTATGTTTGTAAAATGTTTTACATGTTTCGGATGTTCCTTCAGAGTTCAAGATAATTTACTTCCTAGTCCAAACCTCCCCCAGGCGGACAAGGGATGGGAGCGGGCGGGGTTTGAACCCGGGATCATCGATAAATCCAAACGACAGTCCAGCGCGCAAACCGCACGACCAGGCATGTATGTATATTATTGTATATGCCACTCAATCTAATCAAATCAGTTATGCATCCGTCTTCCCCCCCCCCCTTTCCCCTTTCCGCATGTATTCTAATTCTTTATCAATCTGACAGTCTACCCTCTTCTAAAACACTTTAAAAATTATTTACGAAAGCCAAGTCTGAAAGCGCCCTAAGAGGAAGGTACCTTAGGACGAGGTCAACGTGTACCCTGAGCTAGAGCAGCAGTGATTAACTTGGTCTGATGCCAGGTAATCTGCTGTCTGGTCCGTGTAAAAACAAGCGGAAGTCTAGAGATGTTGTTTTTTTTTAAAAAAAAAGGTTTAAACTCTAAAACGTGATTGAAAACTCTCACATCCCAGCTAATTGTTTTAATTAATGTAGCAACAAGTTTTGGGAAAACATTCTAAAGGATGCTCATGCTGGAGTTATCTGTTCTTTGTTTACATTTCTATTTTTTAAGTTCCGGTTTACGTTCATTAATCAAATACATAAAGAAATGAAAGCGATATGGAAAATGTGGAGTAGTTGTATAGGACGACTAAAAAACAATACGACACCTGGCAGGTACATGGGGCAGAAGTAGTTCAGGTTTATTGGAAGAACATTTTAGAGTATTGCGGCTGGGGTTCAAATCTCACCTGTGTTTGGAGATGTATTTTGATTTAAAGAAAAAATTGATAACTAGTGATCGTAATAGCGGGTGTAACCAGAAGTAAAATTTGTGCAATCTAAATGCTTCCTAAATATTGGAGACAAAAATAATGAAATAAAAGAACCTTGTAATTGTATTGAACTCCTAATACATATGTTGATGTACAGTGCCGGATTTAAGTAAGCGGAGGCCCCATGTAGAATTTTCTCTTAGAAACTTGCTCTTTTAACGCAAGCCTTTTATAAATGTTAAAAGACTTAACAACAAAACTGCTGCAGGGGTGAATGAATATACAGAAAAATACAATAAACATGGATAAATGTAGACCCTGCCGAAGCAAGTTAAACAAAGGACGTATGGGCCACTAGGCCTTCATCGGCTACAAAACAAACCAAAACAAAAACAAGGTTACAAAGACGGTTTGTGTGGAGACACAAACTTAAAATCGGCCCCCCGAAGTGGTCCACCTAGAGACAGACGGACAGATCTAGACATTGGTAGGGGATCCATTGACACTTTTATCATTGTGACCTTAGATGCAAATGTTTTGTACCAATGCGCGAATCTATGAATGAAGTTGTTTTATTCATGAAAAAGCTTGTAAACTTTTTTAATAAGACTTATTTCCCCTGAAGTTTTTCATTGAAAAGTGGTGTAATTTTTTTGAAAAATCTGCTTGCATATATAATTTAAAAAATTAGATGGTTCACTTTTGGAAAAAAAAGTAGCCGTTGAATCAGAACTTTGAATGATCTAAAATATCATGATGTCCGATTTTTCATTTTCTCTTCTAGTTTCTGAGATCTAAACGGGACGGACGGATAAAAGTTTTGGATCCTTGGCATCAAACTTCAATATTCTATACTCTAAGTATATCTATACATGGACTTAACCATACTTTTTTTCTGCTATATTGGTGGAGGGCGGCTTTGGACGGGGTGAAATCTGTTCTTGTTTCTTATCTATCATTCATTGGGTATTTCAAAAAGAGTAATAGCTTCTACAAAAAGTCAGGAGTTAAAAAGTCAGGAGTTAAAAAGTCAGGAGTTAAAAAGTCAGGAGTTAAAAAGTCAGGAGTTAAAAAGTCAGGAGTTTCATCGAATTAAAGATGTTTTGTTAATGTTTCTAGTTTATTTTTAAGCATGCATTTTTTAGTTGGGGGGGGGAGGCCAAACTTGAGGCTGAGGCCCTGAATGACTGTCAGCACCGCCGTCAATCTCGGCTTAACATAAGCGTTCATTGGAAGATGTATGTCCCCTCCGCACTCTCTGTATTTCACTTATTTTTAGCTTGGCTTATTGTTGACGTCAATACGTTGCGAAGAGTTACCAAAACCTAATCTCGTAAACATGCAATGTCTGTAAACAGCGCGTTTGTTTGTAAAATGTTTTACAAGTTTCGGATGTTCCTTCAGAGTTCAAGATAGTTTACTTCCAAGTCTAAACCTCTCGCAGGAAGACGGGGGGATGGGAGCTGGCAGGGTTTGAACCCGGGATCATCGATAAATCCGAACGGTATAAACAAGAACATAACATTGCATTTATAATGTCTGGGTAGCCATTGTAAAAGTTCCCCTTTAAGACCTTGCAAACGATAGAGCAGATGATGTTAAGGTCATCTGTTTCTTTAGCCAATAGTTAACGAACAGGGTGTCATGTGGCCAGCACAACGACCAACCGCCTTTACTTTTCGCAACTTAAGTCAGGTTCCCATTATTGCTAGGTGGACCCAGAAATCAGAGTATTGATCTGATAAGAAATAGTAAAGGTGGACCCAGAAATCAGAGTATTGATCTGATAAAAATAGTAAAGGTGGACCCAAGAATCAGAGTATTGGTCTGATAAAGGTACCTCCTTTATAATCTAGTGATCTATTGGGACAGACGGTGTAAGGCTCACCTGTTTCTACAGTCGACCTTTAACGAAGGCGTCTTATGGCCAACTCTAGGCTTTCTTTAATAAATCACAGCCAATACTATCCTGGCAATATGGTTAACATGTGTTCTCTTGTACGGAACGACTTCACACCGGACTGGATCTTGAATTGTCACTTCCTCAATCGTGAGCCGAGAAGTGGTGAAGCGACTTAACTCGGACACTTTTCTCTGGTCGGTGTTATCTGTGTCAACTGATAACACACACACACGATTACGCCTATCTGCGTCGCTACCACAGTTATAACAATATGCATGCTATATTTTAAAAATAAAAAAAATGTCCTTTTCAGCAGACCAAATTTAGAAGTTGCCCGTATCACGATTTTCAAAAGATGTTTAATTTTTGTTTAATACATTTATACGCGACAGACGGACAAACTGGCAGAACAAGAAAAATAGGGGGGGGGGGGAGTTGTTCCACGTAGAGGGAGATAAACCTGTTGAATATTTATCAAAATCACGTGTAAATAGACAAGATTACAGGCCAGGTAAAATACTATTTCTGCCCATAATTGGTGGAGGCACGGCGATTGACCGGTAAAGCGCTTGGCTTTCTGGGTCCTGGGTTCGAATCCTGGTAAAGACTGGGATTTGTCATTTCGGGATCTTCGGGCGCCTCTGAGTCCACCCAGCTCTAATGGGTACTTGACATTAGTTGGTGAAAAGTAAAGGCGGTTGGTCGTTGTGCTGACCACATGACATCCTCGTTGACCGTGGGCCACAGAAATAAATGCCCTATAGATCACAAGGTCTGAAACGGGAATTTTATTTTACTTTACTTACCTACTAATAATTGGTAAGCCTTTAAACAACACTGTATATGTATGTGTGAATATATTTGTTTTATGAGTATTAAGTTTTAAAATACAATGAATATTCACTTTAGTGTATATAAATCAGTGGCGAAATTTAAATCAATGTATCTAACTCTATTTTCTTTAAAACAAAATGTGATGTAAAAGGGTTTGAATTCTAATTAACTGTATCTGGTGATGTTAGAATAATATCATGTGTATCAAATAAGGTTTTAACAGTATTTCAGAAACCAAGACTCGGTTTCAATGGACCTCATTCACCAACCGTAAACAAACAACATTTAGCCACGTGGTTTTCTATCTCTTCTATACAAAATACGCAATCCATAAAGGCTGTCACGTGATACGTTTTTTCATTGTTTTATCAATATTGTCACGTGGCTAAATGTTGTTTGTTTACAATTGGTAAATGAGGTCAATTCTGTGTAGAGGTTTCTTACGACGTAGCTATTCAGAGGAGTGCAAGCATTAAAATCTGTGTAACTCTTTTGTGATCTTTTTTATTAGGTGATTTTTTAAATGGTTTATCAACGACACTCGTAAACAAAGGCTTCACCTATTTGTGTACAGGGTCACGTGATAACAACAGTTAATAGTTCAGGTTTAATTGGAATTGTAAAAAAAAAAAAAGGTGGGGGGCGGCCTAATGCTTACGGTTAAAGCTTTTAACAACTACGGTGAATACAAACAAAATGTAATCAACTTTACAGAGAGAGAGAAAGAGTACCTTACTAATTGCATTTACACATGTGTAGCTCTTGCTAATCTGATCTTGGCATTAAACGCATCTCTTTATGACGTCACCACAAAAAGTAAAAGTCTGAAACACTTGCACACACACACACACACATAAACACGCGCGCGCACACACTTTTTCAGTTACGTTTGGCCATACATCTGGAAGGTTCTGCTAGCCAACTCCAGGACGCCTATGTAAATATATCCGACAACTTCGCTCAATATTTTTTCTTAGCTGGCACTATTTGTGTTCAAACATTCAAATATTCCTAGTGTGTTCGTATACAATTAGGTCTACACTACGTCACTGCAATCTAAAAACAAAAGTAGGTAGAACAGTTCCGCTTTCAGACCTTGCGATCTATAGGGCAGATGATGTAAAGGTCATCTGTTTCTGTGGCCCACGGTTAACGAGGGTGTCATGTGACCAGCACAACGACCAACCGCCTTTACTTTTCCCCAACCAATTTCAGGTATCCATTAGAGCTGGGTGAATTTAGAGGCGCCCACACTCAATAACAAAATGGCATCTAAGAGAGGGCAACCTGAGCAAGAGCAAAATGGGAACTTTAACTTACTTACTCATAATTGTTAAGTCTTTATGCAACACTATACATGTATGAGTGAATATATTTGTTTTATGAGAATTAAGTTTTAAAATACAATGAATTTTCACCATAGTCTATATAAATCAGTGGCGAAATTGAAATCAATATATCTAACTATATGTTCTTCAAAAGAAAAATGTGATGTAAAATGTTGGATTTTAGGGTTTTACTGATCACCTCCCTTACACCCGAATCTATTTTTCTTCTTATATAATACAGACGTTACTTCAAAAAAGAAGATGATTACGTCCTACGCGTCATGCATTTAGTCATGCATGTTAACCAATGACTTAAATTCTGCCAAGTCCCTGGTTTTCCTGGCTAGCTCAGGCAACCCATTCCATGCTCTAATAGCACTAGAGGAGAAGGAGTATTTGTACAAATTTGTCCTAGCATATGGAACAAAGTCTGAACTTTTATCTTTGTGTCTTTCAGAGTATTTTATTAAATTTTGTTTTTGTATTTGAAGATTATGGTTCAGTGTTTTATGTATAATTGCTACTTTACTTTTGAGTCTTCTCTCCTGAAGGCTTTCTAAATTTAGTGATTTTACTAAAGGTGTTACTCTAGTCAAATGTGAATATTCGTTTGTTATGAATCTCACTGCTCTATTTTGTGTCTGTTCCAGATTCTTAATGTTATCTTGAGTTGAGGGGTCCCAAACGGAGGATGCATATTCTATTATAGGCCTAACCAAGGTTAAATAACATTTTAGTTCTATGTTCTTATTTGATTTATATCCAGCCTATAGAACTAATGTATCCCCTTAGTGTAACTCCTAATTGCGTCGAAAACATGCACACATACACACACACTCACACACACTCAATAACAAATGGCATATAAGCAAAGATGACCTACGCAAGAACGAAATGGCAGACAACGGGGCAGATCTAAATCTCGAGCAGACGATATGCTATTAGATGTACACCGCCAGAGGATGGCGGGATAAATAGTAAATTCCAGGTCAGCGGTGTTGTAATTGAGGTGAGGGGAAACACAATTGAGGGTGTGGCCGATATTATCTCCAGCTGATAATTACGGGCCTTTACCGCGGTTGTTTTTTCTTTTCATGTGGAGAGCTAGTTTGTGTACAGTCTAGGCAGGCTAACTCCCCCCCCTTTTTTTTTTCACCTACAGATTACCTCCCTTACCCGTGATGTCGATGTTGGTTGTAGAGAGACAATAAGGTCGTTGTTCATGTTGGTGTCTATTGATTGAATAGTGCTCTCTCTCTCTACCTCTCTCTACCTCTCTCTCTCTCTACCTCTCTCTCTCTCTTTTTCTCTCTACCTCTCTCTCTCTCTTTTTCTCTATCTATCTATATCTATCTGTTTTTATCTGTTGTTCATGTTCATGTCTATTGATTGAATAGTTCTCTCTCTTTCTCTCTAGCTCTCTCTCTCTTTTTCTCTCTCTCTTTCTCTCTAGCTCTCTCTCTCTTTTTCTCTCTCTCTTTCTCTTTCTCTATCTATCTATATCTATCTATCTATCGAACAATCGATTTATCAATTCCTTTCTTTCTGTCTGCCTATCTCTCTCTCTCTCTCTTTCTTTATATCTATATATATATAACAGAAAAATTTCAGTCTAATTCCGATCTTCTCTCTCTCTTAAACTGTTTGTATCTGTTTGTATCTCTTTTTACTTCCCTCTTTCTTCCTCTCATTCCGAATCAGTTTATTTCTCTCTGTAATTTTCTCTCTCTCTCTCTCTCTCTATATATATATATATATATATATATAATATCTGTTTCTCTCTCTCTCTCTCTATGTATCTGTGTGTGTGTCTCTCTCTCTTTCAATTTTGTCTCCGTCTATCTGTAACTCTTTCCTATCTCTTTTTATCCCCCTCTTTGTTCTTTCGCTCTCTTCCAGTTCCTCTCCCTCTGGCTATCTGCTTATGTCCCTCTTTCTCTGTATCTCTTTCCCTCTCAATCTTCACCTTTCTAACGCTCTCTCTCTCTCTCTCTGATTAGCTTCCTTTATTTCTCTCTTTCTCCCTTTCGCACTCTCTGTTTATCTCTCTCTCTCTCTCTCTTTGTATACATATATATATATGTATGTTTGTAAAATGTTTTACATGTTTCGGATGTTCCTTCAGAGTTCAAGATAATTTACTTCCTAGTCCAAACCTCCCCCAGGCGGACAAGGGATGGGAGCGGGCGGGGTTTGAACCCGGGATCATCGATAAATCCAAACGACAGTCCAGCGCGCAAACCGCACGACCAGGCATGTATGTATATTATTGTATATGCCACTCAATCTAATCAAATCAGTTATGCATCCGTCTTCCCCCCCCCCCTTTCCCCTTTCCGCATGTATTCTAATTCTTTATCAATCTGACAGTCTACCCTCTTCTAAAACACTTTAAAAATTATTTACGAAAGCCAAGTCTGAAAGCGCCCTAAGAGGAAGGTACCTTAGGACGAGGTCAACGTGTACCCTGAGCTAGAGCAGCAGTGATTAACTTGGTCTGATGCCAGGTAATCTGCTGTCTGGTCCGTGTAAAAACAAGCGGAAGTCTAGAGATGTTGTTTTTTTTTAAAAAAAAAGGTTTAAACTCTAAAACGTGATTGAAAACTCTCACATCCCAGCTAATTGTTTTAATTAATGTAGCAACAAGTTTTGGGAAAACATTCTAAAGGATGCTCATGCTGGAGTTATCTGTTCTTTGTTTACATTTCTATTTTTTAAGTTCCGGTTTACGTTCATTAATCAAATACATAAAGAAATGAAAGCGATATGGAAAATGTGGAGTAGTTGTATAGGACGACTAAAAAACAATACGACACCTGGCAGGTACATGGGGCAGAAGTAGTTCAGGTTTATTGGAAGAACATTTTAGAGTATTGCGGCTGGGGTTCAAATCTCACCTGTGTTTGGAGATGTATTTTGATTTAAAGAAAAAATTGATAACTAGTGATCGTAATAGCGGGTGTAACCAGAAGTAAAATTTGTGCAATCTAAATGCTTCCTAAATATTGGAGACAAAAATAATGAAATAAAAGAACCTTGTAATTGTATTGAACTCCTAATACATATGTTGATGTACAGTGCCGGATTTAAGTAAGCGGAGGCCCCATGTAGAATTTTCTCTTAGAAACTTGCTCTTTTAACGCAAGCCTTTTATAAATGTTAAAAGACTTAACAACAAAACTGCTGCAGGGGTGAATGAATATACAGAAAAATACAATAAACATGGATAAATGTAGACCCTGCCGAAGCAAGTTAAACAAAGGACGTATGGGCCACTAGGCCTTCATCGGCTACAAAACAAACCAAAACAAAAACAAGGTTACAAAGACGGTTTGTGTGGAGACACAAACTTAAAATCGGCCCCCCGAAGTGGTCCACCTAGAGACAGACGGACAGATCTAGACATTGGTAGGGGATCCATTGACACTTTTATCATTGTGACCTTAGATGCAAATGTTTTGTACCAATGCGCGAATCTATGAATGAAGTTGTTTTATTCATGAAAAAGCTTGTAAACTTTTTTAATAAGACTTATTTCCCCTGAAGTTTTTCATTGAAAAGTGGTGTAATTTTTTTGAAAAATCTGCTTGCATATATAATTTAAAAAATTAGATGGTTCACTTTTGGAAAAAAAAGTAGCCGTTGAATCAGAACTTTGAATGATCTAAAATATCATGATGTCCGATTTTTCATTTTCTCTTCTAGTTTCTGAGATCTAAACGGGACGGACGGATAAAAGTTTTGGATCCTTGGCATCAAACTTCAATATTCTATACTCTAAGTATATCTATACATGGACTTAACCATACTTTTTTTCTGCTATATTGGTGGAGGGCGGCTTTGGACGGGGTGAAATCTGTTCTTGTTTCTTATCTATCATTCATTGGGTATTTCAAAAAGAGTAATAGCTTCTACAAAAAGTCAGGAGTTAAAAAGTCAGGAGTTAAAAAGTCAGGAGTTAAAAAGTCAGGAGTTAAAAAGTCAGGAGTTAAAAAGTCAGGAGTTTCATCGAATTAAAGATGTTTTGTTAATGTTTCTAGTTTATTTTTAAGCATGCATTTTTTAGTTGGGGGGGGGAGGCCAAACTTGAGGCTGAGGCCCTGAATGACTGTCAGCACCGCCGTCAATCTCGGCTTAACATAAGCGTTCATTGGAAGATGTATGTCCCCTCCGCACTCTCTGTATTTCACTTATTTTTAGCTTGGCTTATTGTTGACGTCAATACGTTGCGAAGAGTTACCAAAACCTAATCTCGTAAACATGCAATGTCTGTAAACAGCGCGTTTGTTTGTAAAATGTTTTACAAGTTTCGGATGTTCCTTCAGAGTTCAAGATAGTTTACTTCCAAGTCTAAACCTCTCGCAGGAAGACGGGGGGATGGGAGCTGGCAGGGTTTGAACCCGGGATCATCGATAAATCCGAACGGTATAAACAAGAACATAACATTGCATTTATAATGTCTGGGTAGCCATTGTAAAAGTTCCCCTTTAAGACCTTGCAAACGATAGAGCAGATGATGTTAAGGTCATCTGTTTCTTTAGCCAATAGTTAACGAACAGGGTGTCATGTGGCCAGCACAACGACCAACCGCCTTTACTTTTCGCAACTTAAGTCAGGTTCCCATTATTGCTAGGTGGACCCAGAAATCAGAGTATTGATCTGATAAGAAATAGTAAAGGTGGACCCAGAAATCAGAGTATTGATCTGATAAAAATAGTAAAGGTGGACCCAAGAATCAGAGTATTGGTCTGATAAAGGTACCTCCTTTATAATCTAGTGATCTATTGGGACAGACGGTGTAAGGCTCACCTGTTTCTACAGTCGACCTTTAACGAAGGCGTCTTATGGCCAACTCTAGGCTTTCTTTAATAAATCACAGCCAATACTATCCTGGCAATATGGTTAACATGTGTTCTCTTGTACGGAACGACTTCACACCGGACTGGATCTTGAATTGTCACTTCCTCAATCGTGAGCCGAGAAGTGGTGAAGCGACTTAACTCGGACACTTTTCTCTGGTCGGTGTTATCTGTGTCAACTGATAACACACACACACGATTACGCCTATCTGCGTCGCTACCACAGTTATAACAATATGCATGCTATATTTTAAAAATAAAAAAAATGTCCTTTTCAGCAGACCAAATTTAGAAGTTGCCCGTATCACGATTTTCAAAAGATGTTTAATTTTTGTTTAATACATTTATACGCGACAGACGGACAAACTGGCAGAACAAGAAAAATAGGGGGGGGGGGGAGTTGTTCCACGTAGAGGGAGATAAACCTGTTGAATATTTATCAAAATCACGTGTAAATAGACAAGATTACAGGCCAGGTAAAATACTATTTCTGCCCATAATTGGTGGAGGCACGGCGATTGACCGGTAAAGCGCTTGGCTTTCTGGGTCCTGGGTTCGAATCCTGGTAAAGACTGGGATTTGTCATTTCGGGATCTTCGGGCGCCTCTGAGTCCACCCAGCTCTAATGGGTACTTGACATTAGTTGGTGAAAAGTAAAGGCGGTTGGTCGTTGTGCTGACCACATGACATCCTCGTTGACCGTGGGCCACAGAAATAAATGCCCTATAGATCACAAGGTCTGAAACGGGAATTTTATTTTACTTTACTTACCTACTAATAATTGGTAAGCCTTTAAACAACACTGTATATGTATGTGTGAATATATTTGTTTTATGAGTATTAAGTTTTAAAATACAATGAATATTCACTTTAGTGTATATAAATCAGTGGCGAAATTTAAATCAATGTATCTAACTCTATTTTCTTTAAAACAAAATGTGATGTAAAAGGGTTTGAATTCTAATTAACTGTATCTGGTGATGTTAGAATAATATCATGTGTATCAAATAAGGTTTTAACAGTATTTCAGAAACCAAGACTCGGTTTCAATGGACCTCATTCACCAACCGTAAACAAACAACATTTAGCCACGTGGTTTTCTATCTCTTCTATACAAAATACGCAATCCATAAAGGCTGTCACGTGATACGTTTTTTCATTGTTTTATCAATATTGTCACGTGGCTAAATGTTGTTTGTTTACAATTGGTAAATGAGGTCAATTCTGTGTAGAGGTTTCTTACGACGTAGCTATTCAGAGGAGTGCAAGCATTAAAATCTGTGTAACTCTTTTGTGATCTTTTTTATTAGGTGATTTTTTAAATGGTTTATCAACGACACTCGTAAACAAAGGCTTCACCTATTTGTGTACAGGGTCACGTGATAACAACAGTTAATAGTTCAGGTTTAATTGGAATTGTAAAAAAAAAAAAAGGTGGGGGGCGGCCTAATGCTTACGGTTAAAGCTTTTAACAACTACGGTGAATACAAACAAAATGTAATCAACTTTACAGAGAGAGAGAAAGAGTACCTTACTAATTGCATTTACACATGTGTAGCTCTTGCTAATCTGATCTTGGCATTAAACGCATCTCTTTATGACGTCACCACAAAAAGTAAAAGTCTGAAACACTTGCACACACACACACACACATAAACACGCGCGCGCACACACTTTTTCAGTTACGTTTGGCCATACATCTGGAAGGTTCTGCTAGCCAACTCCAGGACGCCTATGTAAATATATCCGACAACTTCGCTCAATATTTTTTCTTAGCTGGCACTATTTGTGTTCAAACATTCAAATATTCCTAGTGTGTTCGTATACAATTAGGTCTACACTACGTCACTGCAATCTAAAAACAAAAGTAGGTAGAACAGTTCCGCTTTCAGACCTTGCGATCTATAGGGCAGATGATGTAAAGGTCATCTGTTTCTGTGGCCCACGGTTAACGAGGGTGTCATGTGACCAGCACAACGACCAACCGCCTTTACTTTTCCCCAACCAATTTCAGGTATCCATTAGAGCTGGGTGAATTTAGAGGCGCCCACACTCAATAACAAAATGGCATCTAAGAGAGGGCAACCTGAGCAAGAGCAAAATGGGAACTTTAACTTACTTACTCATAATTGTTAAGTCTTTATGCAACACTATACATGTATGAGTGAATATATTTGTTTTATGAGAATTAAGTTTTAAAATACAATGAATTTTCACCATAGTCTATATAAATCAGTGGCGAAATTGAAATCAATATATCTAACTATATGTTCTTCAAAAGAAAAATGTGATGTAAAATGTTGGATTTTAGGGTTTTACTGATCACCTCCCTTACACCCGAATCTATTTTTCTTCTTATATAATACAGACGTTACTTCAAAAAAGAAGATGATTACGTCCTACGCGTCATGCATTTAGTCATGCATGTTAACCAATGACTTAAATTCTGCCAAGTCCCTGGTTTTCCTGGCTAGCTCAGGCAACCCATTCCATGCTCTAATAGCACTAGAGGAGAAGGAGTATTTGTACAAATTTGTCCTAGCATATGGAACAAAGTCTGAACTTTTATCTTTGTGTCTTTCAGAGTATTTTATTAAATTTTGTTTTTGTATTTGAAGATTATGGTTCAGTGTTTTATGTATAATTGCTACTTTACTTTTGAGTCTTCTCTCCTGAAGGCTTTCTAAATTTAGTGATTTTACTAAAGGTGTTACTCTAGTCAAATGTGAATATTCGTTTGTTATGAATCTCACTGCTCTATTTTGTGTCTGTTCCAGATTCTTAATGTTATCTTGAGTTGAGGGGTCCCAAACGGAGGATGCATATTCTATTATAGGCCTAACCAAGGTTAAATAACATTTTAGTTCTATGTTCTTATTTGATTTATATCCAGCCTATAGAACTAATGTATCCCCTTAGTGTAACTCCTAATTGCGTCGAAAACATGCACACATACACACACACTCACACACACTCAATAACAAATGGCATATAAGCAAAGATGACCTACGCAAGAACGAAATGGCAGACAACGGGGCAGATCTAAATCTCGAGCAGACGATATGCTATTAGATGTACACCGCCAGAGGATGGCGGGATAAATAGTAAATTCCAGGTCAGCGGTGTTGTAATTGAGGTGAGGGGAAACACAATTGAGGGTGTGGCCGATATTATCTCCAGCTGATAATTACGGGCCTTTACCGCGGTTGTTTTTTCTTTTCATGTGGAGAGCTAGTTTGTGTACAGTCTAGGCAGGCTAACTCCCCCCCCTTTTTTTTTTCACCTACAGATTACCTCCCTTACCCGTGATGTCGATGTTGGTTGTAGAGAGACAATAAGGTCGTTGTTCATGTTGGTGTCTATTGATTGAATAGTGCTCTCTCTCTCTACCTCTCTCTACCTCTCTCTCTCTCTTTTTCTCTCTACCTCTCTCTCTCTCTTTTTCTCTATCTATCTATATCTATCTGTTTTTATCTGTTGTTCATGTTCATGTCTATTGATTGAATAGTTCTCTCTCTTTCTCTCTAGCTCTCTCTCTCTTTTTCTCTCTCTCTTTCTCTCTAGCTCTCTCTCTCTTTTTCTCTCTCTCTTTCTCTTTCTCTATCTATCTATATCTATCTATCTATCGAACAATCGATTTATCAATTCCTTTCTTTCTGTCTGCCTATCTCTCTCTCTCTCTCTTTCTTTATATCTATATATATATAACAGAAAAATTTCAGTCTAATTCCGATCTTCTCTCTCTCTTAAACTGTTTGTATCTGTTTGTATCTCTTTTTACTTCCCTCTTTCTTCCTCTCATTCCGAATCAGTTTATTTCTCTCTGTAATTTTCTCTCTCTCTCTCTCTCTCTATATATATATATATATATATATATAATATCTGTTTCTCTCTCTCTCTCTCTATGTATCTGTGTGTGTGTCTCTCTCTCTTTCAATTTTGTCTCCGTCTATCTGTAACTCTTTCCTATCTCTTTTTATCCCCCTCTTTGTTCTTTCGCTCTCTTCCAGTTCCTCTCCCTCTGGCTATCTGCTTATGTCCCTCTTTCTCTGTATCTCTTTCCCTCTCAATCTTCACCTTTCTAACGCTCTCTCTCTCTCTCTCTGATTAGCTTCCTTTATTTCTCTCTTTCTCCCTTTCGCACTCTCTGTTTATCTCTCTCTCTCTCTCTCTTTGTATACATATATATATATGTATGTTTGTAAAATGTTTTACATGTTTCGGATGTTCCTTCAGAGTTCAAGATAATTTACTTCCTAGTCCAAACCTCCCCCAGGCGGACAAGGGATGGGAGCGGGCGGGGTTTGAACCCGGGATCATCGATAAATCCAAACGACAGTCCAGCGCGCAAACCGCACGACCAGGCATGTATGTATATTATTGTATATGCCACTCAATCTAATCAAATCAGTTATGCATCCGTCTTCCCCCCCCCCCTTTCCCCTTTCCGCATGTATTCTAATTCTTTATCAATCTGACAGTCTACCCTCTTCTAAAACACTTTAAAAATTATTTACGAAAGCCAAGTCTGAAAGCGCCCTAAGAGGAAGGTACCTTAGGACGAGGTCAACGTGTACCCTGAGCTAGAGCAGCAGTGATTAACTTGGTCTGATGCCAGGTAATCTGCTGTCCAGGTAATCTGCTGTCTGGTCCGTGTAAAAACAAGCGGAAGTCTAGAGATGTTGTTTTTTTTTAAAAAAAAAGGTTTAAACTCTAAAACGTGATTGAAAACTCTCACATCCCAGCTAATTGTTTTAATTAATGTAGCAACAAGTTTTGGGAAAACATTCTAAAGGATGCTCATGCTGGAGTTATCTGTTCTTTGTTTACATTTCTATTTTTTAAGTTCCGGTTTACGTTCATTAATCAAATACATAAAGAAATGAAAGCGATATGGAAAATGTGGAGTAGTTGTATAGGACGACTAAAAAACAATACGACACCTGGCAGGTACATGGGGCAGAAGTAGTTCAGGTTTATTGGAAGAACATTTTAGAGTATTGCGGCTGGGGTTCAAATCTCACCTGTGTTTGGAGATGTATTTTGATTTAAAGAAAAAATTGATAACTAGTGATCGTAATAGCGGGTGTAACCAGAAGTAAAATTTGTGCAATCTAAATGCTTCCTAAATATTGGAGACAAAAATAATGAAATAAAAGAACCTTGTAATTGTATTGAACTCCTAATACATATGTTGATGTACAGTGCCGGATTTAAGTAAGCGGAGGCCCCATGTAGAATTTTCTCTTAGAAACTTGCTCTTTTAACGCAAGCCTTTTATAAATGTTAAAAGACTTAACAACAAAACTGCTGCAGGGGTGAATGAATATACAGAAAAATACAATAAACATGGATAAATGTAGACCCTGCCGAAGCAAGTTAAACAAAGGACGTATGGGCCACTAGGCCTTCATCGGCTACAAAACAAACCAAAACAAAAACAAGGTTACAAAGACGGTTTGTGTGGAGACACAAACTTAAAATCGGCCCCCCGAAGTGGTCCACCTAGAGACAGACGGACAGATCTAGACATTGGTAGGGGATCCATTGACACTTTTATCATTGTGACCTTAGATGCAAATGTTTTGTACCAATGCGCGAATCTATGAATGAAGTTGTTTTATTCATGAAAAAGCTTGTAAACTTTTTTAATAAGACTTATTTCCCCTGAAGTTTTTCATTGAAAAGTGGTGTAATTTTTTTGAAAAATCTGCTTGCATATATAATTTAAAAAATTAGATGGTTCACTTTTGGAAAAAAAAGTAGCCGTTGAATCAGAACTTTGAATGATCTAAAATATCATGATGTCCGATTTTTCATTTTCTCTTCTAGTTTCTGAGATCTAAACGGGACGGACGGATAAAAGTTTTGGATCCTTGGCATCAAACTTCAATATTCTATACTCTAAGTATATCTATACATGGACTTAACCATACTTTTTTTCTGCTATATTGGTGGAGGGCGGCTTTGGACGGGGTGAAATCTGTTCTTGTTTCTTATCTATCATTCATTGGGTATTTCAAAAAGAGTAATAGCTTCTACAAAAAGTCAGGAGTTAAAAAGTCAGGAGTTAAAAAGTCAGGAGTTAAAAAGTCAGGAGTTAAAAAGTCAGGAGTTAAAAAGTCAGGAGTTTCATCGAATTAAAGATGTTTTGTTAATGTTTCTAGTTTATTTTTAAGCATGCATTTTTTAGTTGGGGGGGGGAGGCCAAACTTGAGGCTGAGGCCCTGAATGACTGTCAGCACCGCCGTCAATCTCGGCTTAACATAAGCGTTCATTGGAAGATGTATGTCCCCTCCGCACTCTCTGTATTTCACTTATTTTTAGCTTGGCTTATTGTTGACGTCAATACGTTGCGAAGAGTTACCAAAACCTAATCTCGTAAACATGCAATGTCTGTAAACAGCGCGTTTGTTTGTAAAATGTTTTACAAGTTTCGGATGTTCCTTCAGAGTTCAAGATAGTTTACTTCCAAGTCTAAACCTCTCGCAGGAAGACGGGGGGATGGGAGCTGGCAGGGTTTGAACCCGGGATCATCGATAAATCCGAACGGTATAAACAAGAACATAACATTGCATTTATAATGTCTGGGTAGCCATTGTAAAAGTTCCCCTTTAAGACCTTGCAAACGATAGAGCAGATGATGTTAAGGTCATCTGTTTCTTTAGCCAATAGTTAACGAACAGGGTGTCATGTGGCCAGCACAACGACCAACCGCCTTTACTTTTCGCAACTTAAGTCAGGTTCCCATTATTGCTAGGTGGACCCAGAAATCAGAGTATTGATCTGATAAGAAATAGTAAAGGTGGACCCAGAAATCAGAGTATTGATCTGATAAAAATAGTAAAGGTGGACCCAAGAATCAGAGTATTGGTCTGATAAAGGTACCTCCTTTATAATCTAGTGATCTATTGGGACAGACGGTGTAAGGCTCACCTGTTTCTACAGTCGACCTTTAACGAAGGCGTCTTATGGCCAACATAACAATAGAGTTGGATAGAACCAGGGGCGTTGTACAAATCTCGAAGTTCCCCAGTCTTCACGGGATTCGAACTCGATATCTCTCGGTTCGGAATCCAAGCGCCACCAAGCCCCCCCCCCCCTTTGACCATATTTACAAGTTAAAAGGACGTATACATTACCTATGTTCAAGGAGATATAGTTTGACTGCACTTTAAGGAATAGTATTTGTTTGATTCAAACCTCATGTTCCTGAGTTTACATTACGAAAAGTCACGTGTGTCATATCCGGTTAACACCTAGCAATGAGCGGAGAATCAATACAGAAATAGGTACATTCTGGATGTTGTTTAAAAGAAAGATGAACACACCGCTAAATTAAAGCAGGTGAAATGAATATAAAGAATAGTTTAGGAAATAGACTCAACCCTTAGGACAAGCTTCCATAGGCCTAGAGTTCCAAGAGTCATAGAATAAACTCTCATGACAAGCTTCCATAGGCCTAGAGTTCCAAAAGTCATAGAATCCACTCTTAGGAGAAGCTTCCATAGGCCTAGAGTTTCAAGTGTCTTAGACTCCACTCTTAGGACAAGCTTCCATAGGCTCAGAGTCCCAAGAGTCATAGACTTAGTTCTTAGGACAAGCTTCCATAGGCCTAGAGTTCAAAGAGTCTTAGACTCCACTCTTAGGACAAGCTTCCATAGGCTCAGAATCCCAAGAGTCATAGACTTAGTTCTTAGGACAAGCTTCAATAGGCCTAGAGTTCCAAGAGTCTTAGACTCCACTCTTAGGACAAGCTTCCATAGGCCTAGAGTTCCAAGAGTCTTAGACTCAACTCTTAGGACGAGCTTCCATAGGCCTAGAGTTCCAAGAGTCATAGACTTCACTCTTAGGACAAGCTTCTATAGGCCTAGAGTTCAAAGAGTCTTAGACTCAACTCTTAGGACAAGCTTCTATAGGCCTAGAGTTTCAAGAGTCTTAGACTCAACACTTAGGACAAGCTTCTATAGGCCTAGAGTTTCAAGAGTCTTAGACTCAACACTTAGGACAAGCTTCTATAGGCCTAGAGTTCAAAGAGTCTTAGACTCCACTCTTAGGACAAGCTTCCATAGGCTCAGAGTCCCAAGAGTCATAGACTTAGTTCTTAGGACAAGCTTCAATAGGCCTAGAGTTCCAAGAGTCTTAGACTCCACTCTTAGGACAAGCTTCCATAGGCTCAGAGTCCCAAGAGTCATAGACTTAGTTCTTAGGACAAGCTTCAATAGGCCTAGAGTTCCAAGAGTCTTAGACTCAACTCTTAAGACAAGCTTCCATAGGCCTAGAGTTCCAAGAGTCATAGACTCAACTCTTAGGACAAGCTTCCATAGGCCTAGAGTTCAAAGAGTCTTAGACTCCACTCTTAGGACAAGCTTCCATAGGCTCAGAATCCCAAGAGTCATAGACTTAGTTCTTAGGACAAGCTTCAATAGGCCTAGAGTTCCAAGAGTCTTAGACTCCACTCTTAGGACAAGCTTCCATAGGCCTAGAGTTTCAAGAGTCTTAGACTCAACTCTAAGAACAATTACGAAAAAAACGAAGAAGAAGAAACAAGGGTATTTTAAAAAGCTGACTCTAAAATGTCAAATCAAAGAGAAGGCCTTTAGTAAATATTTTCCTGGGTTGGTTATTCAATCTAAAGAATAGGTTAGGAGATTCAAACACCCAGAAGTTTTAAAAAAAAATGTATCGGTGTGCTCGGCCTTTGGTCCGCTTCTAACCCAAGCGTCTTGGGATACGATAAGATAAAGTGTAATTTCTACGATAGTGAACAGACACAAAATAGAGCAGTGACATTCATAACTAACGAATATTCACATTTGACTAGAGTAACACCTTTAGATAAATCACTAAATTTAGAAAGCCTTCAGGACAGAAGACTCAAAAGTAAAATAACAATTATACATAAAACACTGAACCATAATCTTCAAATACAAAAACAAAATTTAATAAAATACTCTGAAAGACACAAAGATAAAGGCACATTCCTCGTCCCATATGCTAGGACAAATTTGTACAAATACTCCTTCTTCCCTAGTGCTATTAGAGGATGGAATGGGTTGCATGAGCTAGCTAGGAAAACCAGTGACTTGGCAGAATTTAAGTCATTTTTTAATATGCATGACTAAATGCATGACGCGTAGGACGTAATCATCTTCTTTTTTTAAAGTAACGTCTGTAGTATATAAGATAAGATACGATAAGTGAAAAAATGATAAATATTCTTCATACACAGTATTTGATGTATTTGGCTGCTCATCAAAACTGTTTTTAAAAATCAGTCGCCCATTCTTTACGTCTGCGCTACCCATCAACCCCCCTCCTCCCTCTACATTGTGCTACTAGTTAACTGAGAGAGAGAGAACCACTTGAGTTTCTAGTATCAACCTGCACTAGAGTAAGTCACTCTAGTCTCTAGTATAATAATAAAACGTCATAACTTTGACCTTTCTCTGTTAACACGCTGAACGTTGTACACACCACAATGTATGTCAGAGAATGGTGTCAAGAGTTGGTCAAAACTATTGAACCAATGTTAATCTAGTTTCAAAGTGTATCTCTACTGTTAATGCTTCAAACTTGAAGCCTAAAATCAATTCCTATTAAGTTGAGTATGAAAGAATTATTGACATACCTTTACGTGGCGAGTAGGAATTTTAATAGAAACCAGTTTCATCTTTAAGTAGTAGTGTTTATGCGTATCATTAAATTAACAAGAATAATACACATTTTTACATACTGTTCACAAAATGGCTGGGATCGAACAAAGTAACAAGGAAAATTAGCGATGTGGATTATGAAATAGACATTGATTCGTAGCTGCAAATTGATAATGAAACACATTTTTAGGTTCCTATTTTTAAAATACACTTCAGACTTAATTACTTTTAGTACACACTTGAAAAGTTACAATATTATTTTTGCATGTTCATTATCTCCCTTAGAAAGATATACTATAGTAGGCCTACTTACAAAGATAACTTGACTGAAATGTCTCCTTAAACGCTGTACTTTGTCTGTGTGTGTGTGTGTTTGTTTATATAAGTATGGTAGTGTGTATATGCGATTGGTGAATGTGTGCGTTTACAAAGCATTTAAAAAAAAACGGTGAAAATTAGAATGTAAACTAAACGTCACCCACACCCATTACATTGTGCGGTGAAAGAGGAGGGGGGGAGGGAATATAAACAAAATTAGGCCAGACTTTCCCGTCTGCTTTTCCAGTCTTCACCAAATTACTTATTTGCATCGTATAGTATAGAGCCGTGATGACCAACCTTGTTCGACAAGTGGGGGCCATTTCCATTTCCGACACTCGTGTCGCGGGCCACATGAGCGAAAACTTACAGAGATGAAATGAAATTGGACCGGAAACTCTTTGATTAGAAGACCGTGAATCTAGTACTTACATTCATTGATATTTGAAGTATCGTTTTTTTTTTAAGCGTAAGATAATGACTTCACTATATTGAATATAGTGTGATCAACAGTGTGGAGAGCTTTACAACCCATTTTGCGTTTTTCCAGCCCACAAGACTAGTTAAGTTTGAGAACCAGTGCTCTACAACATGCTAGAAGCAAAACTGTATAATAAATATAGACTTGTCTTCGCATCTGGAAACGGAATAATGTGTAAGAAAAGGGGGGGGGGAGGTAAACACAAAGCACTAACTAGAACCTATTTCATTAATATCTATAGTGCTAAGTATTTAAAGACAAAAATAGTGGAGATAGACTACCGCCCTGTACTACAAATAATTCACATTTACTTAACTATATCTACACCTAGATAATAGATCTAAAACAGGTGTACTAAATGTACTTATCAACCAAACTTACGTGCGCTGCTAGATCTATTAGTGTAATTTATCCTTTGCGAATAAGTCACTTTAAGAGTATCCTTCAAAGAATTAAAAACAAACACAAGTGATAAAATAATCCCTAGAGAAAATTGGAGCAGACACAATTAAAGCCGAGACAAGAGATCCACATCTAAATCGAGCAGGCTATACGTAAATATATCTACGTTTTGTAAATTCTAAAGAATTGCAACACTTTCTAAAATCGCTGATCAGTAACAATCATATTGCGGTTACTCTAAATGTCACGCGATATCGTTCTTACTTCAACGTAATTTTTGCATTGTATAAAAAAGCCCACCAACCAGTGAATGATGGATTGCTCTCTCTCTCTCTCTCTCTCTCTCACGTAGTGATGAACTAAAGCCTGCAAAGTTCGGTAATACACGCTGTGACAAAACGTAAGGACAGTATAGTTGCTCTCCCTTTTTTATTTTTTTTCAAAATTAAACCCCCCCCAACTCTCGTATGCCCCGCGGGATGTCTAAGTCGAGTTGAACTAAGCAGACACAATTGTAACTGCCATCGTTTTTTTTTTCCCAGGCCTTTCATTCCCCCACCCCTCCACCCCACTTGATGACTTTAAAAGGCGATGATATAATAAACGGAAATAGTTTGTTTTAACATTTGCGTATGAAGGGGGCGGGGTACCGAGTCGACAGTCAAAGGGGAGATTAGTTTGGCCAGGATGTGGTGACTTTCTGGTAACTAGCTGTCTTCTCTACACCAGTTATCATTTGCTATTACCTGCCTCTTCCTTTTCGTTTTTTCTCCTCTTTCTCTCTCTCTCTTTCTCTCTATCTCTGTCTATTTCTCTGTTTCTAAATTTCCTTTCTTTCTCTTTCACACTCTATCTTTCCACTCTCTTCTCTAGTTCTCTCTTTCTACTATTTTATCACTCTGTCTCCCTCTTTTTCTTCCTCTCTCCATTTTCTCTTTCTCCCTCTTCCCTTTCTTTATCTTCTCTTTCTCTCTCTACTCTTTCTCCTTTTCCCTCTTCTCTTTCTGCCTCTTCTCTTTCTCTCTCTTCTCTTTCTCCCTCTTCTCTTTCTCTCTCTTCTCTTTCTCCTCTTCTCTTTCTCTCTCTTCTCTTTCTGCCTCTACTCTTTCTCTCTCTTCTCTTTCTCCCCTCTCCCTCTTCTCTTTCTGCCTCTTCTCTTTCTCCCTCTTCTCTTTCTGTCTCTTCTCTTTCTCCCTCTTCTCTTTCTCTCTCTTCTCTTTCTGCCTCTTCTCTTTCTCTCTCTTCTCTTTCTCCCCTTTCCCTCTTCTCTTTCTTTCTCTTCTCTTTCTCCCTTTTCCCTCTTCTCTTTCTCTCTCTTCTCTTTCTCCCTCTTCTCTTTCTACCTCTTCTCTTTCTTCTTCTTCCCTTTCTCTCTCTTCTCTTTCTGCCTCTTCTCTTTATGCCTCTTCTCTTTCTCTCTCTTCTTTTTCTGCCTCTTCTCTTTCTCTCTCTTCTCTTTCTGCCTCTTCCCTTTCTGCCTCTTCTCTTTCTGCCTCTTCTCTTTATGCCTCTTCTCTTTCTCTCTCTTCTTTTTCTGCCTCTTCTCTTTCTCTCTCTTCTCTTTCTGCCTCTTCCCTTTCTGCCTCTTCTCTTTCTGCCTCTTCTCTTTCTGCCTCTTCTCTTACTCTCTCTTCCCTTCCTGCCTCTTCTCTTTCTGCCTCTTCTCTTTCTGCCTCTTCTCTTTCTCTCTCTTCCCTTTCTGCCTCTTCTCTTTCTGCCTCTTCTCTTTCTCTCTCTTCTCTTTCTGCCTCTTCTCTTTCTCTCTCTTCTCTTTCTGCCTCTTCTCTTTCTCTCTCTTCTCTTTCTCTCTTTTCACTCTTCTCTCTTCTCTTTCTGCCTCTTCTCTTTCTCCCTCTTCTCTTTCTGCCTCTTCTCTTTCTCTCTTTCTTCTCTCCTCTCTTCTTACCGCTCTACTGCACTCATATACTAAACAATACTATAAATGCTAAAACTTGTGTATAAAATGCCTAACATTACTTGCTTGTTAGAGGAGTCCAATTATTTAAAATATTAAAATATTATTTTTTGCAATAATCCAATAACACTAGCTTATAATATACTTATTTTTACGCGTATCGTTTTAAGCTATGTCTTTTCATGCCATTTATTAAACAGGCTTGCTAATACTAGTGTATAATAGATTGAGAGTCTAGGAATTTTTTTGAATAGTCTAAGTGTCCTCTTCATTAGCGGCGCCTCAGCTGTTGTTACCGCACAGATCTATATCTATCCATAAAAAATATATATTCTATGTTTGACTATATATATTCGTAGCATGAACCCCAAAGTGTCAAGTTCGTTTGCCATGAAGTTATTTTTAGACATTATTTGGTCCCTAACACGAGTTCATTGATAAAAAGTGATGATAATTTTAAACTTCAAATCTTATCATTGTTTTCACCACAGGAGCGACATGTGTTGATCGGTAGGCTCTTAATGTTGTTAAAAAGCTCTTGTTGATGTCTTAGGGGACCTTCGGTTCTTGTTGATATCTAGGCCCTTCCAGCCCATGTTTATGTCTTGGCCATTTTGGTTTGGAGAGTGTGTTGTGTGTGTTGACTAATGACTCATGACTAGGATGCTAGTTTTATAAGGATGGCCAGCAGGTTGGAGAGTAAGGATGAGGCGGGGGAGGACGGGGGGACAATGAGCAAAACTAATTAGCGAGAGCATGAATTTAGAATGAGTTGAAAGATAATGTTTAAAAACCTTGAACAACTTGTGAATTAATGTAAATGCTGTACCGTACTTCACTGATATTGAAAGCTAAGTGCTAATGAAAATTTTGTGCTACGTACGTTAATAAACTTTAGTTGTTTAACCGAGACCAGTCGTCCTAGAAGGCCTGAGCACTGATCTGCAACGTCACAACCTGTGGGCAGTTTTAGATCAATAGCAGGTTGACACGCCACTGGCCAGTGATTAGTTGAACAAACATCGTAATAAGCATACCTATACTTGCGGTATCACGAGGTGGAAGGAATGGACCTCATTCACCTATCGTAAACAAACAACATTTAGCCACGTGACAATATAGACAAAACAATGAAAGTTACGTATCACGTGACAGCCTTTATGGATTGCGTTAATTTGTATAGAAGAGATAAGAGAACCCCGTGTTGTTTGTTCACGATTGGTGAAAGAGGTCCTTTACTCTCTCGTTAGGGCCTCGTCTCGAGGGACATTGAATGCACTCCGATGAAAAACTGGCTCGTGCTCTGCAGCAGAACTAGTATTGTCTATGCCTCAAATTTGTGATACAGAGATGATTCAATCTTATGTGAGTCCACGGTAGAATTTAATCTTTCAATACACCAAAAAGTTTTTTAAAATAATAAAAGCATTTCGGTTTTAAAATTGACAATGTTTATTTCCTTAAAATGAAAAATGTCTTTTTTCAATCCTATGCATTTTTTGCTTCGATCTCTCTCCTAAAACTTTTGTCATTTCTTGACTAATCTTGCAACTGGTTCTAGAATATAACATAATAAAATAAAACTATTTCTTATTTACATTTCTGTAGTTTGATTTCGGCCGTGCAGCCGAAAAGCTCAGGAGAGAGTGAATGGAAGGATGTGTTGAAGCAGGCCAGTCTTGGCAGAATCTAAGTCATTGGTTAATATGCATGACTGAATGCATGACGCGTAGGACGTAATCATCTTCTTTTTTGAAGTAACGTCTGTATTATATAAGATAAGATAAGATAACACCCCCCTCCATTGTCTGTAGCGCCAATGGGATGGATAGATGGATGCATCATGGTCCCTGTCTCAACTTGCTGGTGTGAACTAAAGAAACGCTGTGCAGTTCGTGGTGCACAAATTCAGCGGAGTATCTGTTGTGGGGAACACCATAGTTTATACTTCCAACTCTATTCCTGATTTTTCTGTGAAGTTGACTCATGAAGTCTTAGGCAGCGGTGGTTTAAAATCAGAGTACTCCTCTTCTGGATGAATAGCCTTACTAAGCTGACAAGCTGTTGGTTTGGAAAGAATCCGCCTTCACCCAATTCACCTGTCAGTTGAAGCAGTTTCACAAGCCTTAATATGTAAGCCACACGAGCAGGCCAGATGATTAAGTCGATAGTCAGAAGTTATTTATACCATAAGGAATATTTTATAGACTAATTGTATCCTCAGTGACACCACTAGCTACGACAACCTTTGAAACATCATTAACATTGTTTGAATTTCTAACACGGTGAAGGAATTTGATGTCATTAATCTAAGTTGTCATGCGATGTCATCAATCTATGTTGTCCTTTGATGTCATCAATCTATGTTGTCATTGCGTATTCTGTCATCCTACACTGACATAAGCGAATACGTTTCAACTTCTTTCCTCCACTGAAAAAGAGTTCCAAACTTACCTGAATATGTCGTGTTCTCAATTTCTATAAATCAAATAAGAAAATAAAACTAAAATGTTATTTAACCTTGGTTAGGCCAATAATAGAATATGCATCCTCCGTTCGGGACCCCTCAACTCAAGAAAAACATTAAGAAACTGGAACAGACACAAAATAGTGAGATTCATGATAAATGAATATTCGCATTTGATTAGAGTAACACCTTTAGTAAAATCACTAAATTTAGAAAGCCTTCAGGAAAGAAGACTCAAAAGTAAAGTAGCAATTATAGATAAAACACTGAATTATAATCTTCAAATACAAAAACAAAATTTAATAAAATACTCAGAAAGACACAAAGATAAAAGCACATTCATCGTCCCATATGCTAGGACAAATTTGTACAAATGCTCCTTCTTCCCTATCGCTATTATTATTATTTATCTAATAAAGCTTCAACGTGTGTACAATACTAAATATAGCCTTATTTATATTATAGAAACAATAAAATTAATTTAAAATAAAATCAATGTACTAGACTTAAGAAATAATATTTCTTAAACATAATCTAACTCACTACAATAACACAACCTTTCAGTGCCAGGTCCTGGAGTCGTCTCCCCTAACTAAGAACCAATGACGACAATGCCACCTAGGTTGCATATTCACAACCAATCGCTAACCTCTTCCCAACGTCGCCATAGAAACACACACACACACACACATAACAATGAAAGACTTAAAAAGCAAAGTAGCAATCTATAATCTAAAGCATATAGTAAGGCGTATGTCTGTATGTATGTCTGTCCCGAATAGAAATCAAAACCGTTCGACCAATCTTGTAAAAAGTTGGCAAAAATGTTCCTTGGATACTAACTGGAACAGTAACGTATGTAAAATAGCCATAGTCATTCTCTGTATCTTGGGGGAGCTACCATCTTCTACTAATCACGTTCCCATGTGGCGAATAGGGCAAAAACCCTTAGATATAAGGGCTAGCTGTGAATATCTAATAAACATCAGTGGACCAACTGGTTTGCAGCCATGGAGGATTGGGTGGGGTATTCCAATGGTTAGGATATTCATTTAAAACATCTAAAAACAAATCCAGGGAAATGATTCCAAAAAGCGAGTATAGGGCGCTTAAACTCTAAACCCGAGTAGATGAAACTTGTAAACTAGGGATAGTAATTCATCTAGGAGAGACAACTCCGAAATAAAAAAAACTGCTCCCTTGCAGACGATCTTGGCTGAAGGCTATGCGAGCATACCCACTATGAGAGCATACCCAGAAAGAAAAGCAGGATGAAGTCGGAGTCAATGAGACTCCTGGCGCATAACACATAGACACGCAACCTCATCTGCTCATCTCAAGAGCTAATCCTGATTAAAACAAGAGCTAATCCTGATTAAAACAAGAGCTAATCCGAACAAAAGAAAAGCAGAGAGGCAGCTAGTGGACAGAGGCAGTCCTGATTGACATTTCAAACTTATCAAATATGTGACGTGATCGATGAGTTGCTAGCGGCGTTGTTTGATGACTTTATTTTCGCCTGGTTGTAAATCTGTTTTTTCGCTTGTTTCCTCCTTACTGGTGTCAGTTGTATTCTATTTATAGCCTGTCTCATTGAGATTCACGCGTGTAAATATGTAAGAAGTGGGAAGAGGTCTGTTTTGTGACATGCACATTTTGCTGTTAGCTGGTTTAGCCTAAGAGTTATGTTCTATTAATACTCTTGTATTTTAACTTGGTTAACTCACAGATACAAGTAGGCCTAGTCAATTAAACACACACACCCATACATTTTAACATTCGTATATCTACTATATTCACATTCTTCAAATCATATTAAATGTTCACATTCATACATCTTATTTACATTTTCACAAACCCACTTATTTACATATATTCTAGCAATGTCAGACGTTTCCTTTTATAAGAAGAGAATGGCCTCCCATCGTATCCACGTCTTACGTAGCCGTCCTTAATAATTAGAGATTTAAACTGCTAAGTCGTTAGTTTTACTGGCAGATGTAATCAACCGATTCCTGGCTCTAATGGCACTAGAGAAGGAGGGGCTTATTCAAGTTTGTTTTAGCAAATGGAATAAGAAATATGTCTTTAAGTTTGTGTCTTTCTGAGGATTTTATCAGGTTTTGTATTGTAAATTATTGTTTAGTGTTTTATTCATTATTGCTTATTCACTTTTTAGTCTTCTGTCCTAAATTGTTATTTAAATTTAGTGATTTTACATAGTGTTACTCTAGTCAAATTTGAATATATTCATGCTTTAAATCTCACAGCTCCATTTTGAGTCTGTTCTTATGTAGGCTTTTGTTTCATGCTCTTGTTTGATTTAAAAAAATATTTAACAAGCCCTAATGTTTTGCTTTATTTTAAAATAATTCCATCACTATGAGGTCTCCATAACATGTTTTAGTCTGTGTAACCATGAATAAGTTAAATAGCCCTAATCGTAAATATATTCGCGTACATAGCAAAAGTGCTAGCATAGAAATTTTGAATGTTCTAGAGACTGCACATAAATACTCTTTCTTATTATTGTATTACTATGAAAAGGGGAGGAGGCAGTTGGCTTACTTGTCATATCGAGGCGCCCTCACGACAATAAACAAAAAAAAAACAGCTTGCAAATATGGCCGTTTTCACGAGTCATATAATGGAGGGGGATGGGCGCATTTGCTTCACAGACCTTAATCTAGCACTTCCCCTAACTCTAGCCTGTGTGTTTACTTTCGTAACCTTTCTGAGCAGAGCAGTGATTCAATCCTCTACCTTCGTACCCCAGCAGACGATTGAGCCCCAGCAGACGACTGAGCCAACTGGCTTCCATTTTCTACACTTTTTTTTTTTTTTTTTTTAGTTTTTAGTTCTACCCCATAGACATAAATAAATATAGACTGGCCGAAGGAAGTAACGTCATGTAACTTGAAAACATGTATATCTATTGTATTCGGATTTCCGAATTATGAAAAATTGCATGATCTTCATTCTTATAGATTAAACAAAACTACAGTAACACTGCCTCCTTATTTACAATATATGTAATACTTATATAGGTTATGGCTGAAATAGATATTGTAATAACTTAAATGAGGCAACTCAACGAGGAAATAGACATTTATTTACATAGAGACATGACAAACACAAAGGGCATCTGCCTTGAGTACAGCATCTCCATATTGGCTCTCTCCTTGGGTGGAAATCGTTAGTCTCTTATGTCAACATCCGACTTGTCTGGTCACTGATAGTGCGCACCTTCTTTCTGCACTATCTTGGATGGCGGTGCGCATGGCAAAGTCATAACAATATGAATGCTTAACTTTTATACTGCTCATAAATGCTGTATAATAAAGTACACAAAATTGCAAGTCACAAATTTTTGTTTCATAAAACTCTTTAATCGGCCAGTCTATATTTATTTATGTCTATGGTTCTACCCCTTTTGTTTGGTAGAAATGTCTGTAACGTGACCTATATAAAACGAATCAAGTTTGGCTTTCAAAATTGAAACAGGAAGAAACATTAAAACAATGAAATGTGAAATTAAGATGTATTCAAGAAACACGGGTGCAAAGGTTAAAGGTCACAAGGGATGAAAACCATCAACAACGCCGGAAGACCTAAATTTGGTCTGGATGAGTTGCATTTCACGGTGCCCTCTTGTGAAACAAACAAATGTCTGTTTTAAATAATAAACACTTGCAACTGTTATATTTTATTTATGAAAATGACATTTAAGAGAAACAAAATTAAAAAAAGAAAGAATTAAACAAGCATACATTTTCTGCTTCCAGCCTTTCTGAACTCATTTATAGAAGTTTAGTAATTTCATCTTCCAGGTTAAGACTATATAGACCTATCGGATTTAATGGAAACAACTTCCTAATCTGATAGTCTTAATTAATCTCTGTACATGTAGTTGTTATTTCATATCTATTAATTAGTAGTGTTAATTTTGATAAGCTTCTCTCAACGAATCTGTACTTATAGGCATTGTTAATCTATTGAATAGCGGTGAATCCAACTTTTTAATAGCGGTGAAACATTCCAACTATAATAAACCGGTGAAACATTCAAACTATTTATTAGCAGTGAAACATTCAAACTGTTTAATAGCGGTGAAACATTCAAACTGTTTAATAGCGGTGAAACATTCAAACTATTTATTAGCAGTGAAACATTCAAACTATTTATTAGCAGTGAAACATTCAAACTGTTTAATAGCGGTGAAACATGCATTGTTAAACTATTTTATACCGGTGAAACATTCAAACTGTTTAATAGCGCTGACTCATTTAACAAAATTCAAACGATAATGTAGACTCTACAGACAAGTATACATTCTTATATTTCTATGGTAGATTCTAAATATTTGGGTCCAATTCTTAAAATTTATTTTTCTAAACGTATTGGAAAGGCTGATGACTGACCAGGGGTCAAGGTTTGTACTTCCTTACGTTGGAGGTCTCTGCTATCACTCACTCGGATGATTCTTTCCTCTTATGGATTACTTTTCAACTTTCTTAAATCAAAGAGAAAACCAAACTGTTCACAGTGTTTACATAAATCTTGAATCCATATGGCTAATAGATCCAGGATGTCTGCCTGGGCGTGCGGTTTGCGCGCTGGACTGTCGTTCGGATTTATCGATGGTCGAGGGTTCAAATCCTGCCCGCTCCCATCCCCCGTCGTCCTGCGGGAGGTTTGGATTAGGAAGTAAACTATCTTCAACTTTGAAGGAACATCCGAAACATGTAAAACATTTTAAAAAACATTTTACAAACAATTAGTTAAAAAAAATTATCAAATTATTTTTAAAAAATCTATTTCGATTGTTTTTTTAAGAGGATTATAATATTTGTTTCGGCCTTTTCGTCTAAACTTCCATTTCATTTCGTGTCTTTTGCCAGGTACATTTTTTTAATCAATTTAGTTATCGATATGTCTGATCTAATCATGAAATATATACAAATAGGCCTACTCAAAAGCATTGCCTTGCCGCGACCCCCCCCCCACACACACACACTAATAATCCATATTTTTATAGGCGACCCCTGGCAAATGGTCAATCGACCCCCAAGGGGGTCGCGACTCACAGGTTGAGAACCCCTGCCTTAAATGGACTTGTACGAATGGCATAATTTGACAAGCGATAACATCTGATATCATACTTATAAGAAATTCTAAATTAATCTTTTGTGTAAAATGGTATCGCAGCCACTGAGTGGGTCTAGTTGCTCCGAAAGACTTATGCCTATCCTTGTGTTTATCCCGTCAGAGACTTAAACTCTGCTAAGGCCTTGGTTTTCCTTACCAATTCAGACAACCCATTCCATGTATTAGGAAAGTAAGAGTACTTTTAACAGATTTGTCCCAGCGTATGAAATAAGAAATGTGATCATTGTGTCTTTCTGAGTATTTTTGGTTGTGCTAATGTCTGATGCCCCTATCCCCCTTGACCTGCTGTATGCTTTGTAAAAAAAAAAATGTGTTTGTTTTACATGTTTCGGATGTTCCTTCAGAGTTGAAGATAGTTTACTTCCTAGTCCAAACCTCGTGCAGGACGACGGGGGATGGGAGCGGGCAGGGTTTGAACCCGGGACCATCGATAAATCCAAATGACAGTCCAGCGCGCAAACCGCACGAACAGGCAGCCATCCTTGCTTTGAAACGACACTTGTAGAAATGAAGGCTTTAAAATATGATGAGTGCCCCTTCAATTTCAAAATACATTTTTCTTAATAAATAGAATCAGTCAGAACAATAATAGATAGACTTCTATAAACATATCATTACATTTTTTTCCCCAAAAGCAATGATGTTCAATTGTTCAAGGAATATTTCGTTTCAAATCATCAGGTCGCCACTGGTAAAACAGGTTGCGCCAACTCAAAAAAAAATCGTACAAAGGGGCGGAGCCTGGTAGATCTGGATATAAATCAAATTGATAACACAAAAACTATGACATGCACATACACACATAAAATGTGTTTACAAATATTTTTGTTTATGTTGACAAGATAACCAGTACACTCTTCTGCTGGCCTCCTTCAGGCGTAGAACAAGTAGAGTTAATCTCGTAGAACACTTTTTTTCATGTGACTGTGAAGCCCGTCCATGTGTATCGCAGGTTAAGGTGGCTTTCCCTTTGATAATAGAGGAGCCAGACATTTTTTCGTTTAGCACGTTTTTCTTTCAGAGCAGACGCCAATGCTTTTTCGCTGTTTAAAGCTTTCCTGGTCACCATCTCTCTCCACATAGTGCCGTCTAGGGCTATGTCTTCCCAATAGTCAGCATCGATGTCGACTGCTTTGAGGCCCCGTTTGATTTATTTATAGAACGTCCCAGAGTCCACCTAGAAAAAATGCATTCGGAAGTGTACCTGGCCACACGATTCTCTTGTTAACCTTTGGCCAGCTCAACAAGTGACTTTAAATCAATCTTCTGATTTCTGGAGCAAGAGATTTGATATCGTTTTACTTTCAAACTTATTACATTTCGTAAAGAAATGGTGTTTATCTCGAGGTTAAAGAGTGTGTGATCACTACATGTGACAGCGCTAGCTAACTGCACGGGGTGACACCAACCCCTAGCAACGCCTCTTCTATTAGCTAATTTATTTAAATTTCTCCACTCCTAAAACTGTTGTGTTTTTTTTCACTCACGGACTTAAAAAAAAATTTAAAATATCGAAATTTTGATAACCACTTGATGAATAAAAAAAAAGTCTTGCAGAAAATGTTTTTAACAAGATTTATTACAATGTATAGCATCGATGAAACATTGATTTCTGCATAGGCTCTACAATCAAGTACTGTAGTAAAGTAGTTGAAAGATTAGCTTCAAGCCACGCATAGTCAATAATGTAACAGATGAGGATTCAGTTAAGGTGTATTAAAAATATCTGGATTCAAAAAGGGAAGTAAGCAGATAGTATGCTACTGCTGATAAGGCTTACTGATTTATTATGTACATATAATTCGACTCGTACTAGGATACCACATTCAGATATTAATTAAAGAATTGCGTAACTAGAGTTGAATCAGCCATATGTTTTTTTAGTGAAACTGTAGTTCTTAAGTAAACATCTAGTATTTTAGTATTGCTGTCGCTGGTATACACCGCATTTATATGCGTACAAGATGTCCTAGAGCAGCGGTTCTCAACCTTTTAAGCTCGGCGACCCCTTTTTACAATCCCCCACTCTGCCGCGACCCCCACCCACACCCTCACACACATACAGCAACAGAAGAATAGACAAAAACAATCAAAATTTTCGATGGTCTTAGGCGGCCCCTGGCAAATTGTCTGGTTAAGAAGCCCTTTCCTAGAGTGACCATTGAAGGAAAGGTGAGCGGCCCACTAAATGAAACATCAATTAAAGCGCCAACATTGTCTGTAGTTCGTCACCTCACCTCCACAAGTGGCACATCAAATAAATAGTGCAATACTTTGTGAGTAGAATCCTTAAATCGTATTAGATAGTTGCAAGCATTCAGAAAATTCAAATCTATTTTTAAAAAGTTCGATTAACTCTTGCCTGTCTGACAGACTGGGTGGATTGTAAACACTTTTTTCTCCCACTTCCCATTCTCGGATCAAGTTGAAATTTCTCCACAATTATTCATTGTCGATGACAACACACTATCCAATCAAAAAAAAAAATAATTAGCGAATTAATTAGTCATTATTAATTAATTTTGTTTTATACAAAAAAGGGGAGATAAAACTTACAATATTGAGAATCTTGGCAGTGATTGAACGGCGCTCTCCATTTACTGAATTTTACTGATTTTCTTAAAAGTATTTTTTTATATTTTGCTTCTTTCAAAACATATACGCCATTTCTATTTGCCGTTATATTCAAAGACCATCTTAGGCGTCAACTTTCCTTGGCTGACATAGAAGAGAGCACCTGGTTGCATGCGGCCTCAGAACTAGACAGCTGGAGGTCACTCGCAAAGGCCAAAAGAAAATTTGCTGCCGAGGACAAACGCAGACGGCGAAAAGAAAATCTAAATCGACCGCCTGCGGACAATGGTTATGCCTGCCCTGGGTTTGGCAAAATATGTAGGTCACAGCTGGGGACTGCGCAGCCACGGGAAATACTGCATTCCTCACTAATCTTCGGACTCGAAGACTAGCCTTATTATATTGAAGACAGTGTCCCTGACGGGGACATAGAAAAGCAAAGCGTTACCTGCCCTTGTTTCGCTGCACGCTATTAATAAAATAATTCTAATCGTGTTTTCGCCTACATTTCGCGTGCATCAATCAGACACGTGAGCATCAGATAATTGTAAACATATATAGAACTACTTTACATGCTCCAACGGATTCGTTTTAAAGTGAATTTTATAAACAAAGACATTATGCACAATCATCTCGACCACTTTTCGTTTGATTTGTAAAAGCAAACACGTCACTAACCCTCAATGAAACTTTCTGCGTAGACAAAGCCTAAATAGTTGGTTAGGTCCATATATCTATTTTACACATGCATTTTAATTATATCAAAACTTTCTGTGCAGCCTAAGCCTAGATAGCTAGTTTGGTCCATAGAGCTATTTTACGCATGTAGCCTATTTTAATTACCGGTATATCAACACTTTCTGCGTAGCCTAAGCCTAGATAGGCCCATAAAGCTATTTTACACATGTATTTTAATTATATCAATAACACTTTCGGTGTAGCCTAAGGCCTAGATTGGCCCATAAAGCTATTTTACACATGTATTTTAATTATATCAATAACACTTTCTGTGTAGCCTAAGTCTAGATTTGCCCATAAAGCTATTTTACACATGTATTTTAATTATATAAATAACACTTTCTGTGTAGCCTAAGACCTAGATAGGTCCATAAAGCTATTTTACACATGTATTTTAATTATATCAATAACACTTTCTGTGTAGCCTAAGCCTAGATAGGTCCATAAAGCTATTTTACACATGCATTTTAATTATATCAATAACACTTTCTGTGTAGCCTAGGCCTAGATAGGGCCATAAAGCTATTTTACACATTATTTTAATTATATCAATAACACTTTAGGTGTAGCCTAAGGCGCTAAGCCTAGATAGGTCCATAAAGCTATTTTACACATGTATTTTAATGTTGCTATATGCAGGTTAAGAGCATCACGGAGCCTTGATAATCTGTCCTGTGCAAACAACGAAGATCAATGCGTGTGTTAATATTTACTTTAAACCTGGGCCCCTTTCACTTGATACTTCATGCTCAATGGATGAATTGAAACAAATTTGCTGAAACCGAGAGACTTGGACTGGAATGTCTAAGAGAATTAAAAAGGATCCGTGTTTGTTTGTTTTTTTTGTTTTGTTTTTACAAAGCTTATATCAACGCACTCCTTTTGTTTCTCTGGTAAAACTGTTTCACACGTCATTTCGCCCACACCCGATCTCGGATCAGTCTGAAATTATGCACAATTATTTCTTGTACCTGACAAATCAAGAATCGATAGGGGGAAAAAAAATTAGTTAATTAACTAATGGCAATTAATTCTTTGGTTTGGTGTTGAACAAGGGAAATAAATTGGACTTGACAGATATGGTGGCGTAAGTTGAATTAAACCCCTTGAGGAGGCTTGAGCCCTGATTGAACACGTGTTTTAATGCATTTTAAAAAGCGAATCACAAAAAAGTTGAAAATCAAGGCACACAACTCTGCAAATGACCCATCCTTCCAATGGCCTTTGTGCGTCCGGCTTTTCAAAATGAAGACTCCATAGCCACCTTCGAGTTCACAAGACATTTAATAGTGCTCATCTTCGACCACGAAGGAGGAGCTATTTATATATACACACTCGTAACTAAGTCGCGTCATGTTAGTATTGAAAGAAATCTTTGTAACGCCAATTAGAACCTTTGAGTCTTCAGAGAAATGTGTTAAATATTTACAATAACTTGCATATATATATAAAGCCTATATATATGTGAAGTAAATAAAATTATATTTTATTCTCACTATGTTTACAGAGGCGTTTCATGTCTACATAATAGATGTACAAAGATAAGGAGTTAGTGTGCTGTAAAACAGAACGTCTGGGAGTTCCTGCTTTAAAGGGTGCGGCTTATATTTTAGACAGTCAGTTTACCGTCACTGAACAGACATTTTCCTGTCTATCCATAAGGAAGCCGTTTTGTTTTTTTTTTACATTGGCCCTCTCCATTTGGCTTACTTTGAAGTTTACATTTGCCACGTTTGAATTAGTCTAAATCTGAATCGACCTTGAGCGTTTCATTTTTAATTACGTCACAATGTTTACCAAACACAAACCTACATACAACTGAAAGTAAGCGCTCGGAAACGTCCTAACACACCCCTACATACAACTGAAAGTAAGCGCTCGGAAATGTCTGTAAGCCTAGACGTGAAAAAATAAACATTTCTTCTTTTGCAAACTCAAGCAACGATCTTATTCAATCATAAGTGCGCGCGCGTGTGTGTGTGTTTGTGTGTGCCGGGATGTTTCAAAGAGTTCAGGTACTTGATCTATAACTGCACCATGTACACATCTATTAGAATCGAGTCAATTAAATTCTTGAGCATAAGCAAACAATAATTTGACCAACAAAGCAAGCAGAGAGGCAAGGGCCCATCGTTGAGCAGACTTTCAATTACAGTGGCCTCCCTTTAGAGAACCTCAACCGTTCTTAATATTTGAAATCCCCATAACATATAATTAGTGTTTCTAATTACCTTTCGGCAGCTACGCTGTGTCGGACACTTATCCCACATGAGAGACGAAAAGGCGATCTTCTTTGGGCAGTTTAAAAGAGGACGGTGTAAGCGCTATAACGGTTAGGTCAGGCGTCATTTCGCCCTCACTGGCATGGAGGAAAATAGCTGGCAGCAGATTGCCCCTGAAAGAGACAGTTGGAGAGCTTTGACGTAGGCTGTCGGACACACATTTTGAGACCCAAAGGAAAGCCCTTATTGAAGACAAGGCGCAGAAGACGGAAAGAAAATTTAAATAGACCAGCGTCGGACAAAGACTTTGTCTGCAAGAGCAACGGAAAACTATGCAGGTCGCAACTGGGTTTGCGTTGTCATGTGAAACACCGCGCCCATCCTTACACTTCGGAATCGAAGACATTGCTATTGTTGTTATATACAATTATGATCACAATTCGCACATATCGTGGTCCTGATTATATTTGACGATAATGTGGCTTTGATCTATTGACTTTCTAGGCTAAAATTGCTTTAGAGCGAATAAACTTTAAAAGAAAAAAAAAAGTCGAACCTGACGAGTACTTTAAAAAAGCTGCATATGATACAGATCAAAAGAAGAATTTGCGAATAATTCAATATTCATTTAACTATAATAAATATTTTGACCCAATTTTGAAGTGACATTATCCCCCCCCCCCCTTTTTTTTTTTTCAATTTGTCTGCGGTGCATGGTTCCCGCGTTCTCTCCCTTTTAACAATCAGTTAGCTAGCTATTGTTTACATATTGATATATTTGGCGGGCTCAAAGAACGGTAACCGTGGACAGGTCGTAAGCTGTAGGCCTATTGGAGATTTTCATCCATAGCGGAAAAACAACAACTATAAATAGTTTTGGTGTACATTTAGGTGTATAAACATTTTGGTGTATATGGTGTACAAAAATAATGGAACTGTTGCTAAGCTATATTTAAAAAAAAAAAAAAGGCTTCTGATAATTGGCGTGCGTTCATAGCACTGCAAAATCAAATTTTCTAAGTTCTTCATTTCGTACCACCAGATAGTTTCAATCTGAAGGAAACAGTAGACAGTCACTCTAGGACTTAAAATTTATCCTAAAACAAATGGGAAACGAACTGGCGGGAAATGAAAGAGATTTGATAAGCACAAACTTCAACGGAGCCTGCATCTCATCAGGAAAAGGCTGTCTTAGATGAAAAAGAAAACAAAATAGCATGCGTTTAAAGACTCTGTATTCCCTGAGAACCGGGGAATGGTCGCTACTTACAGAAACAGATTTCTTGTTTTCAATTTCAGTTGAATTTATTTGACCCTTGTTATTACAACGGTGGCGCGGTGGCTGAGCGGTAAAGCGCTTTGTTTCCGAACCGGGGGTCCCGGGTTCGAATCCTGGTGAAGACTGAACTTTTTTAATTTCGGGATCTTTCGGCGAGTTGAAATGATTGAAGAATAGGCTGAAAATCATCAAGGCACACGAATATTGGCAAAGTTTCATGTTTCAGGCGATAGATGAAAAATGTTGATGATGGAACTTTTGATCCCTGATAAATGAATCTATTGCAAGAACTATCATGTTGCTTCCTTTTCAAGTGTTATTCTTCACTCTTTTATCTTATCTTATAAAATACAGACGTTACTTCAAAAAAGAAGTCCTACGCGTCATCCATCTAGTCATGCATGTTAACCAATGACTTAAATTTGGCAAAGTCATTGGTTTTTCTGGCTGGCTCAGGCAACCCATTCCATGCTTTAAGCACTAGGGAAGAAGAAGCTTTTGTACAAATTTGTCCTAGCATAATGGAACGAGGAATGTGCCTTTATTTTTGTGTTTTTATGAGTATTTTATTAGAACTGAACGATTGAGAGCCTCCCTTGACAGGTCCCCAGGAGCTGAACGATTGACAGCCTCCCTTGAAGGTTCCCAGGAGCTGAACGATTGAGAGCCTCCCTTGAAAGGTCCCCAGGAGCCGAACAGTTGAGAGCCTCCCTTGACAGATCCCCAGGAACTGAACGATTGAGAGCCTCCCTTGACAGATGCCCAGGAGCTGAACGATTGAGAGCCTCCCTTGACAGGTCCCCAGGAAGTGAACGATTGATAGCCTCCCTTGACAGATCCCCAGGAGCTGAACGATTGAGAGCCTCCCTTGACAGGTCCCCAGGAACTGAACGATTGAGAGCCTCCCTTGACAGGTCCCCAGGAACTGAACGATTGAGAGCCTCCCTTGACAGATCCCCAGGAGCTGAACGATTGACAACGTTATCAGGGATGGAAATGAGCATACATTTATTGGCCACTAACTGGGTCACAGTGACGCGACAGGACTCGCCTTCTGCAGTGGTGCTCAAACTTTGGCCTGCGAGCTAAATCCAGCCCCTCTAAATCTGCCCAAAATGTTAAATGAAGCCAGAGACGGTCTGTTCTATCGGACTTGGCAACTTTTTTTTGCCCCGGTGCTTTCAGTAAAACATTAGTCGGAAATGTATATCGCGCTCATGCCTATATAAAAAAAAAAATTAGCACCACTGGTTTAGTGTGACGTTTCTAGCCAAGATGTCTGCTGCAAAGTTTATCGCCAACTCAATCTCGTTCTAGATGTCACAGTCAAAAGTTTTATAAAAACTCATCAAGTGAGATATCCCGTTTCTGAAGTATGTGAGTCAGCAGTTGGGCGTGGCAGTCCAATCTGCTACAACAGTCGAACATAAAAAAAAAACATTTCAAGACGAAACAGATGGTTAGAATCACCACTATGACAACGTTGCTACTGCATGATTCAAAGTGTTTGAGACCCACTGATGTTGTCATATACCATAATAACTACGTTAGGGCCTTATCTATTCATTGGCAAAAAACAAAACCCCATTTGGGCAGTTGTTTGAGACAAACATCTCTAAAAAAGCTAACAAGATCCTCGAAATAAAGAATCACCATTTGTGTCAGGATTTTGTGATTTTACCATCACAAAAGAGATACAAGACACCGATAGCAAAGACAAACAGACAGAAACACTCTTTTGTTCCCCTGGAAATCAAATCATTAAATAAGAACAATCTGGTATAAACTTTGTCACATGTAAATTATGAGTGAGTCTGGTGTGAATGTACACTTTGGTTTCTTATACTTATAATGTTTTTTTTTGTTTGTTGTAATGCACAAATTGTAAGACAAATTTGCTTACGGATAATAAAGATTATTATTATTATTATTCTTAATCCTACTAATCTATGGTCATTCACGTAACTTCATTTAAGTAGGTCTACTCGATGTACTTTGTTTGATCTCAAACAAGGAAATCCTATGCCGAACTGGAAGTCGAACACTTAGTGAGGTTGTGACTGAGCGTCGCATGAGGTTTGCGGGACATGTTCTACGTCAAAATGAATCACGCACACCAAGAGTTGCGATAACATGGAAGCCAAAACGAGGAAAAGCGCAAACAGGGACGTCCTCGTATTACCTGGCGACACACCTTCATGGAGGACCTCAGAACAGTGGGCACCAGGTGGAAGGAGGCTTCAGACATTGCCAGTGACAGATCAGAGACAGCTTGCCGCCCAATGCGCCGAACGGCGCGGGAGGACCTAAGTCTAAGTAAGTAAGACTCGGTGTACATCTAGTTTAAATTGTTGCCTTGTGATGTTTAGGCCACTATCTAAAAAACAAAAATGTGTTGCAAAACTTTAGAAAAAAAGTTTCATTACAATACTTTTTAGACCATTGTGGTGTTCAACAGCCAGATGTATTGGCAGGACTCTATTTTGTATAATAAAACCATGATCCTCTAACGGACTCACGTCTGTCGTTGTCATAGCGATAAAGAGAGCACTACCAACTTCAACAGAATGTGTTTTTTTTTTATCAGCTCCATAGTATTAATTAAAAACAAATAGTTATATCCCTTTGTATTTTAAAAAATGGTCGAAATATCATCTTTATGATATGCTCAATGGTCAGAGAAGAAATTTACACGGAACGTAAACTTTGTCGTAGTTGACCTTTTTTTTTCTTTAAAAGTAGGAATCCAATTTAATTATTTTTACGAAATAAAACATCGTTATTTTATTACCCAGGTGTTATTAAAAAAGTAAAGTACCACTTTCAGGTCTTGCGTTCTATAGAGCACATGCAAGGACATCTGTTTCAATGGCCGACGGTTTATGAGGGTGTCATGTGGCCAGCTCAAATTCCAAACGCCTTTAAATTGCCCCCAAATATAATGGAGAAAGATGGTCGACAAACACCAACTAGAGTTCGGTGTTATAACAGTCCCAACATCTTTCGATTCTTGTTACTTTAGGAGACGGAAGAGGTCTTAGCTCATTTACACTGTTTCAGTCTCAAGGACGGACTCAGTAATCAATTATGTTCAGTTGTCTTTTTAGCATAAACAGTTTAAACCAGTGGTGCCCAAAATACGGCCCGCGGGCCAGATCCGGCCCGCGACGTGGTTCCACCAGACCCGCCAAAACGGCGGCACAAATTGTAGAAATCCCCCTTCCAAAAAAAGGTTGAAAAAAAAAATCTTTACCTACGTTTGGGCCCTCATTTTTTCTCCGATGGATTGGTATTGTGATCTTTAACATTTGTGTGTTTATGAAATGGGACTTTGTATGTAGAATCTACCATGAAAAGTGAACCTATCTTTACTTTTTTTGTTGAACATGATAATAAGGCAACATATTTATTGTATAAAGAAAGTGTGGGCTGTTTAATAAAACGACAACATAAAAACGGCACTATAAAATAAATATGGCGGCATTATTGGTTTGAGTCGCGAATAAAAGATTGTTAAACTACGCCTAGAGATTGGAGGATCCATGTGAATAATTACCAAAAAGAGACCAAAAAATTTAGTCGGTTGTAAAGCTATCTTCACTGTTGCTCACATTCTAAGTAGAGAAATGAAGCTGTTTTCTGACGCGTAAAAAAATATGTCAAATAAACTATTAATTAAGTATTAAATTCACAATTTCTACCAAAATAGTTTCAGAACAATTTCATTTCGTTTCTTAAAACTTATCGGTCCGAGACGAGTATCGGAAATTAAAACGGCCCGTTGGTCGAATTAGATTGGGCATCACTGCTTTAAACGTATGCGATTCTTAAGGCAGTTTAAAACTTTTCACGACCAAAATTACAACAACAAAAGTTTAAATAAATGAATAAAACCACTACAAACTATACGTTGTAACAAGAGGGCCACTTTCAGTCAACTTGCACAGTAAGACTGGTATAATTTGGAACTATTTTGAATACAAATGTATTATACAAAACGTGACGTGAAGGACGACTGTTGTCACAAAAGATGTACTCTTGCACTTAAGTTAACAAGCTTCAACACCAAAAGTACAGCACTTTAAGATCGTTTTAAACTGCTATCCTTACGTTACACCATAAACAATGGGGTGAAGTCAAAGTTCTTAACCTTACTGAGCGCTCCTACACCTGTTTAAAAATAGAAGATTCAGCTGCAGAGAATAAATATTTGATTACATTTCACATGAAAGCGACACACATTTAACTACAGTATATTTACAAGTGGGTTAAATGTGTAGCCTATGTTCAAATCGCCATTATCCTTCCCCTTGCGTAAATGTATTTAATTAAATTTTAAATTATGTATTCAGTGGACTTGAATAATGATAATTTAAAGAACAGTTAAGTTGGCCTCACACTGCCAGTCATGAGAGAGCTGTCAACTACGAGCGGTCACACCCTCTGTTTAACATATTTATGTCTTGAAGTTGCTTCCCCCTTTTCTCTGTTGTTTGTAACCAAGTGTTGGGTCATGGTGACGTGTCCATGTTCATCAAACTGACAGCTTTATATCTTAGTCTACGACAAATCTTTTATGTAGCTTCAGGCTGGGTGTCACTTCGAAATGTTTCCTGGGAACACAAAGCTCTTCTTTGCCGGGAAAGTGAAAAAGTGGATCATGTCGTCACTCAAAAGATTTTGTTTTCTACTTTCACATTCATCTATCCTTTAGTTTGTTGGACAGTTGGGGCACCACACAAGATTTGTCGACCGTCTTTCTCCATTCCTGTATTTTGCCTTGGATGGAATCTTCTTCAATGCCAGACCCGTCCATTCTTTACTGTTGTCTTCCCATCGTTTTCTCTGTCTGCCTCTTCTCCTTTTTTTTTCTTCTGGTACTGTTCCCTGAAGGAAGGTCTTTGCGAACCTTGAAGACCTTGTAATTGTAATATTGGCATAGAGTTAAATCTTGTGCTTTTTCTTTTCTTTGACAGTAGCAGGTCACTGTGGGGTCCAATCGCTGTAATAATCGGTGGCGTCGCATCCATGGCGCGACGGGGTTCAATGAACCCGGCGCGCGACCATTAGGAGCCTACAGCCTGTGGCGTAGCAACCTTGGCGCCAAGGGGTTTGTTGCACTTGGGCCCACGACTCACAACCAGTTGAGCCCCACATTTGGGGATGAAACCAAAGTGAAAAAATAATTGTACTTGTGTAAAAACAGATTGAGAAATAGATTCTAAAACGCTTCTTCACATGGCCCTAAACGTTACACGAAACTTGATATTAACCTCAAAACGTCAGCCCTTGTTTTCATCAAGAGTCACTATACCAGTGGATTGGATTGTTTTAATGTAATATTAATTGTAATGGTTGCTAGCCTAAATCTCGTCTTTGTGGAGACAATTGTGGCCAGATCGTCCCATTCCTTTCTTTTTAAGATGCAGAGAAGACTTTCAAAATCAACTTATAACAGCGAACTATTGATGCCATTGTTTCTCGATTACTTTTCATATCTTGAGAGGCGCGGTGGCTGAGCGGTCAAGCGCTTGGCTTCCGAACCGGGGGTCTCGGGTTTGAATTCTGATGGACTGGGATTTTTTAAAATTTGGCGCTCTTCGGGCGCCTCTGAGTCCTCTCAGCTCTAATGGTTAGGCGGCTGGTCGTTGTGCTGGCCATATGACACCCTCGTTAACCGTAGGCCACCGAAACAAATGACCTTTACATAATCTGCCCACTAGACCATCTTGGAATGTACCCCTCTCCCTTCTGCAGACAGTGGAGTAACCACCCAGACGAGAAGCTATTTATTTATTCTCCATTGTACAAAAAAAATAATATTTAAACGCATTGAATTAATATAGAAGTACCACTTCTTTAAAATCAAAACTGAATTGATTCGTAATGTCACTAATACTTGCAAAAGGTAGTCTTTCCCGTTCAATGGTTTTCTGTAAATGTAATGATGCTTACAGAAGGACTGTTGAAGCTTTTCATACGTCAACACTATAGAGGCCTACATGGCAAGCTTTAAGTGTCTCCGGTGTACACACTAAAATGTTGCCGGAATCAATTTGTCTCTACTCAATACGCACGACTAGATTAACACACGGCTAGGCGTAGGATGCAATTATCTTCTATTGAAGGAACTTCTGTAATGTAGTAGATTTCGGATAACAGCCTGATGTGTCTGCTGTAAACTTTTGAATCTTTTTATGAAAATGCAGAAGTAACAATTTTAAGTAGGTGGTCACCTGATCACAAGTATTCATGCAGTTGTCACATTATTGCTTATTTTTATCTCTTTGAAAGCCACTACTTATTTTTCAAACATATTAATTTGTTATCGATAATTTATAAAGCAATCTTGTGGTGTCCGAATGGGCAATTTGAAGTCACAAAACAGGTAACAAATAATGCTCATATAGCTAGAGTACTGGCCTGGGTTGAGAGGACAGTTGAAATGTTATTAGAGGCTGATGTAGCTAAATCTTGGTGCTACTAGCTGTAGGATATTAAGGGAAAAAAAATCAAGTTTGTCGATGTCTTTAAAAAAAAAAATTGACTTTTCCTAAGAAAGGTTATTCACAGTTATGTGCTCCTTGTTTACATTTTGATTCTAGTGTTAAAAAAAAAATTAGGTTTTTAAAAATCTAATAGTTTATCCATTCTTCAGTAGTCTGTACACCAAATAGCTTGGTATTTAAGAATCTTCATTTTTATTAAAACTTCTTATACAATCTCATCTAAAATCTGTATCTATGTACCTTTATCTATAATTGGACTTTAAAGAGCATATACAATACATGGTCTATCTAAATTTAAAACTTAACTTGTAAAAGAAACTATACACAAACAAATGTAGATTTTTGGAAATTAATTTTTATTATCACTAAAATAATAGGCATACAAATTCAGTTGGTAAATAAATGTTATAATGTACACATTATAATTATCACAAAATTAGTATCTCTAAATCAATCAATCTCTCTCCCTACCTCTTTCTCTCTCTCTCTTTCTCTCTCTCTCTCTATATATATATATATATTAATATATAGGCTTATTTATAAATAAAACCAACACAGATAGTTTAACAGTGGGACTAGACAAAATAATTACTAGTATTGGAAGCTTATAACATTAAAAAAAACCACATAAACAAGTTTGAGCACAACATTTAAACAATGATCTATTTAGTTTTCTATAGAGTTGACATCTTACTTCTCAGGGTATCTTTTTGAGGACAATGGTTGAAATAGGAACCAAACAGAAAGTCACAAAGTGTTACGGACAAACTGAAATCATATAGCTTCAATTCATTCATACTAACTTTGGGGTTTAATCCCCTAGCTGTTTTGTAATGACTATTCATTGCTAAAGATTTACATTTATTAAGATCAGTGCTTCCAAAACTGTGTTTCGCAGAACCCTAGTGTTCTGTGAGACCTGAGTAGGTGTTCCATGAACTGATGTAATAATTGACTAGTAGGCCACTGCGTGAATTAATCTCTCTAAAAAAATAAGCAAAGTGTTCCGCTAAATTATACTCTAAATGTGCGAAGTGTTCCGTTAAGGAAAAAGTTTGGGAAACACTGATGTAGATCAATTATCTGAATTTACTTTTTAAAAAGTCATTCCTATGACAGAGTTTTAATTAGGGCTAGTGAAAAAAAAATGGAAATAAAATTAGTCATGCATGGTAAGTTTATCTTGCTCTGTAAGTCTGTTAAGCAAGTCTGCCTAAAAGACTTGACCAGAACTTTCCCAATCTTCATCTAGCACATAAAACAATGGTTTCATTAACAAAACATCATGCCTTAGAGTGTTGAACCCTTAATTTATACAGGGGATAATCAGCAGACTATTTATACCTGTTTAGATATAGTTTATATTTTATATACAGAACACAAATGTTGAGGATCATATTAACAATAGAAACAATGTATTCCTAAGTATGAGTCATGAAATCCTGTTAGAGATTGTAAAGCTGAAAGTTAATGCTTTGCATTTTAAAGTGAAATAAAGTGTAGGTCTCTTGGGTATGGTCATAATAAAAAAATATTGTCACTTACCTATATAACGCAAACACATTTTTTAAGGTTTTATTTTTTGAATCCTTAGACTATTAATTATTTTAAAAATTGTGTACAATGTAATTATTTTTTGTCATTAAAGAATATTATCTTCTTATCATGAACTAGAGAATCTGATATTTTCAAACACAGGCTTTCTCGAGTGTAAATAAATAGTTCAATCCATCCATCTTTACACTGGAAACCATATCAGTTGATAGTCAAATTTGTTCTGTCTGTTGAATTGCTTCTTTATTTACTTTTATACTTTATGCAACTATTAGTGAGAAGAATCTTTTATTTATTTATTCAAAATAAATTTTATAGCTCATTAAGTGAATAGAGAGACAGAGTTATTTCGAAAAGGCTGATCTTAGAAAGAAGCTGAAGATGAATTGGTCACAGGCTTAGAAAACATCCTAACAACAGAGCTAGATAGTCTTTAGATGGGAACTCCCAATGAAGAGGAAGATTAAATAGAGCAAACAGCATGGCCACACAGTGAAGTGGGGAGGGAAGAACTGGGAAGCCATTAAAAGACTAGCAAGAGACAGAGGAGAGGGACATGTTTTGTAAAATGTTTTACTTGTTTCGGATGTTCCTTCAGAGTTGAAGATAGTTTACTTCCTAGTCCAAACCTCCCGCAGGACGACGGGGGATGGGAGCGGGCAGGGTTTGAACCATCCATAAATCTGAACGAGAGTCCAGCGTGCAAAACCGCACGACCAGGCAGCCATTTTTACTGAGACCTCATGTTTCATAAGGACCACAAAAAACATAGGAAGTTGATGGATGAATAGATAGAATGACCATGTAAAAAATGTAACCATTTAAAAAAAGTAATTTGCAATGACAATAAATGTCCCAACTTGAAATACAGTTGAAGTCTACTAAATCCACCAGTTCTAATAGCTGTATGGAAAGTTAAGCAATTGTGCTAGCAAGATGACACCCTCTTTGACTGTTGCTTATAGATATGTCCACTTTCAGAGAAAGCATAAACACATAAATCTCAACTAGCTACAATGTGAGGCTCACCTAAAACTGTCTGTTCTGAAATTTCTGAGATATTAAAAAAAAAAAAAAAAAAAAAGATATTAAAATATATCAATACAAACAATGTTACTTACCATTACAGCTTACTTTATAGAAATAGGCCGTGTCTTCAAGAAATCATTATGTCTATGGAAAAGAAGAAACTGAAGAGAACGGCACACTTTTTTTTTCCTTGGCACAGTCTGCAAAAGAGCTCACAGCTCAGCAGCAATAAAGTTGGCTAGAAGAAGAAGAAGAAGAAGAATGGAAAAGAAACTTATTAAATGCATTATTATTGCATAGGCCATCACTAGATAAAAGGTCATTTTTATTTTTTTTTATGACAACATCAGATGATGAGAGGGTGTTGGTGGGGAGAAGGAAGATAAAGAGGGTCATACAAAAACAGAATTCAAACTTATATTGCCAATAAAACAATTTTTTACAAATAATTGTAAATCCTTTCTCTTTTACCCATATTGTAAACTTTCTAGATTTCTTTACCATCTTTGCGAATCTTCATTGAAAGTGATTTAGTATAATTGCAACTATTATAATATAATACAACTTTAAGCTTCATTTTACTGTAACCCTGCTATTTTATTTCTTCATCACAAACTAAAACCGAGATTCCACATCCTTATTTCTTTTTACTTCCTAATCTAAAAACTGGTTTGTTAAATTTTGCATACACAAATATAAGTTGATTTTATTTTCAAAACAGTGTCTTGAGCCTACATTATGATTTGTTAACAGCGCTATATAAATTAAAGTATTCATATTACTATTATAATTAACATCAGCTAGAAGATTGGTGTTAATTAAAAATACAAAACATGTTGTTTTTTTTTTCCAATTACTGAATCAAATTGTTATAGTGTCAGTATTAATAATTTAGGTAATAATATCCTTAAACTAAGCTGGGAAGATATGGAAGCAAACCTGCAGCATCAATATGTATTAACTCAATTAATAAACATTAACTCAATTAATAAACATTAACTCAATTAATAAACATTAACTCAATTAATAAACATTAACTCAATTAATAAACATTAACTCAATTAATAAACATTAACTCAATTAATAAACATTAACTCAATTAATAAACATTAATTCAATTAATAAACATTAATTCAACTTACCGTGACAGAAAGGTGACAGAAAGAAAACATCGTAAAATTTGTTTTGTTGTGTTGTGTTTCCTGGCAGCAAGTAAAGTCTCAAAATTATTTTCAAACTTTTGCTGACCCAGAAAGCCAGTAAAATTGTAGGCCTACTTGGTTTTACAAAATCGGATGTTGAAAGTAGTAGGCACAAAAAAGCCTCGGTACAGTTTATATATGTCAAGTCCCATAAAATAAATGTTTTTTTTTACAGCTCAAGGAATGGTACTAGAGTTCACTAAATCTTTAGCATCATATCTTTTTGTTTGACAATAATTTCATTGTAGGCGTCAATATGTAATGACAATAAATTACAAAGCAATAATTATTTTCCATTTTACTCAGTTTGATAAATAGTCAAGTTGGAGGTAATTTAGTTCTGAGTAAAATCACAATAAAATGCAAGAACACATTTAGTTATTAAGTAATTTGATTTAAAAATTAACATTTCAAATTTGTGATATTTGAATTTTGCAACAGAAAACAGTCAAAGTAAAAATTTTTACGCTATTACTATACAGTACATGAATACATTAAACACCAACACATGAATACATTAAACACCAACACATGAATACATTAAACACCAACACATGAATACATTAAACACCAACACATGAATACATTAAACACCACCAACACATGAATACATTAAACACCAACACATGAATACTTTGTAAACCAAATAAAAGACATCATGTCATTAAACCAAAAAAATGAGATATGCATTGTTAAAACATTTCAATAGCATGCATAGCATACATTAAGGGTCACTGGGTAGATATGATATTATCATAAGAAATAAATATGTGTTTTTGAAGTACTAAAGACTACAATTTACCTGCATGGCACTTCAACTGAGTTTTGGTAGAACTTGCCAAGACAAAAACAACAGCTTCAGTACTGCATACCATGAAAACAAAAAAACAACACTTTTATACCTCGTAGAGTGTGTTATTGTTTACATTTCTATAGTCACGACTTCCAATATGTAATCTTGACTTTAATTTTGATTGTGTACCTTTTGCTAGGAACTCCGAGATCTGAAGCATTTATATGAACAGTGAACACATCACCATCTTTGATTGAACCATGAAAACTCACTCTCCCACTTTGAGTGACAGAAAAAGTTATGGCAGGATTAGTTGGTAGAACCTTGTTCAAGGTGAATAGGACTGGACTGAAGTCAACATCTGTGGCTTGTAACTGTTTAGCAACCAAAATGTGAACAATATTAAAAATATGTTCAGCTGTATAAAATAAAGAAAGCGCTTTGGCTGAGTGTGGTAAAAGCGCTTAGCTTTCGAGCCAGGAGGTCCCTGGTTTGAATTCTGGGATTTTTAATTTCAGATTCTTTAGGGTTCTTGGGTCCACCCAGCTCTAATGTGTACCTTACATTAATAGGGGAAAAGAAAAGGCAGTTGGTTGTTGTGCTGGCCACACGACACCCTCATTAACTGTGGGCCACAGAAACAGATGACCTTTACATCATCTGCTTGGGATCAACTTGATCCCAAGGTCTAAAAAGGAACTTTACTTTACTTTTTATATAAAACAAAGTTTGATTGAAAAGTTTAAAAATTTGATTTGTATCAAGCCCAAAAATGATAAATTGGAATAATAACTGCAATTAACATATAATGAATAATAAAAGCTCAAACTCTAAAGGTAATATCTACTCACTTGAATAAATGTACACAACTCAGTGTAATCTCCTGGAAAGACAGAATGAATCATGTCATCTGTTTGTATCACAGGACTGTTATCATTCTGATTTAATATGTTGATGGTAATATTTCTCGACGAGGAGTACCTCTCAGCAGTTTTTTCTTGTATTGTCACCTAAATATTACATGTTCAAAACACATATTAGTTTAATATTGAAGTTGTGAAGTGTAACCGCTACCAGTTATTCAGAAATATAATAAGATGTGTCAGAAAACTAAACACTATTGCACTGAATTATTTTGTATCACTAATTTAACTCTCTCTCTCCTAACTAACGATACCATCATTGATTTAACCTTATCAAATTTAATAATTGTTTAATATTATAAACTTTACTTTCTGTTATATAAAAAGAGCATGCATTACCCTTTAATTCTATATCAAATATACATTTTCTGATAACAAACAAAAAAGTTATTGAAGCTTAATCCTAACAGAGGAATGAAATAGTAATGAGCAAAATGAAGAATTCAGTTGAAACGTGAAAAAATAATTAGGGAGAGAACGAGTTAAGACATGGAAATAAAATAGTGACAACTTACCACAACAGAATAGTGATTGATCTTCTCATAATCCAGAATGTCTTCAATTACTTGAAAATACCCATCTTGGGTAACCATGAATGGGCTGTCAGGATATACACTGATATCCACCTTTGGGGTACAAGTCTAGCAAGTAGATTTAGAAATAAAAAAAATATCAAGAAAATATAAAAGAAAACAAAAAATAACCAAAGCCTATATTAAGCATAATTATACTAATTAGTCTGAATCAGTCATTGGTTAATATGCATGACTAAATGCATGACGCGTAGGACGTAATCATCTTCTTTTTTGAAGTAACGTCTGTATTATATAAGATAAGATAAGAGTCATGTTATTAAATTTGTAATAGATCTAGACGAACAAAAAAAAAGCATGTATAAAAATTTAAAAAAAGGGGGAATGACCTTAATTTGATCTCATGGCTCAAGCCTTCAGGCTTCTCAAGCCAACACGGTTACTACTCTGCTGGTTGAGAATTGATGAACATGGAATACACAACAAAAAAATATTGTTTCTATAGACTCATCCTATTTTTCATGTTGTGTTCACAAAGACTCAGACGACAACCTATAAAGGGAACTAATCCAGCTTATACCACCACTTCAGTCAAGTACAAATTCTATCTCATGTTTTAGATAACAAACAAAATAATAAACTAACAATAGTTAATTAACTAATTGGCTAATTTTTTTTTTCATTGATCCTTGTGTTGTCAGGTAAAAGAAATAATTGTGCAAAAAATTCAGTTTGATCCGAGATTGGGTGTGGGAGAAGTAACGTGTACAAACTTTTTACCAGACAGACAGACAGCTTTGTAAAAAAATATGTTTGAAAGTTTCACATTTTGCATGACAAATTGAAGGTGAAGAAGTAAAAAGATAAATTGTATATACTACAAACTAATTAGCCAGAATAACTTGCTTTCTTTTCTAATTAATTCTCTACAACACAATGTCCATACCAGATCTGGATCTTCAAAAGTCAACTGCAGTAGTTTAGTTGCAGCCTGATCATTTAGTACTCTCGATCCTATTGGGGAGTTCTCATAAATAAACCCAACGTCGGAGCTGGGTATTATGTTTGGTGGATACAAGTTGATTCCAACAGCAGGGCAACTAGATACAAGAACGACAAATAAAAGAAGATGTTACAAAAGCACTTGGAAAATGTCTAGGATTTGTTGCGATTCATTAAGAACATATAACAGAAACATAATAGAAATATTTGACACAGCAATGTCAAAAACAGCACGAATAGCTGCCTGATCTTGCGGTATGCATGCTGGACTGTCATTTGGACTTCTTGATGGTCCCTGATTCATACCCTGTCCACTGCCATCCTCGGTTGTTCTGCGGGAGGTTTGGACTTCAGCTTTGATGGAACGTCGGAAACATGCTAAACATTTTACAAACAAAGAAACAGCTCTAATGGCACATTCTTTTATCTTCCTACTTTACAGATCATCATAAGCTACTTTTATTATAAATGTTGTATCATAAGTAAACTGATTGTATTTTTTGTAAAGAAAAAATAATAGTTCTAAATGTAAACAAAAAAAGGAACAAAATATAGGAATAGATTATACCTGTTATTGAATGAAGTTTTCTTGACAAATATATTGATGTGTGAAGAACCACTTTTTGATGGGACACCACTGTCTTCAGCATAAACATCAAACTACAGAAACAAAGTAACAGAAAGTAAAGAAAGAATTGTGATCCAGCAGTAAAGGAAGAATTGTGACCCAGCAGTAAAGGAAGAATTATGACCAAGCAATAAAGACAGAATTGTGACCAAGCAGTAAAGGAAGACTTGTGACCAAGCAGTAAAGGAAATGCTGCAAGGACATCAGCATTGACAAGACACTGACACAACACACAATGAAACCTTTTCTTATTTTCTTTTGTCTGTTATTAAAGAAATTTTTGTTTGCTTGTTTTTTGTTTAAGTGATGACTGGCAAAGTTTCAAGAAACACCTAAAGTAAACATTACTGAGACCAGTCAGGTCAGAGGTAATCATCTGATCAACCACAATCGTCGAGTGGAGGTATCACAGTTAAGGCGTTTCACTACAGACACTGACTTGGCACAGTTCAGTACAGTTTAGCCATCTGGTTCTGTATTCTCACGAATACGAGACAACATCTTGATCTGTGATAAAGTCCAACACAGCGAACCCAGTGTTTAAAGTTAGTCTGGAACACTTGAACCCAGTGCAAGTCTGGGACGAAGTGGAGAGGCCAATGGATTTTTAATACAGTGGTACAAGAGTTGATACAGCAGTATGGTTGTTAACAGTGGAACATTTTTAGAGTCAGTGTTACATGTTGTCAATTATACAGTATTGGCTGTGATTTATTGGACATTAAAGTGTTACATTACTTTGGCGCCCTGACCTGTGTGTGGTGCAGTTCAAAGAAAGCCTGGATAGTAAGAGTCCTTACAATAATAAAGCTTATGTAAATATGACATTAGTAGTTACCTTAATTTTATATAAGAACTTTTTCACTTCATAAATTATTTACCATAGAATTTACAAACAAGTAAAATCACTTTTCTTTTTCTACTTTAGTAATAGTAACAAATCAATAAAGCAATTTTTTAAAGATCTTTGTAATACTTGGTCAATATGTTAAGCTATTAATGACTTTGAATGAGAGTGTAAAGGATGTCCCCTTTCAAAATATATTGGACAGCAAGTAGCCAAGTTAAAATTTACACACACAAAAAACGGGTTCAATTTATAGTTGGTAGGTAATATTTCTACCTTCCCACTACAAATTATTTATATAAATTAAAATATAAATTTTAAATAGTTTGCAACATTTTTAACTATAAAATAATCTTTCCAACCAGACAGCTAAAAAGAAACTGCGGAAATGATTCACATGTTTGAAATGTTTTATCTACTTTGGAAATCTGTCAAGCAACCAAATACTCAACTAGAGCATTTTTTCGGCCATCAATTAACCGAATTTTGTTATGCAGTCTATTGAAACATTAATTGTGAAGAAATCATTACTACTGAGATAGTGTGTTTGTTTTGAGTGACTAGCAGTGTTGTGGCGTGTGACTGTGTGTGGACAAACTAGTTGACCTTTATTGTTAGTATTTGGTTGAGTGAACTGCTAATCAAGTGCGGCATGGGGGAGTGTGTAGAAAGGGGTCAGTGAACAGCAAAGTGCTGAATGAGACAGAAAGTGCTAAATGAATTGGAATGTCAAGGATAATAAAGACAATAGTTGAGAGTCATTAACTCTTTCTCTGCTAACTGACGATACCAGCGTTGATTCCACCAGAATGTGGTAAATAATTACGGAGAGAAAGAGTTAAGTCTTTTCTTGGTATATTACAAATACAATCCAAAACAAATGGAAGAGTTTATCTAACAATGTTTCTATTTGTCTGGCATTGAAAGGATGGCTTTGGATGGCTGCCTGGTCTTGCGCTTGCGCGATGGGACTGTCGTTCGGACTTATCGATGGTCCCAGGTTCAAACCCTGCCAGCTCCCATCCCCCCTCATCCTGCGGGAGGTTTGGACTAAGAAGTAAATTATCTTTAACTCTGAAGGTACATTCAAAACATGTAAAAAATTATACAAACAAACAATGTAACCAGTCTTCTCTTTTTTGTTTTACTCATCAACATCCCTCTGAAATACAGCATGAGTCAAAATTCTCATTCAAACTGTACAGTCTAGAATTTTACAAAGGTTTAACAAGAGCTAAGCTAATAACTTACTGTGAAATTAGCAGTCTCACTATTGACAAGTGATGTGGTCAAAGTCAAGATGCCAGATGTTGGATGAAGGTAAAAAAATGAATAGTTTCCAGAATTAGGTTTAAATGAGTACTGTATAGAATCCTGAAATTATTCAAAACAATTTTGGTTGAATTAAAATAAAAAGTCTGTCCTCCCTAAAATAATTTATTAAAAAAAAAAATGACAGTAATAATAAATAATAAAAATAAAACAAAAGCATTTTATATCCATCAATGGGGCGTTTTGTTGATTGATAAATTTAGAGGTTTGATGATTCTTATCCTCATATATGTCAAAGTGAAACTATCTGCTCAAACAAGTCCTATGTCAAAATGTGAATATCGGGACAGCCAACACCCACCTATCCTGTTGGTTTTTGGTTGGAGTCCCCTCTATCGTTATCCCCCAACCATCCTGAGAGATGTGCAGGCTAGGGGAGGTAATAATCTTCAAGGAACACCCGAAAAGTTTGAAAAGAAAGAAACAAACACAATGTTAATTGAATACCTGATCCTCATCATTAGCTGTGACAGCCAAAATCACAGTCCCAACATTGGTAGTATCTTGAATGAAAGCTTCATACTTGCTGCTACTGAAGTCTGGAGCATATTTGTTTTTTAAAACTGTAATGACTATTGTTGAATAGGCTGTCTGGATCACTTGATGAGATTTGCGAGTCACTTGAACTTTAACCTACACATAAAAAATAAGAATGCCATCTCCTAAGCAAACAACAGATGTGTATATAAATATATATGAATAAAATATTCCTTTTTAATTAAGTATTCTTACAAAGTTACACATACTGTATAAATAGATACTGACATCACCTAAGCACACAACAGATGTGTATATAAATATATATGAATAAAATATTCCTTTTTAATTAAGTATTCTTACAAAGTTACACATACTGTATAAATAGATATTGAATCTTGAGTTAAATTTCTTGTAACTATGACTTCACCACTTGTTTCCATCACACTAAAGTAGCTTGCATTTAGAAGGGAGTCTACCATCGTGTACGTCACTTCATCCTGAGGAGTACATGCATAACAAGTAGTGTACAAATACTGGCACCTAGAATTGTGTTGCATATAAGCCGATTAGTGTTCTCTCTACATAATAATATTCCAATGTATATGCCAAAACAATAATTTTCCCAGAAGAAACAGTCTTTGCTATGGTTTTTCCATACACTCAGATCATATGACTATGTCTGTACTGTATTACCTTAGGTTGAGCTTGAATGATGCCAACTACTGCCCCTATGGACACATTCTCTGATATTGTCCAATTGTAGTCCTGTACAATGACTGTGGAATTATCTCCTAGAATGATCACAGTTACCAGAGCTGTGCTGTGAAGAGGTGGGCTCCCAAGATCATAAGCACGGACTGTAAGCTGTGCCCGTAGAATAAAGAACTTAATTTAATTATTACCAATGTACATTAGGTGTAAGAATAAACTGTCAATAAAACATAACTTATTAGTTTCTGGGACAATGATGATTTAAAAGATCTCTGTTAGAAAAAAAACTCTAAATATTTATACTTTTAAACTCATTTGATCTACTTTCTTCTTTCCCTAATGACTTAATGGACATTTTATCTTGATTCATTTCTGTTGGTTCAATGCAATATTTTTTTCAACAAGTATTTTACAGTGAGCAAAGTGCTTAAAGGGATTAACCTTTTTTTCTAGTGATAGGTGACAATGAGCATTTAGTGAGTTATTTGAATGTTGTTTTTTTTTCTATTTTAAGAAGATACAAAAAGCCTGATTAAAAACTTGACTTATAAGTTTAAGATCCCTAGTGCTATTAGAGCATGGAATGGGGTTGCCAGGAAAACCAGTGAAATGGCAGTATTTAAGTCATTGGTTAACATGCATGACTAAATGCATGACGCATAGGATGCTATCATCTTCTTTTTTGAAGTAATGTCTGTATTAAATAAGATATGATAAGATGTTCAGTCAGAAACGTAACGTCAAAGCCCAAACTTCTTGCAGGATGGCAGGCAATGGCAGTAGGCAGTGCTCCAACCCAGGACCACATCAAGATGACTGTCTAGAGCACACACCACAAAACCAGATGTAAGAAAAGTTAAAACATAATATGGCAGTGCCCTAGATATTGGAAAAGTGAATCCTTCTATGAATATGTGCAAATAATTCCAGAGTCAATGAATCTCCAAATTGTACTGAGATACACTGTACTTACATGAAATGTATCAAAGTCGTTCAAGTTAGTGTTGTCGAACAAAGTTAAAAGACCAGTCTCTGAGTTCAACGTAAAGTACGTGATATTGTTGATAACACTTCCACTGATTAGTTCATAATGGACTGTGCCCTCTGGACCCTAGACAACAAGCAATTAAATGTCACAATTAAAAGTCACAAAAATATTTTATTATGTATCTATCGCAAAAATGTGTTAAAGACCTCTATAAGCAGCGAAGCTAGTCAGTAAATTGAATGGAACAATTGAACGTTTCAGTTTAGCTTATGAAGGTAAAGGTAGCAGAGTAGTTGAGTGGAAGAGTGCTGGGGGTCTCAGGTTCAAAGTTCAGGATTTATAAGAAAAACCCTAGTTCATCCAGAGGCGAAGTGGCTGAGTGGTAAAGTGCTTGGCTTTCAAACCGGGAGTCCTGGGTTCAAATCGTGATGATGACTGGGATCTTTACTTTTGAGGTCTTAGTTGGGCGCCTCTTGAGTCCGCCCAACTCTAATGGGTACCTGACATTAGTTGGGGAAAGTAAAGGCGGTAGGTCGTTGAGCTGGCCACATGACACCCTCTTTAACCATGGGCCACAGAAACAAATGATTTTTACATCATCTGCCCCAATAGATCACAAGGGGAACTTTATTTTTACATTTTACCCTAGTCCACCCAACTCCAATGGATACCTGACATCAGTTGGGTAAAGTAAAGGCATTAGGTTGTTGTGCTGACCACATGACACCCTCTTTAACCATGGGCCACAGAAACAGATGATTTTTACATCATCTGCCCCATAGATCACAAGGGTAACTTTATTTTTACATTTTAACTTAGTCCACCCAACTCAAACGGATACCTGACATCAGTTGGGGAAAGTAAAGGCATTAGGTTGTTGTGCTGACCAAATGACACCCTCGTTAACCATCAGCCATAGAAAGAGAGGACCTTTACATTATCTGCTTTATAGATGTATCTATGTACAAAAAGAAATCTTACAGTCAGATCTCCATCACTTGCTTCAAGTCTAGTCAGCATGTATCCTGGCGTAGCAGATGACAGAAGTTGTAAGGACACATTAGATAGTACCGGAGGAAACAAATTTCTTTCTATGCTGATATTGACTATGGCCTCAGAAGAAAGACTTGGGATACCACCATCTCGCACTTCAACTATGACCTGGAATCATTTAGTCAAATATTTATTTTAAAGGATCGACTTAAAAAATGTCAAAATAAAATAATTCTAAAATAATTCCATTTTTTTTTATATTTGATTTCAAATTACTTACTGTAAAGTTATACACAGACACACCAGGTAAATTCGCTCCAAATTTTAAACTTAAGATTCCATTTTCATTTACACTAAAAAATGATGGAGCGTTTCCTTTCCCTCTGATTCTTAATGTTAGCAATTGACAAGCAGTCTGAAATACAATTAAGTCAAATTAAAATATTATAAAGTTTAAAATCCTTTGTTGTAACCAACCTTTATTGTTTTTTAAAGCATGCCCCAAAGCTCAGTATACAAAGATTGATTGCGAATTAGGGTTTTGTTGACTTCTAAAAGTTATTACAAGTATGCCTTTTTTTTTAAAGTTATTTATTGTGTACTCTGTAAAATAAAGGATTTAAGAACTCATGCCCTCTTCTATGGGTGTTCAATGGTGGATTGTGAAGTAAAAATTAAATCGAAACTGGAGCACAAATTGCAGAGAAACAGCGTAGGCAGAAGAAAAGCGACAGAAAAAAAAAAGCAAGGCCAATGACACTAGCTCCAGCTGGAATAACAGGCCCAGTGTGCAGCTGAATATTCCAGACTCACATAGGGTCTCACCAGCCACATGAGGAGGCACAAAACCCCAGTGCAAAGCCCTCAGCCCCCTGGGTGACAAAAGTGGTCATCATCGAACTATAATATAAAAGTAAGAGCTAATATGTTCACTGACAACCCATGGAAAGAGGTGTTACATTCAATCAATTTGAAACATTTCTTAATCCTGTGCTATTAATATTAAAATTGTTAATTTTTGTAAAAATATTTTCCTTGTGTTTAAAAACTGAATTAAGGCTCAATTCCAATTTTTATAGAAACTTACTGTAAAAATGTGGGCTGTACTATAATTTAATCAGCTATCACAAATTCAAAATAAATGGAACAGAATTATGTTGATAATACAACAAGGTTGGATTCATCGTCTCAATAACAAGGACAGCATATCATTTAATGAGCTAATATCTTTTTCAAACTTACATCTATATCCTTATCCTCAAATGTCAGAGTCAACACCATGGTTCCTTCAGGGTAATTTTTAGGGATGGTTCTATGGTAACCGTTGGTATTTGTAAAATATGGAGCTGTATTCCTGACAACTGTGATGGTGATTTGCGCATTTTCTGCTGACTTAAGCTGCGGGACACCATTGTCTATAGCACTGACTTCAAACTATAATAAAGAAAAAAAAGCCTCCTTCTGTTTATGTGTTTAGGATATTTTACATATAAAATTAAGGATTACATTCAGATAAACAATTCTAATTTCAATATATTTAGTTAAGATGATGCAATCATACCTTGAACGATGTAACAGTTCTGTTTGGATAATAAACCTGCCAGATCTTGGAGTACACAACACCATTTGTTGGGTTTACACCAAAGAAATCTCCACTTAGGCCTGGGTTCACCAATGTATAGGTCACTTGATTATTGGGCGGCTAGAGAGCAATAACATCTTTAATGAGCACAAATGCAGTTATTTTATTACTAAGAAAGAAATTTATTGAAATACAAACTGGCAGAAAGAAGGTCCTTTTATTATGAAATATACATACAATCTACTACCCAAGTATTTTAAAGAATCACTTACAAATGCATCAGTATCTGTGGCAGTGATAACCATTATGGTCTCTGCTACAGGTTTTATCTCCTGTATTGTCTGAGCGTATTGGGTCTGAGTAAAAACAGGCCTAGCCAGATTTCTGTTCACACTAATGTTTAAGCTTTTTATTTCTCCAAGTTGGGGAGTTCCATCATCTAGAACCTGAATTCGCAGCTGCGTAGAGAGGAGAGAGAGAATTGGAAAAACATCAAGCTAGAGAAGCTGCAAGTTGTTGCCAGTAAAGATACCATTTATAATATCTTAGGAGATTGGTAAGAGAGATTACAGTAAACATTTAGTGAGTCATGAGTCAAAATAATTTTAGACTTAATAGTCAGCAAGTTTAAGATACTAGCAGTGTAAGTTTAAGATACTAGCAGTGTAAGTTTAAGATACTAGCAGTGTAAGTTTAAGATACTAACAGTGAAAGTTTAAAATACTAACAGTGTAATTGCCTTGTGAATTGAAGTTCAAGGAATTGTTAAGTCTAACAGCACACGTCACAGGATCCACTGTAAAAATACTTGATACTGGATAGTCAGACAGCAGAGAAAACTTGAACTGACTAAATGGTACCTAAAAGAAAAGCAATAAACAATAGTTTCAGTTTTAGTTAACCAATACAGCTGCATTAAAACAGAAATTCACGTTTTCTAAAACTTAAATAAAATTGTGTGGGTTTTCTAATACATTTCATAAAAAAAGAAATGAACATTTTAAATATACATATAATATTTGCTGCTAAATTTTTTAAAATTTTGTAAATAAAATGTTACCACTGTATCTGGGTCACTTCCTGTACACCTGAAAACCTCTGTATTCGGAGATGTGCTACTATCAAGTGAAATGGAGGCTGGATTAATGATCAATGTTGGGGCATGGTTACGAATGACATTCACTGTAAGTATGAAATCAGTGCTGTTAAAACTACCATCATTTAGTCGGAAGCCAATCTGAAAGGATACATTATCCACATGTTAGAACCCTTGTACAAAGTTATGATAAAAATACGTGAAATTTAAATTATACATTGTACTATTCTACAAAACAACTGAAGAACATGATGCCCCAAACAGCCACAATGGTCACTGACCTATGCCAAAACAGTACTTCAAAGCCTGTAAAACCTGGATATTTCCTATATAAACAATTCAGGACAGCGTTATGATTATAGGAGATAGACATTTTTTAAATTTTCTTTGACTCTCTGATTTCAGCTAGTGTTAAATGAATAGCAGGCCATAGCAGAAGGGATTTCTTTCTAATTACTGACTACATGAACTTAATATATAAGGGAAGGGGGTGCGGTGGCTGAGTGCTTAAGCTCTTGGCTTCCGGACCTAGATTTGAATCTCGAGAATGCTGGGATTCTGAATTTCAGGATTTTTAGTTAGGGCATCCTGAGTCCACCCAACTCTAATGGGGACCTGACTTAATTTGGGAAAGTAAAGGCGGTTGGTCGTTGTGCTGGCCACATGACACCCTGCTTGTTAACTGTTGACCAAAGAAACAGATGGCCTTAACATCATCAGTACTATAGCTTTTTATTTCAAATGTTTTTCTCTAATGACTAGGCTCAGTTCAGTAAGAGGCTGTACGTCTATATCGTCCATACAGGACGGATGAAATCACAGTTAAGTGGTACGTATTTTAGTAGCTAGACTAGATTCACCACCTTCACTTCATCTATCTCTCAATATGTTTGACCATTGGGGCATCACACAAGATCAAGGTATGGAAAAGGAACTTTACTCAAATTTTTTTTAAAATTAATTAATCTGGTCATTGGAAAGGATTACCCGTTCTATGACAAACATAAATAACCACATTTCAGTATTCAACTGAAAACTTAAATTAAAAAAGGTGAAAATGCGGCAAAGTCTGGTGATTACAGAAGCAGTTGTGTATCAAGGATTGGCTTCATTAGTCCCATGAGAAGATGCTATGGGAAAAGATAGCTTTTTATATACATGAACTATATCTATTAGAAAGCCTCTTAAATTTTTACCTGATATGGGTCCCCAGTTTGTCCTACTAACATCCTACTCAAATAAACATGACCTTGTGAGTCCAAGTGAAATCTGTTAGTATTAGGACTGCCAGGAGCAAACTCATAGCTAGCTGTCTAAAATAGAAAATAGATTGATGAAACATTTATACAAAAAAACTTTATTTTAAAAAATACTGAATTTTTTAAACTGTAAAATTTTAATATTTTAAACAGATACTTTCAGTTCCACTTCCAGTACTGTTATCACTATTAACACTAATAAGAAGCCTCAACAAGTTAAATTTATTAAATTCACTGATGATACTGCCATAGTTGGACTTTTTGCAAGCTGCTTAGGTCATCAGCTCCTGATTTTTATTCAGGGATGACTTGTAAGGCCTTTCCCATGTTTGGGTATAGCCATAAGGGAGCAGAGGTTAGAATTCATAGTTTTCCTATGCGGGTAGCCAGCTTGAATCTGACCGGTATAAGTGCCAGTTGCTTTCCTTCGCCCATTTTGTCATGGCTGTTGCCCCAATCTGAGCTACACAAATAAGCTAGAAGTTGGAATGAATGTCAGAGACTATTTGACATGTATGTCACTGGAAGCTTTTGATGGGTAGTGGAGTTTTATATCTATTAACACTTCTGTGGCATTTTACGTCTTGAAAGATGATCTTTTCCCTTTGTAACTTCTTGTGTGACTAAAGAGGCCAATCCTTGATACACAGCTGCAGTCACAGGTTGGGCATATCTAATCACCAGGCCCCGTTGCATTTTCACCCTTCTTTCTACTACAGTTGTGTGTCTGGCATCTGCAATTCGGGACCCTTCCTTTATGCTCGCTCTCCATACAGATCTATCCAGTGCCACTTTTTCCCAGCTGCTAGTGTTGATTACCTCTTATGGCAATAACAACCTCACAGAACCACTTTATCAAATGCCTGTTTTAGATCAATGCAAGGTAGTATATGTGCTTTTGATCCTTTAGAGTCCACATGCCATGTTCTCCACAAAAATGTTAACCTGTTCTAGTGCAGACATCCCAGCCCTGAAACCACCCTGTTCCAAGGCTAAAAAGGTACTGTTGTGCTCCAATCAAGACTTATAACATACAGAAAAGTCCGCAAAGCTACTCCGCTTTTTGGACACTCTTTGAAAAACTGGATAACGCTTATTAAACCTTTAAAACTATTATTTACAGGAGAAAATGGTCTTGGAGTCTTCAACTCTAAGCATCTCTATTGTCCCTCCTACCAAGTACCATAACAGTAGCATACACATTTAACATATACATCTTTAAAAGTATGTACAACAGTCACCAATTAAAATGTATACATTTGCTAGATTAGAACAAGTAAGAACTCATTGACCACTTACTGCACTGTCGACATCACTGGCTATAGAGTTCAAGTTGTAGATAGAGCTGCCTGTGTCCTGTATTTCTAGAATTGTGATAGTGTCATTGTTTCTAGACCAATGAGGTGGTGATAAGCTGTGAACAACATTGATTGTCAGCAAACCTGGTGTAGGATCACAATAGCCATCTCTGGTTAGGAATCTCAACTGAAACATTTAAAAATATTTTACAATGCGATAACATCAAGAGTACTTGTCATTCAAAGTACACATTCAACGCAGTGGTTCAGCATTTCTAAAAGGGAAAAGAATCTTACCAGGTACTGATTATACTTCAGGGTACCTTTTACTTCAACTTCACCTGTCATAACATCAAAATTAAAGCTGTCAAAGGCCAGGTTATCATTAAATCCTTCTACTGTGTTTCTGTTAAAGCGACTCTGAAAGGTGATTTTAAGAAAATAAGTTGCAAATTTAAGTCTATTTTAATATAAAATCATATTAGTGAAATTACTGACCTGATACAGAGTAAAAAATTCTCCAGATATTTAAATAAGACTTTGAAAATTAAAAAGGAATAGATCAATTTGCAAACAAATTTTATTAATAAGGAGTGAGGGGTCAATTGTATGTGAATCTATTTTTAGCTTTTCAAATTGCAATATTAAAGGTTTTTATTGTGATTAGACAAAGTTAGGTTTAAAAAAATAGTTAAATATTTTGAAATATTTTAATATTAGTCCAAATATTTCCCACAAAAATCTGAAACGTAAAATGTTTCAATGTAAAAGCAATGAATCAAATTAACAATCAATTATTGTGTTTATCTTCTCATATAATACAGACATTACTCAAAAATGAAGATGATTATGTCCTATGCATCCTTAATGAAATGAGTTCCACATGGAGAGTGAGCATAAAGGAAGGGTCCCGGATTGCAGATGCCAGACACACAACAGAAGCAGAAAGAAGGGTGAAAATGCAACGGCGCCTGGTGATTAGATATGCCCAACCTGTGACTGCAGCTGTGTATCAAGGATTGGCCTTTAGTCACACAAGAAGTTACAAAGGGAAAAGATTGTCTCTCGAGACGTAAAATGCCACAGAATAGAGAATTATTTATACATTCCTGGACAGTTTTTGTTTTCCTCTTAGAAAACAATATTTACAACAATAATTTAATTGTAGAGATTTTTTTTTTAAACTTATTTTGATGGACACAAATATACCAGTTAGCTTATATGAAGAGCCCTCCATAGTGCCAAAATAAACAGATTACATAGGGCAGGTCACCTTGAATGAATGCCACAGAACAGAGGAGCAAAGATTGTTCACCAGGAAAAAGCAAAAGGCAGGCACCCCAAAGGCAGACTACGAGTACGGTGGCTTGATGACGTAGAGGCAGATCTACAACAGCTCAAAGTCCAGGCATGGAGACGTAAAGCACAGGATGGATCAGAATGGAGAGATGTGCTAAAGCAGGCCAGGGTGACCTTATTTATAGCTTTTATATAGCGCTACTTTCATGCTTATAGCATGCTCAGGGCGCTTTTGGTCCAATCTCATTTGTGGACTGGTGGGGGGGAGGGGGTATCTAGGAGTTGGTTTTCCGTGCTGCCTTTAGGCGCTCAGTAAACACTGACTCTGCCCGAGTCGGGTGTCGAACCTCGAGCCCCCTTCTAGGTAGCCAAGCCAAGTTCAAGCGCACTTGGCCTCTCGACCACGCTTCCACTGGGACGGATGGAAGAATGGTAATTAAATACATTTAGTCTTTTTGTTTTTAATCATTCTGATGTATATATCACACAATCACAAAATAGTGCTTCTTGCCGTGGTTTTTGCATCTACTTATATGAAATAAAAACGTTTAGTATCAGCGTAGTAAAATTTTACTAAAAAAAAAATGTTCTTACATTTGTATCATTATCATAAGCCTGCACTTTGTAAATGACAGTCCCAACTGTTATGTTCCTTTTAATTGTGATACTGTTGGGCAGATTTGAATACCTTGGACAGTACCTGTTTCTAAAGACTCTAATGTTAATGGCGGCTGTCTGACTTCCAGCTAACGGAGGAATTCCACCATCATAGATTTGTGCTGTAAGCTGAAGATAAAAAAAGAGTGAATGTAGTGATTGTTCTCTATTAAAATAAAAAAAAAATGTAATGTTTATTTAGTGTAGGCAGGATGTTAGTCAACAACCACCAAGAGGAGTGGCTCAACCAATGGGCATCAGGAAACACAGGCAGAGCCATGTACAAAGTAATGACCATGCCAAATTAGACAGTATTAAATTCTTCCTACAATTCCAATCTACAATCTTTCAACTAAAAACAGGTGATACATCTCTGTTAAATTTCAACTAAGAACAGGTGACACATCTCTGTTAAATTACCATCTTAAAAAAAAAATGAGCCCCACAAACCTACCCCTTTTATAAACTCTGTGCCCACTCTTATGAGACAGTAAATCATGTCCTCTTTGAATGCCCCTTCCTAATCCACCTTAGGCAAACCCTACTAACACTCCAGCCCAACATAACAAGCACCCTGTACGGCAGTGCTGAACAACGGAAGAAAACAGCACACTATTTTTTCCTTGGCGCAGTCTGCAAAAAAGCATCAAAAAGCTGGCTCGAAGAAGAATACATGTTTATTTGTAAGCGACCGTATCATTTCATTTTGTTTGTTTTTTTTCCAATTAGAATAGTTTCATCTTAGATTTATCTCGTGTGAAGATTAAACGAATTTTCTGCAATGTTTCAAGACGAGCTGCACTTTAATAAAAGTAGATCAAGGCCAAACTAATCTTAAGAACAATTATTCCCTACCAGAGCAAAATAGTAACCATTTTTGTAACGCTTTCTTAAAAAGAAATCTTCAAGTATGTAAGAAGTTGAAGGAGCTAATGGGTTAAGTATGGAAGAGGTTGAAGGAGTTAATGGGTTAAGTATGGAAGAGGTTGAAAGAGTTAATGGGTTAAGTATGGAAGAGGTTAAAGGAGCTAATGAGTTAAGTATGGAAGAGGTTGGAGGAGCTAATGAGGTAAGTATGGAAGAGGTTGGAGGAGCTAATGAGTTAAGTATGGAAGAGGTTAAAGGAGCTAATGAGTTAAGTATGGAAGAGGTTGGAGGAGCTAATGAGTTAAGAAGAGGTTGAGGGAGCTAGTACAAAGAACAGTACAACCTTAAGAACAGAAAAACACAAACAAATAAGAATTCATATCTCATACAAGTATCATACTTACATTATACAATTCAGTGTAAATAATGTCTAATGTTAGGTCTTTATAAGCATACACTACACCCATGGGGCTAATAGTGAAATAAGGATGTGCTGACACTAGTCTGAAGTAATAATCTTTCCACGGAGACTGTAAAACCAAGGGAAAGAAAAATAAGATTCTGATTCTTCCTGTGTGTTTTGCTTTCTATAATAAAAATAAGAAATTCTTTAAAAAAAAAAAAAAAGGTTAGTTTAACAAAACGTACATAAAGATCATTATCCACACCAAGTAATGTTCCAATCGTTACACCAAGAGGGTCATCCTCATAAGCCTGGAAGTTGTAGTCTGACTGCGTAAAAAATGGAGGATTTAGGTCACGGTTTACATGGACGTTCACTACAGTGAAGTCTTGGCGATGTGGGAGGCCACTGTCTTGAACAAGCACTAGAATCTAGAGAGGAAAAAAAGTGACAGTGTTATACTACAGCTTGTACATTTAGAAAAAAATTCTGTCAAATAATAAAGGCTCCAGCACTGAGAAGTTGCCAAGAGGGAAAACATCACATCTTAAATACATGACTCCCAATCCACTCTGCAAGCACTGAACAGCAGCACCTCAAACAGCCCAAGAGAGTTGACAACACTCATTGTGATAATCCACCAGATGATATCACAATTAAATATCAACATCACACTACAGTGGATCCCTGGACACATTGGCATCATGGGAAATGAAAAGGCAGATAAGCTATCAAAGGCAGGTTCATCTATGGAACAACCAGATAGACCTGTTAGCTACCTCACCCTAAGGTCAATGTTAGTCAACAATCACAAAGAGGAGTGGCTCAACCAATGGGCATCAGGAAACACAGGCAGAGCCATGTACAGAGAAATGACTACGCCTAACAAACTGGACAGTATTAACTTCCTCCCCCGCAAAGAACAATCTACAATCTTCCAACTAAGAACAGGACACACACCACTATTAAATTACCACCTGAACAAAATAAACTCCACACAACTACCCCTTTGCAGACACTGCGCCCACCCCTTTGAAACCGTAAACCATATCCTCTTTGAATGCCCCTCCCTAATCCATCTTAGGCAGACCCTACTTCCACTACAGCCCAACATAACCAACACCCTGTACGGCAGTGCTGAACAACTGAAGAAAACAGCACACTTTTTTTCCTTGGCACAGTCTGCAAAAGAGCTCACAGCTCAGCAGCAATAAAGCTGGCTAGAAGAAGAAGAAGAAGAAATACATGAACTATATCTATAAGATAGCCTCTTAAATTCAAGCATTCTAACTTAATGAGAAATGAAAATTCACATTGTTTTACCTGGAAGTCTTGATCAAGTGTGTTGATGACAGTATTTGATAAGATCACATTCACATTATTGTTATCTATTGGGATGATGGTAAAATAAGTGTTACCATTGGCACCTCCTATGATGGAGTAACTCAGTGTGCCGAAAGGACTCTGCATGATATCAAGAGAGAAATATTAATAAATGTAAATGCAGTTCATTTGTGAATATGAGCATGTTTCTTTCAAATAAGATTCTTAAAGTCAGCCAATGTTAATTAAATACTAACCAAAGGGTCTGCATCAGTTGATCTGATGATCCCAACAATTGAGTACAAAGTTAAATTCATGAGAATAGTAAAATTGTAAATTGTTCTATCCCATCTAGGAGGATTTTGATTACGAACAATGGTAATAGTGACATCTGAAGGGCTGCTGGTCAAAACAGGACTACCTTTGTCACTACAGCGGACTTTGAACTGTAGAAAACATTAGAAAAAAATACCCTCAAACTTCAAGTCATTTCATACATTTTGTTTTATATAGAAATTTTAAAAAAATAGTGACTGTTCATGTCAAAGAATACTGCTAAACTATACTTGGCAACTGATTAGCTGAGAAAAATTAAGGCTATATCGAGACAGAAGGAAAACATAACAATTATAAGTTGGCAACAGAAAACTTTTATTTCCTGGTTACACTCTGCAGGGAGGGGGTGTGCTGGCTGAGAGGTTAAGCACTAGGCCTCCTAACCTGGGGTCCTGGGTTCAAATCTTAGTGAAGACTGGGATTTTGAATTTCTGGATTTTTAGGGTACCTGACTTTAGTGGGGGAAAGTATAGGCGGTTGGCCACATGACACCCAGCTCATTAATCATTGGCGAAAGAAACAGAAAACATTCACATCATCTGCCCTATAGATCATAAGGTCTGAACGGGGATCCTAACTTTACTTTGTTGGGAGGGAATATAAATAAATAAATATATAGTAAGAGATGTTTTCTATAGTAATTTAAGTAAACACTAATGTTATTGAACATTGCAATGCACAGATATTTACTTAATTTTTTAAAGAACATTTTTTTAAAATTAAAAATTGGATTACCATATTTTAGAAAAATATTTACAAATATCTTTTTCCCAAATGCTATATTTTAATATTTTGTACCTGCATTAATAGAGAAAGTAGTTCTAAATGTATAGCCATAAAGGCATATATTGTATTATTATTGTTATTGTGGTAAGTAGATTTTTGTTCTTAACAGATCTAGTAAAATACTCCAGCAGAGAGAAAGATAACGAAGTGGGGCTGTTTACAAGTATAGTTAGAAATACTGACTTTAACAAGAGACCTACATTGTATTGGTCACTGCCATTACAAGGTGGATCTGTGATACTTCTCTTGGCAAAGATCAGACCAAATGATGGGTTCACAGCAAAACAATCAAGGCTTCTGTCATTGGATGTACCATTCAGGAGCTCACATTCCACAACATTGTTTGAAGCCTTCAAGAGAAAGTTCTTTGTTAGGGGTTTTGAGTTTTGAGTTTTTGGCACAATTTAGGCCATGTCGTGCCCGTCTTTGTTAGGGGTTTTGAGTTTTGAGTTTTTGGCACAATTTAGGCCATGCCGTGCCCGTCTTTGTTAGGGGTTTTGAGTTTTGAGTTTTTGGCACAATTTAGGCCATGTCGTGCCCGTCTTTGTTAGGGGTTTTGAGTTTTGAGTTTTTGGCACAATTTAGGCCATGTCGTGCCCGTCTTTGTTAGGGGTTTTGAGTTTTGAGTTTTTGGCACAATTTAGGCCATGTCGTGCCCGTCTTTGTTAGGGGTTTTGAGTTTTGAGTTTTTGGCACAATTTAGGCCATGTCGTGCCCGTCTTTGTTAGGGGTTTTGAGTTTTTGAGTTTTTGGCACAATTTAGGCCATGTCGTGCCCGTCTTTGTTAAGGGTTTTGAGTTTTGAGTTTTTGGCACAATTTAGGCCATGTCGTGCCCGTCTTTGTTAGGGGTTTTGAGTTAATGAGTTTTTGGCACAATTTAGGCCATGTCGTGCCCGTCTTTGTTAGGGGTTTTGAGTTAATGAGTTTTTGGCACAATTTAGGCCATGTCGTGCCCGTCTTTGTTAGGGGTTTTGAGTTAATGAGTTTTTGGCACAATTTAGGCCATGTCGTGCCCGTCTTTGTTAGGGGTTTTGAGTTAATGAGTTTTTGGCACAATTTAGGCCATGTCGTGCCCGTCTTTGTTAGGGGTTTTGAGTTAATGAGTTTTTGGCACAATTTAGGCCATGTCGTGCCCGTCTTTGTTAGGGGTTTTGAGTTAATGAGTTTTTGGCACAATTTAGGCCATGTCGTGCCCGTCTTTGTTAGGGGTTTTGAGTTAATGAGTTTTTGGCACAATTTAGGCCATGTCGTGCCCGTCTTTGTTAGGGGTTTTGAGTTAATGAGTTTTTGGCACAATTTAGGCCATGTCGTGCCCGTCTTTGTTAGGGGTTTTGAGTTAATGAGTTTTTGGCACAATTTAGGCCATGTCGTGCCCGTCTTTGTTAGGTAGAAAGGATTCACCTGGAATTTAATGATAATTAAAATAGAGGTGTAAAACCACTTATAAGTAGAGTAGCCTACTTTAACCCAAAAACATGAGTTTTAAAAAGCCATGTCTAATTCCTAATTAGAGAAAGTTAAATATTTATTTTGAAATTATTACATAAATAAGAAAAAAATATTTAAAAAAAAAAAAAGCTTATAGTAAGAGTAATTGTATCAAATAGTTTGGATCAGTCATATGTAATTTAAATTTGTCATAGGTGTAGACTAAGAATAATAAATTTGAAATTAGATATATTTTTAATGATTGTTTTTGTTTAGCGCAATTTCATTCTTTTAGCTTTCTCTGTGATCCAATCACTTATCTGGACCAGTTGGAAAATATGGAAAAGGAGGGGGGGGGGGGGGGGGTAGAGAAAAAGGGGCATCTGGGTGAATTTTACCATGATTGCGTTTTAAAAGCATTTTCTATTTTAAAGAAGACCTGGATTCAAACTTGAGGGTTCAGTCCAATACACTAACCCCCTTGACAGTGAAGTGCTTATGAAAATCAAAGGTTTTATAAGTATCTATTGTTAAGTTCAAAATTTTAAGCAACAACCTGTAAAGGGGACTAGTTCAACTTATACCACCCCGTGTCAAGTATAATTTCTTTCCCTTGTTCAGTACGGAGCAAAATAACTATTTACCAATAGTTAATTAACTAATTGGTGATTTTGACTAATGATTAATTAACAAAATGGCATTGAGAATACAAAGAATAATGCTAGTGCATGAGAGATTGACCTTATAAAATGATAGTCAAGTGACTGCAGTACAAACTGATACAAAAACAAAATACAAAAAAAATAAAAAAATAAATAACTGAATTATAGTAAGTGTAGTTGTATTAATTAGTTTGGATCAGTCATGTATTTAAATTTCTAATAGATATAGACTAAAAATAAATTTGTGCAATTAGAAATATTTTTATCAATTGCTTTTACTTAGTACTATTTCATGCTTTTAGATTTCTAAATATGATATGATCCTATTGCGCGTAGAAATATTTTTTTTTACCAGACAGACAAGAGTGAGTTGATATAGGCTTTGTAAAAAGAATTGAGTACACTGAGCATTGGTTGAAAGAAATGCACAATGTGGCATAAAATATAGCAGCAACGAGAAACTTATAGTCAGAAAATTATTGAGAAAAAACTTACAATGGCAGTTACAGTGAAGATAGTTTCTCCATAAGGTATTGTTTCTGGGATCAGGTGAATGTAACTAGTCTTATCCAAGAGAGGAGGGTAAATGTTACTGCTGATACTGACTATACCAACAACTGTGCTGCACAGATTACCTCCATCACACACTCTGATACGAATCTGTTGGTGTTGGGAAACAATTGGTTACACTCTACCTCTGTGAACATTTGGTAACATTCTAATATATAAAGTAAGGAGTATGTATGTCCCGCATAGAAATCAAAACGTTTGACCAATCTTGACATAAATGTTCCCTAGATTATGGCAGAGACCGTAGCTTATGTTTAATGTCCCTCCCACAAGGAGAGCCCTACAAAAAACCCATTCTACTAGCGAAAAGTCTATGAACATGAAAGAGTTATCTATTGTTTCTATTATATGTTTGTGTTCACTAAGCCTCATATGACAATCTATAAAGGGGACTAATTCAGCTTAACTCACCACTTCAGTCAAGTGCAAATTGTTTCACTTCTTTTAGATCCCAAACTTAATAGTTTATTACCAATAGTTAATTAACTAATTAGTAAATTTTTCTAAGTGATTGTTGTGTTGTAAGGTAAAAGAAATAATTGTGCACAAAAATTGAGCTTGATCCGAGATTGGGAGTCAGAGAAATAATCTGTACAACCTTTTGGCCAGACAGAGTGAGTTGATATAAGCTTTGTAACAAAATAATTAATCGCCAACAATTAAGTGACTAATTGGTTAATTTTTTTTATTTGATTCATGTCTTGTCAGGTTCAATGAATAGTTGTGCAAAGTTTTAATTTGACCTGAGGGTGGAAGATGGGAGAAAAAACATGTTCAAACTTTTTATCAGACAGACAGACAGAGTTGATATAAGCTTTGTAAAAAAACAAGTAGTCTTACTCTAAATACACCAGCCTGACTTCCTCCAGTACCATTGGTTGCTGTGATTATGCCAGTTGTTTTACCAATAGAGAACCTGCTCTCAGCACCATCATCTCCAATAAGATCAAAACTGATCTGTCCAAATCTTGTGCTCTGGAATTAAGAAAATGCATTTCAAAACTAATACTTAATAAAATATAACAAGATGGCTGGCTTGCATTTGGACTGCCATCATGATGGTTTTGAGTTCAAATCCTGCCCAATGCTATCCCTTGCCATCCTGTGAGAGGTTTGGGCAAGGAACTCTTGTCTGAAGGAAAGTCAAAACTTGTAAAAAAAAAAATATCTAGGCAAATCCAGTTTGACACCCACATACTTTGTCACATTGAATGCAGAACAAAGGAATGGTCTACTTAAGTTGTCTTTTTGATGTCTGTGTCAATAACAATGTCCTACTTATTTATATTCAGATTGCAAGTCAATAAGAATAAAATAGCAATCTTTACAGTTGAGAAAGCCAGCAAACCTGTTAGCTTCTACTACTGATTTTAAAATTCACAAGAGTAGTCCTAAACAAAAGGTGATTATATTTTATTTGAAAGGTTGCAACATCAAGTTTTAATAATAAATAGCTATACATAAGAAGTTTTACATAGTACAAGTTCCCTTTCAGACCTTTCCATCTACAGGGCAGATGAAGTAAAATTCATCTGTTGCTGTGACCCATGGTCGATGAGGGTGTCATGTGACCAGCACAATGATCAACTGCCTTTACTTTGACCAAGCTATTGCCAGGTACCCATTAGAGCTGGGTAGACTCAGAGGAGCCCTAAATATCCTGAAATTAAAAATCCATGTTTTCACCAAGTTTTCTAACTGGAAGCTCCTTTTATAGATTTAGGTTTTCAAACATTGTAACTTCCTATTCTATTCTACCACTTTGGACTAGGAGTTAATAATTTAACCAAAGAATATATTTCATATGCATCTTACATCTGCAATAGATAGCTAACATAAAATAATTATAATGTGATAAATATCTTACTATGTCATCATCATCCTTTGCTGTAGCGTTGAGCACACTATCCCCAACTGAAAGAGTCTGTAGGGTTCTAACATAAGGTGTATTCAGGAAATAAGGTGCGTGATTACGGATAAGATTGATGAAAACATAAGCATCTTGTAGTGAGCATAAAGGCTGTGGAGCCAAGTCACACACTCTGATCTGCAGCTGTAAATATATTAGAAGGAAAGTAGAATAAAGAGAAGCATAAACCTCAGAGAAGCATGAACCTCAGAGAAGCATGAACCTCAGAGAAGCATGAACCTCAGAGAAGCATGAACCTCAAAGAAGCATGAACCTCAAAGAAGCATGAACCTCAAAGAAGCATGAACCTCAAATAGCATGAACCTCAAAGAAGCATGAACCTCAAAGAAGCATGAACCTCAAAGAAGCATGAACCTCAGAGAAGCATGAACCTCAAAGAAGCATGAAACTCAATCAATTTTTATCAATAAATCCTCTGGATCAAAGCATAATTTTCTTATTTTACATTTCATATATGCTCTAAGATACAGATTGTTTAAATCATTCATTTTAGAACACAATATGTAATGAAGATTTTCTGACCTTTTAATAAACTTTCTACTTACTATAAAGTTGTCTGGAGTACCAGCTACATTTAGTAAACTCTTCATGTATACTTGACCCACTGAGTCAGTAGTAAAATAGCTCGATGTTGTAACTTGGTTAAAGATGCATTGATTGAAGGGAGACTACAGAAAGATGGAACAATATGGTTTAAAATATATTTTTTAAATGACAAAATGAATCAAACATAGACATAGTACTTAAAAATTATTAAACAGTTAATCAGGTAATACTATTCATTGATATTTTGTGGTAGACATACCATAAAAATAAAAGCATTAAAAATTACAAATTAGAAGATATGGATTACAATTTAAACTAATTTTAAAACATCTTTTTTCCTATGAAATATGTTACAATATTTATTAATATGTATGAAATACTATGAAACTGCATATATTTGCAGATCACATCATAATTCAAAAATGTAAAATAGCTTTACTTCTTGTTAGAATGAATCCTTTGATCATGTCTAATATTAATATTTCCTATACTCGTGTCCAATATCACTTGTCATGCAAGTCTTTATGATCTATCTGCTCTATTGACACATTATAAGTAAACTTACAAGTTTATCATTATCCTTGGCTGTAACTCTGGTGATCACTGCTGTGGATTGATCTTCATATAGAGTTAGGGTCTGATTGCCAACTAAAAACTCTGGCCTGTACATGTTTCTATTGACATTGATGACCACTGTGGCTACATCACTCAGATGTGGTGTCCCTCCATCTACAACCCTTATCTCAAACTGGATGTAGGTCAAAAATTACCATCACAATCAATTCATTACAAAAACATTATCATCACAATCAATTCATTACAAAAACATTATCATCACAATCAATTCATTACAAAAACATTATCATCACAATCAATTCATTACAAAAACATTATCATCACAATCAATGAATCTAATCAACACATGGTTACACTCAATGAATATAATCAACACATGATTACACTCAATGAATCTAATCAACACATGGTTACACTCAATGAAATTAATCAACACATGATTACACTCAATGAATCTAATCAACACATGATTACACTCAATGAATTTAATCAACACATGGTTACACTCAATGAAATTAATCAACACATGTTTACACTCAATGAATCTAATTAACACATGATTACACTCAAATCTAATAATGCATGATTACACTCAATGAATCTAATCACCACATGATAACACCCAATGAAATTAATCAACAAATGATTACACTCAATAAATCTAATCAACACATGATTACACCTAATAAATCTAATCAATGCATGATTACACTCGATGAAACTTATCAACACATGATTACATCCAATGACTCTAATCAAATTATGATTACACTCAATGAAACTTATCAACACATGATTACATCCAATGACTCTAATCAAATTATGATTACACTTAATGAAACTAATCAACACATGATTACACTCAATGAAACTAATTATTGCATGCAAAATACATCAAAGTCAACGATAAAAAATATCATCAAACTCAATAAATAGCAATGACATCATAACAACATCATTAACAACATCATCACATTCCTTTGCATAAATACTACAGAACCAATGCGGAAGTTGTTTTTTTTTAAATACAAAAATGTCTAGAATAATGACATTACAAAGTCAAAGTAGACAGAAATTCTTATATTTTTTAAAACATTTTTTTTTGGAATGTAAACGGTACTTAACCCAAGAGCTCCTATTTTGAGGCTCTAACAAATTATATTTAGCTTCAAAGAAAGAGAGTTGACTGTAATAAAAAAATATATTTTATTTTAAAAAATGATTATATTACACACACACACACACACAAAAGAGCATAATGTCTAGTTTCAAAAGATATATACTTCCAATACTTTGAGAACAGAAAAAAAAGCCTCATAAACGCTTTATTTATATGAGTATCAGCACTTATGTTTGAAAACTTTTTAGAAAAGAAAAAAAAAGACCTATGCATATCTGATTTTCACTATAATAAGATTATTTAAGTGTATCTTCCCATTGTGAACATGACCTTAAAAGGCATTTTTTTTATTTAGAATTTTTTTAAAAAAAAAAAGGTACTAGTAGCTTCCATCGCAATTTACATTAAGATTTAAGGAAAACAAAAGCATTCAAACACATTAGGAGCTTAAATTTATTGAACTAATCACTGAGACAAAGAGCTATTACTAACCTTATAAGTGCATTCAGTTCTTTCATCTATTGGTTGAATCAGTCGAAGTAGCCCTGTTGTGTTTTCAATACTGAACAGTTGAGAGTACACACCATCATTGATAATTTCATACATCAAAACTTGATAGCGTGCCTGTATAAAACAGAAATAAACAAAAATATAAAGTCAACAGTTTCTGCGTAAGTAAAAGTGAAATATTCTAATAATAGTAATTATTTAAACATTTTAATTAGGTCCCTAAACATTTTTTTAAATGGTAAAGGTCATTTAGTCTTGATTATATCTATTTATTGATTTTTTTTTTGTTTCCACTTTTTTAGATGACTAATATGATCGAATATTCTAGTAATTGGTACAAGTAAATGCTGATTAATACGTTCTGAAAAACAAAAGAAAATTCAAATAAGTTTTAAATTGACAGTATAACTTACAAAAGTATCCTGGTCACTGGAGGACACTCCAGCAATGACTCCTACTGGTACTGAATTCAAGCTACTTATATTGACAGTGTAAACAGGTTGACTGAAACGTGGTGGAAACAAGTTTCGGTTCACGTTGACTGCACATGAGATTGAACCACTTTTTCCTGAACCATCATTGTTGGTCGCTGTGACAGTGAACTGGAAAAAAAATATATTTTTAGAATATTCTTTTCTTTTATAAAAAAATATGAAATCTCCAAGATAATTTTTTTTTTCTCTATTAACAATTGTGCAATTTCTACAACAAATGGGTTTAAGTAAGTTTCATGGTCAATACAAGGTTTGGGCCCATATGAAGAATTCTATCTAATATCAATAAGATGTCAGAATACAGTTTATAATGAGAGTAAAGTTTTATACAATTTTTGTTTGTTTGTCAGATGTTCCTTCGGAGTTGAAAATAATTTACTTCCTAGTCTGAACCTCCCACAGTATGACCGGGATGGCAGTGGGCAACCTGGGACTATCGACAAGTCTGAACAACAATCCAGGGCACCTATCACACTATCAGGCACAATTTTTTTTTTTTTGCCACTACTGATAAATGCCAATTTTTGGTCAGCATGTCAAAATTATAGCAATGGCTTATCTTATATAATACAGACATAACTTCAAAAAAAAATATGATTACATCTTACACGTCTTGCATCTAGTTATGCATGTTAACCAATGACTTAAATTCTGCCAAGTCACTGGTTTTCCTGGCTGACTCAGGCAACCCATACCATGTTCTTATAGCACTAGGGAAGAAGGAGTATTTGTACTTGAAATTGTATTACTAGTTTAAAAATATATTATAAGCTTAAAGTTACCTATATTAAAAACTTAATTTATAGTGAAAGCTTTAAACTATAGTAAAAGTTCATGAACTATGTCAGATACTAACCAAGAATTACTTACAGTGTAAGGAGTCTTGTTGGAATCATCCCAATAGAGAGGTACAGAGATATACACTTGGCCTTGTTGGTTGGTAGTGAAATACCTTTGGTCATTAACAGAGTTGAACTGTATGCCCCATGTTACTGTTTGTTGTGGGCCCTTAAGGACAGTAAATTAAATGGTGAAAGCATTGGAATCTATTGCTTTCATATATTAGATGTTTTGCAAAATGTTATGCTTCATACATCCCTCAGCATTTGGAGATAGTCCATTTTTCTCAGTCCATTTTTCTCATATTACATTTTTAATATTCTCATTTGGGGTGAGCGGAATACAGAATAAAGTACAATACTTGAAATTCAAGGAGTTTGTGAAAGTTTGCAGGGGGACGGGAGTGCAGACTCAGCCACCAGAGGAAAGGCTGCTTGGACCAGATGAAAGAGTGGATCAAGTGCACCAGCATGGCTGTTGATGCAAGTCAAGGGTAAATGATGTGGATGAATATTCTCATTTTGCCTACTATTTGACAATTGGCTGTACATGATGTATGTTTAGTGAATATAGTCTCTGAGTAAATTAGTCAATCAACAGGACATTTTACAAACTGCTAGCATATTGGTTCAAACAATTATAACTAGTGCAATGAAAATAGAAGCTAAAAGAACAAATATTTTAAGTTCTTCTTTCAAATTCTACAGCAAAAAAATTGTAACAAACTTTCTTACAAAGCTTATATCAACTCTGTCTGTCTTTTGGGTAAAAAGTTTGTACATATTATTTCTCCCACACCCATTCTTGAAACTTTGCACAAATATTTATTGCGCATAGACAAGACATAAATCAATAAAAAACATTAGCCAATTAGTCAATTGGGAATTAATTATTTTGTTTGATAAAGACAAGGGAAATTAATCCTTCAGTATTTGCAGATTATGGCTAAATATGTAGGGTTTGATACCCTTATATAATTGTTCACATTATTTCTTCCACACTCATTTTTGGATCAAGTTGAAATTGTATGAAATCTGTGGATCAGGGGGCAGGGGACAGTTTTTTTCATAACAATGCCACTATGTTTAACTTACAGCACTGTCCTGGTCTGTAAAGTTGAAGCTGAAAATTGGATTGACTATAGGATCATCTTCAAACACTGTGATGCTAATAGTTCCTTGATTGTTGTTAATTAATGGTGAATAGAGATTGCGGTTTATATTGATATGGACTAAAGTTGTGCCACTTAGACGAGGCTGGCCATTGTCCCTGGCAACGACACGCACCTAGTGAAAAAAGCAATGAACACACTAAATCAGAAAAGAAAATCTGATTTACATACCTGTTTAATTATAAAATCAGTTTAAATAAAAAACAAGTAGAATTAGTAGAAAAATAATATTTACATTGAATCGAGGAGTGTTGTCAGTTCTCAAGTTGCCGATTAATGTTATAACACCATTAGATGGATTTACAGAGAAAAAATTGGATGCAGCATCATCTCCGATTGCTAGATATTCTATATCCCCAAAGTGTTTCTCCTGGAATAAATTGTTACACAGTAAGAGTGATTACAAGCTAGTACAAATGAATATGGTAAAAAAAAAAATGAGTACAAAGCTAATGGCACAGATACATAGCTAAAAAAATATAGTGTATTGTTCAATGTATCATGAAAACTTTAATAGGTCTTTATTAAAATTTGATATATTAGAAATAGATTTCTAAAAAAGAATCATTTTTGTTTTATTAATATTATCATATTTTTTAATTATATACAATTCTGAATAAGGAGTTATGCATTCTGTTGTGTTGTCTTTATATGAGAAAAATAGTCCTTGTAATCACAACAAATTTCCATAAGGATCAATAAAGCTTTCTTAGTCTTAACAGACAAAATCAATTGAATTTAGTCTGAAATCCATTAGCCCATTAATCTGTAATGAGTACCCGACATCTGATTAGAAAGTGAAGAGTATAACTTATTGTGATTGTTTAAAAAAGAACTTAGCATTCAAACTAGAAAGTTATATTCTGCTAAAGGTACATTTTTCAGAAACACTTTCAAAATTAGAATGAGCTGATTAAATATAAGAAGAGTATATTTGAAAAGTAAACCCTTCTTGCTGGATATTAACAAGTAACAAGAAAATCAATTGAAATTGACTATAAACATTATTATTGACTACAAGACCTAATGAAAGGGACTATAAGAACTAATGAAAGGGACTATAAAAACTAATGAAAGTGACTAGAATAAATCAAGTACTTACTGGAGCATCACCATCTGTGGCATTGACATCAAACACTTGTGATAAGCTCGCCAAGGTTTCATCAATGGTTATGGTGTATTCAGCATTAGGGAAAGCTGGTGTGAAATCATTTCTCACAAATGTAATGACACCAGAGGCCTGTACGTCTCCACTAAGACTTGGGGTGGCCACATCATTGACAGTGAATTGGAACTTTAAAACCAAAAAAAAACATTAATTAATATTGATAACATTTTAGAAAAGTATCCTAAGAACTAGTGGTCATATTAATACATAAGAACAAAAAACTTGTTAAAATATTTGTCAGAAATTGAGTTCACAAAATGTTTCAAAATATTTTAGAATATGAGTCTAAAGTTAATATAGTTATTGTGTTTAATTTATTGCAGTCTAAGAAAACTGATCATCATGAAATGAAAAAACTATGAAGAGTTTGTGGCAAATAAATGAAAAGAATTCATTTTGTTCTAACTATGGATTTCATTATATTGTTAGTGAGCCTATCTCAACTGTAAGATGAATATCAAACAATGTGTAAGTGCAAATTATTCACTGTACATATAAATTTCAACAAAATTTTTGGTTTTCCATTTAAATTTATGAAACAACCCATTGTTTTCTCATATAGTATTTAGGAACTTAAATCTAGCAAAGCCAAAGAAGTTTGGGAATCTCATGTGAAGGATTAATCTAAATTTAAAAAAAAATTAATTCTTAAAAGAAATTCCCCCAAAAAGGATTGCAAATATTGTCAAAATGAAATTCATTTAATAAATTCTCCCCCTTCCAACATTACCAAAAAAAGGCAAATGTTTAAATTTTAGGCAAGAGTATTTAATTAGTTGCACACATTTTTTTAATTTAAAAAAAAAATGCAGCCATCAAAGTTTTATCTGAGTTTTCCCATTGAATTCATAAACCTACTATATAGAACAAATACATATTGCAGGTGATTAAAATGAAGACATTACTGTGCATTGTGTGTTACTCCTTGACAGATACAGATTCCCTGCTGTTGTAAACTGGCCAGTGTTGGGATGCAGATTGAAAAACTGGATACAATTGGAGAGATTCCAACTCAGCACTTTATACTCAACACTTTGCTGTAAAATGAAGAATTGTGTTAACATCATCAGTTAACCACTAAACTCAAAGAATGCTTTAGCTAGGTCATATCAGATTGGAAGGTCAGGTAGAGAGTCTAACATCCATAAAATAGAGCTGAAAGTAGTAGTGCTAGATCAGTTAAGAACTCAACTCAAAGATTGTATCCAAACAACATTAAATTCTGTATTTCAGTTACAAATCATATAAATTATAATGATGTTGATGAAGATTCATACTAACCCCGTCTGGATCAGTAGCTGTTAGGTTAAACATGTTGGTACCATATGGTGCAGTTTCATACACAGTTTGAACGTAATTTGTTTGTGTGAAGGATGGTTTGCTTGGGTTACGGTTGACACCTATGGTCATAGTTGCTGTTGCTCTGTTGTTGGGCCTCACAGAGTCATATGCTACCAAACACAACTAAACAAAGAGATATTGTTTAAAAACGTTAAAAACAACATGTTTGGCAGCACACCTTTATAAAGTCTAGATACAGCCCTCAGACGTCTGACGAAATACAAAGAAAGCCACTTAGTGTACCTGGTAGGACGTGGTGTATGGGTCAGTTGTCAAACTTGATCTGAGATAGATTGAACCAGTGCTGCTGTTGACCCCAAAATAACTTGGTGCAGAGAGTAGACCACAGTTTGATTCATACACAATGGAATCCTGGATAACAAAATTAAACCGTGTAGGCCCTATATTTTTTATCAACAGACATTCAACAGAATTGCTTGGTTTTAGCAGAAATTACTAAGTTTAAACAGAAATTTATTTCTTTATTAAAAACTAAATGGATCATTGAAAGGTAAATACTTCTGTCTTTTTATTTGATATCAGATACCAGTGTCTATATGAAAAGAATATGACTACAATAAAAATAAAATAATATGCATATGGTCTATCATGATGTCGGTACATTATTTCAGAAAGAATGTCCACCTATACACAGGACCAATAGTGGAAAAAAATAGGATTTAATTAATATATTACTCTAAAAGAGGAAACCTTATGTTAGTTTACTAAGTTCAGTTTCAAAGCAAAAAGAGTTGCCAGCATTTGATAAAGATAATGACAGTCTGTATTGAAAATAACAGCAATAATAAATTGTGATTGGTAAGAGGTAGGCATTATCTTTTACTTTTTTTTTTTGCCATTTTTAGACCTTTGTTTATTATCTCACTCTAAAAACCTATATTTGCATACTGACTAACTAGAACTTGGAAAAAAAGATTTTAAAAAATTAAGAATGTCAGTAAAACATGTGGATCTTCTGCAAAGACAATTTCCACCAATGCTAAAGATATTTTTGTAGCTTTACCTGTAGATCTGGGTCTGTTGCAGTGACTGTGAAAACGTTGGAGTTGGCAGCTTGATTGAAGTTGATGTTTGTATTGTAAGTGTTGGCATTGACAAAATATGGAGGCCGATCACCAACAATATGGATGATAATGCTTGCTGTGTCACTCTTGGGAGACACAATGGACTGATCACTTACAATTACATTGAACTGAAACAAAAAAAAACAAAAAAAGTATCATAGGAAAGACAAAAAAAGATTGGGGCATAAAATGAGAGTTTTAAAGCTTCTGAAACATAGGCCTTTTTTTTTTTTCCATGTTTCTGATATTTTTTTCAGAATCGAAGATTATTACATCCTAGCCCAAACCTCCAGAAGAATGGAGGAGGTTGAAAGTTGGCATGGTGCATACCCAGGACCATGGAAACAACACTCCAAAGCGCATTCCACAAAACCAAGATAACATTCTAAGTGCCTGTCAGAGACTTAATATCAAAGTTGATACAGTGATAATATTGGATATTATCTTATAAATTGTTTATTTCCTTCAAAACAGAAGATAATTATGTCCTACTCATGTGTTACTGTAGTTGGGCATGTTAATTAGAGACTGCTTAGTCATAGGTTGTCCTGGCTGATTTAGGCAACCTGTTCCATGCTTTAATGAATTTTTTGATGTATTTGAAAGGCTTTATAATGTAATTGATGTATTTGACAGGTGTAAAGTTGTAATATTTTATTTAATGTATTAGACAGGTATAATATTATATTTAATGTATTAGATAGTATAATATATTTAATGTATTAGACAGGTATAATAATATTATATTTAAAATATTAGACAGGCATAATATTGTATTTGATGTATTTGACAGATGTACTATTGTGCTTAATGCATTAGACAGGTATAATATTGTATTCAATGTATTAGATGGTATAGTATATTTAATGTATTAGACAGGTATAATAATATTTTATTTAATGTATTAGACAGGCATAATATTGTATTTGATGTATTTGACAGGTGTACTATTGTATTTTATGCATTAGACAGGTATAATAATATATTTAATGTATTAGATGGTTTAATATATTTAATGTATTAGACAGGTATAATAATATTTTATTTTATGCATTAGACAGGTATAATAATATATTTAATGTATTAGATGGTTTAATATATTTAATGTATTAGACAGGTATAATAATATTTTATTTTATGCATTAGACAGGTATAATAATATATTTAATGTATTAGATGGTTTAATATATTTAATGTATTAGATGGTTTAATATATTTAATGTATTAGACAGGTATAATAATATTTTTTTTAATACATTAGACAGGCATAATATTGTATTTGATGTATTTGAGAGGCACCAGGGATCATAGACATGTAAGAAATGAGTAGGCCTACCTGAGTTGTGTTGACTGGAATAGTTGACAGTGGCCTGGCTACGCTGATTAAACCAGTGGTTGCACTGACACTGAAGTAGTCTGAGCCGGCTGTAGGGGCCTGCACTGTGTACAACAATGTGTCCTGAACAGAAAAGAAAATGTCAAACATGATTGTTTTATATCCGTTTTGAAAATTCTGTAAAAATGAAGGACTAAGAAACATATTGAAACGTTTCTCACTATCCAGACTCTCTGCAAACTGCAACACACAACACAACCAACTCAAAGAACTTGAAAACTCAGGGCTCCCAAGTAACGTAACAGTTTAATGTCAAATACATTACAGCCAATGCTGTACACAACAACATAACACTGACTCTACAAAATCCTGGCCTCTGTTTCAAACTGTCTACTACACACAGTGCTTGTTCTGACTTCGCCTCGCACTGGTCACATTGCGAGATAACGTGAAGTGGCTTGAAACTGACATATTTGCTCTTATATAGGGTCCCTATAGGCCTTCTAGAACCGGATGGAATGTCGCCTGACGACTCTGGTTGATCATATTCGCCGTGACTTGCATGCATAACATTTACAACACAGGTCCTTGCCAAACTGGCATGTACTGTCACTTGTCATGGTTGACCGCTTGTCTAGCAATGAACTGGGGTGATTTGTGTAGGCTAAAAACACACAATGCCTACCCCTATCTTTGTCACCACCAGGTTTATAACAATATGAAATGAACAAATTACCTCATGGACAACCAAAGAATGTAATTTTTGTTTCAGACAAAGGTATCAAGGATGCATAGCCTATGTATTTTAAGGGGAGGTATCCCTGAAAATCTTATTTTTGTTATTTCTGAAGCTAGGCCTTTGAAATTTGTTATGGTAACATATAATGATATTCTAAAATAAATAATGCTAAAAAAAAGTTTTTTGAATGATGGTTGCCATGGTAACGGCGGCCATATTGTTTATTGTATACAAATTAAAAGTCTGAATTTTGTAAAAACTATTGATCAGAAATACATGAAATTGAATTAAAAGGTAAGCAAAAAGGATTCTCTAAATTGATACAACGTCAGAATTAAAGCTATAAGTATGTTAAATTTTTTACAAATTTTTGAATTTTTAGTATTTTTTAGACCTAAAAAAACAGGATAAATATTAATTAAAAATTCTTTAAAAAAAAAGTAAATAAAATATTGAAAAAAAATCATTGTACGAGTAAAGTTAATAATGTCCTTAAGAAGTGTTTCAAATTTCATCAAAATCTATCAAGTAGTTTAGGAGAAATTCCTAGTAAAGCACGATGACATGTGCAAAAACTAACATTTTGAGAAAAATGAGTTTAAAGTATAAATTTTATTAAGATTTTGTCTCATAGACCTTACAAAAACATTTTAAAAACATGTTTTAGACACAGATTTAAGCAATAAAAATGATTGTAATGTAAAGAAAAATGATTGATCTACTTAATTATGTTATTAGTTAAAAATCGATATCCTAGACCTAAAACTCAATTTTCTCTAGGGATACCTCCCCTTAAACAACGTCAGAGGAAAACTTTTTGTTGAGGAAGAAAAAAAAATACTTTAAATGTTTTATAAACTTCATCTCTTAATATGGAATGTATGGCTGAGCAGCATAACCACTGTCAAGGGGGCTCAAGTTCAAATTTCGACTCAAGCTGAGTTGTGTTTGCTAAGCGGTCTAGAGGCAGCACTTATACCTTCTCCCAGATATCCCTCACCTCACAAGTCCACAAAAGAGATTGGACTAGAGTGCACTGACCTATGCTATAGCTTGAGAGATGCACTACATGCCTAAAAAAAAAGAAATTTTAATAGTACATATAAATGCCAATAAAAAACTTAAAATTTCAAGCCCCAAAAAATCTTTGAAAGTGACCCTTATAGAATATCACACAACTACATCACATCATCTAGAGCAGTATCAGATCATAGAATCACTATCTGGAGTAGATAAACACTTTGCCATCAAGAGAAATGCTTAGCATTGCAATACAATAATTAGTAACAAGATAAATAAAACGCATAATATTTTTCAGCGACAGCACAGCATTCAAAATTATAGAACAATTAAACCAAGCTGGACATCCCTGACTGAAGCAATCATGTTTATTAAGACATAAACGTTTGATTCTCAAGGACAGAAATTGTAATCTGAGTTCAATCTTACATTATCTGCATCTGTGGCACTTATTTGTATGGCAGACGTTCCAATGAAAGCACCATTGTTAATAGTTGTCTCATAGATAGACTTGCTTAGAACAGGGCCATTAAAGTTACGCTGTACACTGATGGTGACCGTGCCGGTAGCTTCCTGCGTGGTGACTTGGAAAGTTTTTGTTGCTTTCACTAAGAGCTGAAATAAAAATGACAGAAAAAAAACTGAAAGAGACTATACTGTATTGAACCATACAAATATTTTTGTGAAGTATCCAAAACTCTATCCTGCGTGGTGACTTGGAAAGTTTTTGTTGCTTTCACTAAGAGCTGAAATAAAAATGACAGAAAAAAAACTGAAAGAGACTATACTGTATTGAACCATACAAATATTTTTGTGAAGTATCCAAAACTCTATCCTGCGTGGTGACTTGGAAAGTTTTTGTTGCTTTCACTAAGAGCTGAAATAAAAATGACAGAAAAAAAACTGAAAGAGACTATACTGTATTGAACCATACAAATATTTTTGTGAAGTATCCAAAACTCTATCCTGCGTGGTGACTTGGAAAGTTTTTGTTGCTTTCACTAAGAGCTGAAATAAAAATGACAGAAAAAAAACTGAAAGAGACTATACTGTATTGAACCATACAAATATTTTTGTGAAGTATCCAAAACTCTATCCTGCGTGGTGACTTGGAAAGTTTTTGTTGCTTTCACTAAGAGCTGAAATAAAAATGACAGAAAAAAAACTGAAAGAGACTATACTGTATTGAACCATACAAATATTTTTGTGAAGTATCCAAAACTCTATCCTGCGTGGTGACTTGGAAAGTTTTTGTTGCTTTCACTAAGAGCTGAAATAAAAATGACAGAAAAAAAACTGAAAGAGACTATACTGTATTGAACCATACAAATATTTTTGTGAAGTATCCAAAACTCTATCCTGCGTGGTGACTTGGAAAGTTTTTGTTGCTTTCACTAAGAGCTGAAATAAAAATGACAGAAAAAAAACTGAAAGAGACTATACTGTATTGAACCATACAAATATTTTTGTGAAGTATCCAAAACTCTATCCTGCGTGGTGACTTGGAAAGTTTTTGTTGCTTTCACTAAGAGCTGAAATAAAAATGACAGAAAAAAAACTGAAAGAGACTATACTGTATTGAACCATACAAATATTTTTGTGAAGTATCCAAAACTCTATCCTGCGTGGTGACTTGGAAAGTTTTTGTTGCTTTCACTAAGAGCTGAAATAAAAATGACAGAAAAAAAACTGAAAGAGACTATACTGTATTGAACCATACAAATATTTTTGTGAAGTATCCAAAACTCTATCCTGCGTGGTGACTTGGAAAGTTTTTGTTGCTTTCACTAAGAGCTGAAATAAAAATGACAGAAAAAAAACTGAAAGAGACTATACTGTATTGAACCATACAAATATTTTTGTGAAGTATCCAAAACTCTATCCTGCGTGGTGACTTGGAAAGTTTTTGTTGCTTTCACTAAGAGCTGAAATAAAAATGACAGAAAAAAAACTGAAAGAGACTATACTGTATTGAACCATACAAATATTTTTGTGAAGTATCCAAAACTCTATCCTGCGTGGTGACTTGGAAAGTTTTTGTTGCTTTCACTAAGAGCTGAAATAAAAATGACAGAAAAAAAACTGAAAGAGACTATACTGTATTGAACCATACAAATATTTTTGTGAAGTATCCAAAACTCTATCCTGCGTGGTGACTTGGAAAGTTTTTGTTGCTTTCACTAAGAGCTGAAATAAAAATGACAGAAAAAAAACTGAAAGAGACTATACTGTATTGAACCATACAAATATTTTTGTGAAGTATCCAAAACTCTATCCTGCGTGGTGACTTGGAAAGTTTTTGTTGCTTTCACTAAGAGCTGAAATAAAAATGACAGAAAAAAAACTGAAAGAGACTATACTGTATTGAACCATACAAATATTTTTGTGAAGTATCCAAAACTCTATCCTGCGTGGTGACTTGGAAAGTTTTTGTTGCTTTCACTAAGAGCTGAAATAAAAATGACAGAAAAAAAACTGAAAGAGACTATACTGTATTGAACCATACAAATATTTTTGTGAAGTATCCAAAACTCTATCCTGCGTGGTGACTTGGAAAGTTTTTGTTGCTTTCACTAAGAGCTGAAATAAAAATGACAGAAAAAAAACTGAAAGAGACTATACTGTATTGAACCATACAAATATTTTTGTGAAGTATCCAAAACTCTATCCTGCGTGGTGACTTGGAAAGTTTTTGTTGCTTTCACTAAGAGCTGAAATAAAAATGACAGAAAAAAAACTGAAAGAGACTATACTGTATTGAACCATACAAATATTTTTGTGAAGTATCCAAAACTCTATCCTGCGTGGTGACTTGGAAAGTTTTTGTTGCTTTCACTAAGAGCTGAAATAAAAATGACAGAAAAAAAACTGAAAGAGACTATACTGTATTGAACCATACAAATATTTTTGTGAAGTATCCAAAACTCTATCCTGCGTGGTGACTTGGAAAGTTTTTGTTGCTTTCACTAAGAGCTGAAATAAAAATGACAGAAAAAAAACTGAAAGAGACTATACTGTATTGAACCATACAAATATTTTTGTGAAGTATCCAAAACTCTATCCTGCGTGGTGACTTGGAAAGTTTTTGTTGCTTTCACTAAGAGCTGAAATAAAAATGACAGAAAAAAAACTGAAAGAGACTATACTGTATTGAACCATACAAATATTTTTGTGAAGTATCCAAAACTCTATCCTGCGTGGTGACTTGGAAAGTTTTTGTTGCTTTCACTAAGAGCTGAAATAAAAATGACAGAAAAAAAACTGAAAGAGACTATACTGTATTGAACCATACAAATATTTTTGTGAAGTATCCAAAACTCTATCCTGCGTGGTGACTTGGAAAGTTTTTGTTGCTTTCACTAAGAGCTGAAATAAAAATGACAGAAAAAAAACTGAAAGAGACTATACTGTATTGAACCATACAAATATTTTTGTGAAGTATCCAAAACTCTATCCTGCGTGGTGACTTGGAAAGTTTTTGTTGCTTTCACTAAGAGCTGAAATAAAAATGACAGAAAAAAAACTGAAAGAGACTATACTGTATTGAACCATACAAATATTTTTGTGAAGTATCCAAAACTCTATCCTGCGTGGTGACTTGGAAAGTTTTTGTTGCTTTCACTAAGAGCTGAAATAAAAATGACAGAAAAAAAACTGAAAGAGACTATACTGTATTGAACCATACAAATATTTTTGTGAAGTATCCAAAACTCTATCCTGCGTGGTGACTTGGAAAGTTTTTGTTGCTTTCACTAAGAGCTGAAATAAAAATGACAGAAAAAAAACTGAAAGAGACTATACTGTATTGAACCATACAAATATTTTTGTGAAGTATCCAAAACTCTATCCTGCGTGGTGACTTGGAAAGTTTTTGTTGCTTTCACTAAGAGCTGAAATAAAAATGACAGAAAAAAAACTGAAAGAGACTATACTGTATTGAACCATACAAATATTTTTGTGAAGTATCCAAAACTCTATCCTGCGTGGTGACTTGGAAAGTTTTTGTTGCTTTCACTAAGAGCTGAAATAAAAATGACAGAAAAAAAACTGAAAGAGACTATACTGTATTGAACCATACAAATATTTTTGTGAAGTATCCAAAACTCTATCCTGCGTGGTGACTTGGAAAGTTTTTGTTGCTTTCACTAAGAGCTGAAATAAAAATGACAGAAAAAAAACTGAAAGAGACTATACTGTATTGAACCATACAAATATTTTTGTGAAGTATCCAAAACTCTATCCTGCGTGGTGACTTGGAAAGTTTTTGTTGCTTTCACTAAGAGCTGAAATAAAAATGACAGAAAAAAAACTGAAAGAGACTATACTGTATTGAACCATACAAATATTTTTGTGAAGTATCCAAAACTCTATCCTGCGTGGTGACTTGGAAAGTTTTTGTTGCTTTCACTAAGAGCTGAAATAAAAATGACAGAAAAAAAACTGAAAGAGACTATACTGTATTGAACCATACAAATATTTTTGTGAAGTATCCAAAACTCTATCCTGCGTGGTGACTTGGAAAGTTTTTGTTGCTTTCACTAAGAGCTGAAATAAAAATGACAGAAAAAAAACTGAAAGAGACTATACTGTATTGAACCATACAAATATTTTTGTGAAGTATCCAAAACTCTATCCTGCGTGGTGACTTGGAAAGTTTTTGTTGCTTTCACTAAGAGCTGAAATAAAAATGACAGAAAAAAAACTGAAAGAGACTATACTGTATTGAACCATACAAATATTTTTGTGAAGTATCCAAAACTCTATCCTGCGTGGTGACTTGGAAAGTTTTTGTTGCTTTCACTAAGAGCTGAAATAAAAATGACAGAAAAAAAACTGAAAGAGACTATACTGTATTGAACCATACAAATATTTTTGTGAAGTATCCAAAACTCTATCCTGCGTGGTGACTTGGAAAGTTTTTGTTGCTTTCACTAAGAGCTGAAATAAAAATGACAGAAAAAAAACTGAAAGAGACTATACTGTATTGAACCATACAAATATTTTTGTGAAGTATCCAAAACTCTATCCTGCGTGGTGACTTGGAAAGTTTTTGTTGCTTTCACTAAGAGCTGAAATAAAAATGACAGAAAAAAAACTGAAAGAGACTATACTGTATTGAACCATACAAATATTTTTGTGAAGTATCCAAAACTCTATCCTGCGTGGTGACTTGGAAAGTTTTTGTTGCTTTCACTAAGAGCTGAAATAAAAATGACAGAAAAAAAACTGAAAGAGACTATACTGTATTGAACCATACAAATATTTTTGTGAAGTATCCAAAACTCTATCCTGCGTGGTGACTTGGAAAGTTTTTGTTGCTTTCACTAAGAGCTGAAATAAAAATGACAGAAAAAAAACTGAAAGAGACTATACTGTATTGAACCATACAAATATTTTTGTGAAGTATCCAAAACTCTATCCTGCGTGGTGACTTGGAAAGTTTTTGTTGCTTTCACTAAGAGCTGAAATAAAAATGACAGAAAAAAAACTGAAAGAGACTATACTGTATTGAACCATACAAATATTTTTGTGAAGTATCCAAAACTCTATCCTGCGTGGTGACTTGGAAAGTTTTTGTTGCTTTCACTAAGAGCTGAAATAAAAATGACAGAAAAAAAACTGAAAGAGACTATACTGTATTGAACCATACAAATATTTTTGTGAAGTATCCAAAACTCTATCCTGCGTGGTGACTTGGAAAGTTTTTGTTGCTTTCACTAAGAGCTGAAATAAAAATGACAGAAAAAAAACTGAAAGAGACTATACTGTATTGAACCATACAAATATTTTTGTGAAGTATCCAAAACTCTATCCTGCGTGGTGACTTGGAAAGTTTTTGTTGCTTTCACTAAGAGCTGAAATAAAAATGACAGAAAAAAAACTGAAAGAGACTATACTGTATTGAACCATACAAATATTTTTGTGAAGTATCCAAAACTCTATCCTGCGTGGTGACTTGGAAAGTTTTTGTTGCTTTCACTAAGAGCTGAAATAAAAATGACAGAAAAAAAACTGAAAGAGACTATACTGTATTGAACCATACAAATATTTTTGTGAAGTATCCAAAACTCTATCCTGCGTGGTGACTTGGAAAGTTTTTGTTGCTTTCACTAAGAGCTGAAATAAAAATGACAGAAAAAAAACTGAAAGAGACTATACTGTATTGAACCATACAAATATTTTTGTGAAGTATCCAAAACTCTATCCTGCGTGGTGACTTGGAAAGTTTTTGTTGCTTTCACTAAGAGCTGAAATAAAAATGACAGAAAAAAAACTGAAAGAGACTATACTGTATTGAACCATACAAATATTTTTGTGAAGTATCCAAAACTCTATCCTGCGTGGTGACTTGGAAAGTTTTTGTTGCTTTCACTAAGAGCTGAAATAAAAATGACAGAAAAAAAACTGAAAGAGACTATACTGTATTGAACCATACAAATATTTTTGTGAAGTATCCAAAACTCTATCCTGCGTGGTGACTTGGAAAGTTTTTGTTGCTTTCACTAAGAGCTGAAATAAAAATGACAGAAAAAAAACTGAAAGAGACTATACTGTATTGAACCATACAAATATTTTTGTGAAGTATCCAAAACTCTATCCTGCGTGGTGACTTGGAAAGTTTTTGTTGCTTTCACTAAGAGCTGAAATAAAAATGACAGAAAAAAAACTGAAAGAGACTATACTGTATTGAACCATACAAATATTTTTGTGAAGTATCCAAAACTCTATCCTGCGTGGTGACTTGGAAAGTTTTTGTTGCTTTCACTAAGAGCTGAAATAAAAATGACAGAAAAAAAACTGAAAGAGACTATACTGTATTGAACCATACAAATATTTTTGTGAAGTATCCAAAACTCTATCCTGCGTGGTGACTTGGAAAGTTTTTGTTGCTTTCACTAAGAGCTGAAATAAAAATGACAGAAAAAAAACTGAAAGAGACTATACTGTATTGAACCATACAAATATTTTTGTGAAGTATCCAAAACTCTATCCTGCGTGGTGACTTGGAAAGTTTTTGTTGCTTTCACTAAGAGCTGAAATAAAAATGACAGAAAAAAAACTGAAAGAGACTATACTGTATTGAACCATACAAATATTTTTGTGAAGTATCCAAAACTCTATCCTGCGTGGTGACTTGGAAAGTTTTTGTTGCTTTCACTAAGAGCTGAAATAAAAATGACAGAAAAAAAACTGAAAGAGACTATACTGTATTGAACCATACAAATATTTTTGTGAAGTATCCAAAACTCTATCCTGCGTGGTGACTTGGAAAGTTTTTGTTGCTTTCACTAAGAGCTGAAATAAAAATGACAGAAAAAAAACTGAAAGAGACTATACTGTATTGAACCATACAAATATTTTTGTGAAGTATCCAAAACTCTATCCTGCGTGGTGACTTGGAAAGTTTTTGTTGCTTTCACTAAGAGCTGAAATAAAAATGACAGAAAAAAAACTGAAAGAGACTATACTGTATTGAACCATACAAATATTTTTGTGAAGTATCCAAAACTCTATCCTGCGTGGTGACTTGGAAAGTTTTTGTTGCTTTCACTAAGAGCTGAAATAAAAATGACAGAAAAAAAACTGAAAGAGACTATACTGTATTGAACCATACAAATATTTTTGTGAAGTATCCAAAACTCTATCCTGCGTGGTGACTTGGAAAGTTTTTGTTGCTTTCACTAAGAGCTGAAATAAAAATGACAGAAAAAAAACTGAAAGAGACTATACTGTATTGAACCATACAAATATTTTTGTGAAGTATCCAAAACTCTATCCTGCGTGGTGACTTGGAAAGTTTTTGTTGCTTTCACTAAGAGCTGAAATAAAAATGACAGAAAAAAAACTGAAAGAGACTATACTGTATTGAACCATACAAATATTTTTGTGAAGTATCCAAAACTCTATCCTGCGTGGTGACTTGGAAAGTTTTTGTTGCTTTCACTAAGAGCTGAAATAAAAATGACAGAAAAAAAACTGAAAGAGACTATACTGTATTGAACCATACAAATATTTTTGTGAAGTATCCAAAACTCTATCCTGCGTGGTGACTTGGAAAGTTTTTGTTGCTTTCACTAAGAGCTGAAATAAAAATGACAGAAAAAAAACTGAAAGAGACTATACTGTATTGAACCATACAAATATTTTTGTGAAGTATCCAAAACTCTATCCTGCGTGGTGACTTGGAAAGTTTTTGTTGCTTTCACTAAGAGCTGAAATAAAAATGACAGAAAAAAAACTGAAAGAGACTATACTGTATTGAACCATACAAATATTTTTGTGAAGTATCCAAAACTCTATCCTGCGTGGTGACTTGGAAAGTTTTTGTTGCTTTCACTAAGAGCTGAAATAAAAATGACAGAAAAAAAACTGAAAGAGACTATACTGTATTGAACCATACAAATATTTTTGTGAAGTATCCAAAACTCTATCCTGCGTGGTGACTTGGAAAGTTTTTGTTGCTTTCACTAAGAGCTGAAATAAAAATGACAGAAAAAAAACTGAAAGAGACTATACTGTATTGAACCATACAAATATTTTTGTGAAGTATCCAAAACTCTATCCTGCGTGGTGACTTGGAAAGTTTTTGTTGCTTTCACTAAGAGCTGAAATAAAAATGACAGAAAAAAAACTGAAAGAGACTATACTGTATTGAACCATACAAATATTTTTGTGAAGTATCCAAAACTCTATCCTGCGTGGTGACTTGGAAAGTTTTTGTTGCTTTCACTAAGAGCTGAAATAAAAATGACAGAAAAAAAACTGAAAGAGACTATACTGTATTGAACCATACAAATATTTTTGTGAAGTATCCAAAACTCTATCCTGCGTGGTGACTTGGAAAGTTTTTGTTGCTTTCACTAAGAGCTGAAATAAAAATGACAGAAAAAAAACTGAAAGAGACTATACTGTATTGAACCATACAAATATTTTTGTGAAGTATCCAAAACTCTATCCTGCGTGGTGACTTGGAAAGTTTTTGTTGCTTTCACTAAGAGCTGAAATAAAAATGACAGAAAAAAAACTGAAAGAGACTATACTGTATTGAACCATACAAATATTTTTGTGAAGTATCCAAAACTCTATCCTGCGTGGTGACTTGGAAAGTTTTTGTTGCTTTCACTAAGAGCTGAAATAAAAATGACAGAAAAAAAACTGAAAGAGACTATACTGTATTGAACCATACAAATATTTTTGTGAAGTATCCAAAACTCTATCCTGCGTGGTGACTTGGAAAGTTTTTGTTGCTTTCACTAAGAGCTGAAATAAAAATGACAGAAAAAAAACTGAAAGAGACTATACTGTATTGAACCATACAAATATTTTTGTGAAGTATCCAAAACTCTATCCTGCGTGGTGACTTGGAAAGTTTTTGTTGCTTTCACTAAGAGCTGAAATAAAAATGACAGAAAAAAAACTGAAAGAGACTATACTGTATTGAACCATACAAATATTTTTGTGAAGTATCCAAAACTCTATCCTGCGTGGTGACTTGGAAAGTTTTTGTTGCTTTCACTAAGAGCTGAAATAAAAATGACAGAAAAAAAACTGAAAGAGACTATACTGTATTGAACCATACAAATATTTTTGTGAAGTATCCAAAACTCTATCCTGCGTGGTGACTTGGAAAGTTTTTGTTGCTTTCACTAAGAGCTGAAATAAAAATGACAGAAAAAAAACTGAAAGAGACTATACTGTATTGAACCATACAAATATTTTTGTGAAGTATCCAAAACTCTATCCTGCGTGGTGACTTGGAAAGTTTTTGTTGCTTTCACTAAGAGCTGAAATAAAAATGACAGAAAAAAAACTGAAAGAGACTATACTGTATTGAACCATACAAATATTTTTGTGAAGTATCCAAAACTCTATCCTGCGTGGTGACTTGGAAAGTTTTTGTTGCTTTCACTAAGAGCTGAAATAAAAATGACAGAAAAAAAACTGAAAGAGACTATACTGTATTAATAATAATAATAATAATAATCTTTATTATCCGTAAGGAAATTTGTCTTACAATTTGTGCATTACACCAAACAAAAAACATTATAACTATAAGAAACCAAAGTGTACATTCACACCGGACTCACTCATAATTTACATGTGACAAAGTTTATACCAGATTGTTCTTATTTAATGATTTGATTGCCAGGGGAACAAAAGAGTGTTTGTGACTGTTTCGTCTTGAACCATACAAATATTTTTGTGAAGTATCCAAAACTCCAATTATACCTATGTAACATCTCTTGAGCAAGTTCAATCTTACTGACCCCCCGTGGCTACATAGACAGGTCTCTCTAAACATTTGTCCATTCACCAAATGGATACATATGTAGCAAATAGGTGAATAAGTTCACTTTAAATAAAATTAAGGAACACAAGGTATGTCTTTCTGGCTGTTATAAAAACATTCAGGGAGTGGGAACAGAATTGTTTTAATATTCCTAATATCTCCTAGTTTGAGGGCAGATCATAGTTGAAAAAGTAAAAGTTTTAGATGCCCCACCTTAATTAGAACTAAAAATAAACTGGCTAAAGATCCAGCATAAATATGTCATATGTTATTTAACCTTGGTTAAGCCAATAATAGAATATGCATCCTCCGTTTGGGACCCCTCAACTCAAGAAAACATTAAGAAACTGGAACAGGCACAAAATAGAGCAGTGCGATTCATAACAAACGAATATTCACACTTGACTTGAGTAACACCTTAAGTAAAATCTCTAAATTTAGAAAGCCTTCAGGACAGAAGACTCAAAGGTAAAGTAGCAATTATACATAAAACACTGAACCATAATCTTCAAATACAAAAACAAAATTTAATAAAATACTCGACACAAAGATAAAGGCACATTCCTCATCCTATATGCTAGGACAAATTTGTACAAATACTCCTTCTTCCCTAATAGGCAGAATTTAAGTCATTGGTTAATATGCATGACTAAATGCATGATGCGTAGGACGTAATCATCTTCTTTTTTGAAGTAACGTCTGTATTATATAAGATAAGATAAGATCTACCCTATTCTCATGTAGAATGTGTATGAAGCTCAGAAGCTAATAACTTACAATGTATTGTAACCTTTTGGCTGGATCACTACGTAGGTCACGGATAACAGTCACTTGTCCTGTTCCTGGGACAACACTGAAATATGTTGGGGCTGTATCCGTTCCTATAACACTGAAGGTAATGTCAGGCTGCAAAAAAATTAAAGAAATCAAATGGTGAAGAGAAAGATAAAAATGAACCAGTTCTTACTCAGACTTCATGAAATATGATACATAGTATAATAGATTCCAAAATGATCAACAAGCCTTCATCTCTGTACCGGAAAGAAATGAGACAAATGTTGTGAAAGATGAAAATAGAAACTACCAAAGCATGCCCTCATGAAGTGTCTCCAGAAAATAAGAGATGATATATTTGAAGCTGCATAATTAATTTAATCTTAATATGATATAGGCCACAGAAAAAAAAACTTTAGAAGACACACTAATGTAAAAACAACTACACAGATCTTTTCTGATATTGAACTAATGATCTGTACCCTCCAAATTGATAATGAGAATGACATAGAAAAAAAACCCAAAGGGGTAAAGCTACAATTTAGTCCCCATGAAAACTTTGGACTATATGTTAGTCTAATGGACTATATGTTAGTCTAATGGACTATATGTTAGTCTAATGGACTATATGTTAGTCTAATGGACTATATGTTAGTCTAATGGACTATATCTTATGGACTATATGTTAGTCTAATGGACTATATGTTAGTCTAATGGACTATATGTTAGTCTAAGGGACTATATGTTAGTCTAATGGACTATATGTTAGTCTAAGGGACTATATGTTAGTCTAATGGACTATATGTTAGTCTAATGGACTATATCTAATGGACTATATGTTAGTCTAATGGACTATATGTTAGTCTAATGGACTATATGTAAGTCTAATTGACTATATGTTAGTCTAATGGACTATATGTTAGTCTAATGGACTATATGTTAGTCTAATGGACTATATCTAATGGACTATATGTTAGTCTAATGGACTATATGTTAGTCTAAGGGACTATATGTTAGTCTAAGGGACTATATGTTAGTCTAATGGACTATATCTAATGGACTATATGTTAGTCTAATGGACTATATCTAATGGACTATATGTTAGTCTAATGGACTATATGTTAGTCTAATGGACTATATGTTAGTCTAAGGGACTATATGTTAGTCTAATGGACTATATGTTAGTCTAAGGGACTATATGTTAGTCTAATGGACTATATGTTAGTCTAATGGACTATATCTAATGGACTATATGTTAGTCTAATGGACTATATGTTAGTTTAATGGACTATATGTTAGTCTAATTGACTATATGTTAGTCTAATGGACTATATGTTAGTCTAATGGACTATATCTAATGGACTATATGTTAGTCTAATGGACTATATGTTAGTCTAAGGGACTATATGTTAGTCTAAGGGACTATATGTTAGTCTAATGGACTATATCTAATGGACTATATGTTAGTCTAATGGACTATATCTAATGGACTATATGTTAGTCTAATGGACTATATGTTAGTCTAATGGACTATATGTTAGTCTAAGGGACTATATGTTAGTCTAATGGACTATATGTTAGTCTAAGGGACTATATGTTAGTCTAATGGACTATATGTTAGTCTAATGGACTATATCTAATGGACTATATGTTAGTCTAATGGACTATATGTTAGTTTAATGGACTATGTTGTCAAGAGCGTGGGTGTGTAAGATGTGAGATTGTGTGTGTGTTTGTTTATTTTATTAGTTGGTGTGTGAATTGTTTTTATCACGGGATTTTCAAGGGGGGACAATTAGGTTTCTAGCGGTCAGTCAAGCAGTTGGAGAGGTGACCTGGTCTGAGTAGGGTGCTGATGTTTTGTGTATTTCATAAGAGTGATATAATTGTGTGCTTTATTAAGTATTAAAGTATTATCGATATTCATGAATATAAGGAGTTAGAGTTGATGTATACTAAGTGTTCGTATTTGAGTTAAGCAAGTATTGACCAGTGTAATTGAGAATCATACCCTAGATTATCGAGCCATATGTAAGTGTAGTAAAGAACTCACCCGAGTTCCCTTACAGTTGGGGGCTCTTGTGAAAGAAAACCAGGACCTCTCGTCGCATAAATTGTATAAGTAGAGCAGTTATAAATTGTTATTGATGTACTTAAACTTACAAATATTGTTCTACATGTTATATTGTTGTTAATTTGACACTCATTCTATTTTAAAACATTTTTCCTCATGTGTTATGCCCCTTGATTTGGCCTGAGGAACGGCGGTGGTTTGAAGTACCAGTACAGAGAGGACAGCGACAGCCCGAAGTTGCATCACGAGGACAGGTTGGATCACGTGCAGGGAGTGGAAGTTAAGTGATTTGTGTTATCTCTCGTGTAGCTGAACCCTCTACTCTCTAGCCTCTATTTTCTTGCTCTATTATAATTTGTTTCAATTTGACTATCATATATTTTCCTGCTTTTTTTTTTCTTTGCTGTCATACTAGCCTCTCAATTTAAGGCTTCAGTCATTTCATTCTGATTTTATTGTTGCCAATTTAAAAAAGGCAAGAGTCTTTAAATCAACGTATTCTAACTTCCTATCTGAATCTAATAATCTGATCATTATTTCAATTTGTATTTTTCTGTCTTGATCATTTACTTGCCTAATCTATGGTATAACTAAAAATATTCTGCAAAATTAGGATTGATTTTATTTTCTTATTGTATGTATAATAGAACACTATAATTATTCTTGAGGTAGTAATTTAAGGTAAAAGAAATACTAGGACTGTTATTTTAAAATTTTCTGTAAAACTTAGTGTAGCAAACGTACTGAGTGCTGTGTATTATAAGGAATAGAAAGTAAAACATGGAAAAGGAGAGTGAGGCAGAGAAACAGAGAAGAGAAAGATCTGAGAGGGTGGAGGAAAGAGAAATGTCCAAGCTGCAACAGATGATAAGATTAAAGGAACTGGAATTGGAGGAAAAAGAGAAAGATAGACAGGAGAAAGAGAAGGAAAGACAGGAGAAAGACAAAGAAAGACAGGAGAAAGAGAAAGAAAGGGAACACGAAAGAGAAATGAAGAAACTTGACTTACTAATTGCCCAGGAAAAAAATAAAACACAATCAAGCGCGACAACCGGAGTCACGGCCCAGAGACCAAGACTGAGTAAAGGTTTCCCTGCCATGACAACCGAAGATCTACCCTGTTACCTCGACATGTTCGAGATGGCAGCTAGGAGAGACAAGGTTTTAGAAGAAGACTGGGTGGCACAGTTGCAGGAGAAAATAACACCTAAACTAAGGCAATTCCTGACACAGAGAAAATTAGTGGACTGCACTGACTACGAGAAGATAAAAAAAGAGCTCTTAGACTATGTGGGAATGACGGAGGAAGCCTGCAGGAAAAGATGGCATGAGACTGTCCCAATTGAAGATGGCCCAAGAGAATTTTTTGTGGCATTACAAAAGAACTTCCGACAGTGGTGCGAGGCGGCGAAAATAGAACGGAACTTTGATCAGCTGGAGGAGTTAATATTGAAAGACTCTATACTCAGTGCCCTAAACGAGGAGGTAAGAGAAGAGATCCTAGATAAAGAACCTGAGTCGTTGGAAAAGCTAGTTGATTTGTTGGAGAACAGAAAGATAATCTTCGCCAGTAAAAGCATTTTCAAGAAATCGAGAATTTATCAGGCCAACGCAGTGAGTGACAGAAGAGATTTGAATAGGCAAAATTACCGCTACCAAACCAGCCCTAGTAGCGCAAACTATATCAGGCCAAACATTGAATACAATGAGCCCAGAAGAAATTTCGTCAGACCCCGCTATAGCAATTCTTACAACAGACCAAGAGGGCGATGGAATAGGCCACATTACACATTTAGCAACCAAGTTAACAACAGAAGAAACAACTATGGAAATGGAATGTACCAGAATAACCAAGGAAGGTATAGGAATGAGACAAGAAGGAACTACTCCAATCAAGCCGAATGTGCCGTGGTGCAATTGCCTGAAAGACAAGGGACTTGCAATCTGATTTACCATAATCCAGAAAGTGTGGCTAACTTCATTATGAATGACAAGTCTATTGGATCGCTAAACATAGAAGAAGGAAAGCTGAATGGAAGAAAGGCGTCGATCCTGAGAGACAGCGGCTGTAGCGTTATCGCCGTAAGAGAGACACTTGTCAATGAAGAAGATATTTTGCCAGAGAAATGCTCCTTGTGCTTAGCAGACGGACAAGTATGTATATACAAAACCGCAAAGGCAATGCTTGACACACCTTACCTGAAAGGAGAATTCATCGTTGTGCTATTTCCTGAGCCGGTCGCTGATGTGTTAATAGGCAATGTGAAAGGTCTGTTTGTGTCAGCCGTAGAGACGAGAGGAATGAAGGACAGAGAAAGGGAAGAAACTCATGTAAAGACTCCGATTATAGGAACAAGTATAGAAGGAAGTCTAGAGAAGAAACAAAAAGAAATTGAAACTCGGGCACCACTATGGAAGAAAATAATGACCAAAGAAAAAGAAGTTGACACTAATTATACTAACTTGTTTGAATATCTTGAGGAGTTAAAAGAAAGACTACAAAGTACAGCTAAGATTGCATGTGATAATGAAGACATAGCGAGGCAAGAACAAAAACGACTATATGATAGAAACACTGTAAAAAAAAGTTTTGATACAGGAGAAATGGTATTAGTGTTGAAACCAAAAAAGGGAGATAAGCTCAAATTATATTGGGAAGGCCCGTACAAGATAGAAAAGAGGTTATCAGACTTAAATTACATAGTAAAGAAAGGAAACAAATCAAAGATATTTCATGTAAACAGATTAATCAAATATTACACCCCAGTTGAAGTAACAAGTAACAATGTTGCCAACAGTAGCTCTAAAAGTAACATTTTGTCTTCTGCATTTATTGGAGTCGTGGATGAATATGACCATGATGAAACAGGGCAAATCATTGATAATGAAATAGAAGAACTAAAACTACCGGAAATGATCCATGGAAATGGAGAAATAAACCAAAGGGCAATAACCATTAATAAAGACTTAAACCAAACTCAGAAAAATGAAATTGAAAAACTCCTTGAAGACTTTGCACACGTAATATCAGATGTACCAGGAAAAGCGAAAGTGGAGCCCTTTAAAATAACTCTAACATCGGATAAGCCTGTCAATTTAAAACCTTATAATGTACCAATGGCATTGAGACAAAGGCTACAAGAAGAAATTGAGTCGATGATTAACATGAATATTATTGAAGAGAGTGAATCGCCTTATGCATCTCCTATGATCTTAATCAAAAAGAAAGATGGAACCTTGAGACCAGTTGTTGATTATAGGCAATTAAATTCCATAACAAAATTTGATGCAGAAGTCATACCAGATCAAGAAGAACTATTTATCACACTAAGGAAAGCTAAATATTTTAGTAAATTAGACCTAACAAAAGGTTACTGGCAGGTGCCATTAGAAGAGAGTAGTAAGCAGTACACGTACACATCGTTTAAAGTACCTAATGCACACTATCAATTCAAATATCTCCCATTTGGTTTAAAAAACAGTCCTAGTTTCTTTAACAGAACAATGCGTAGAGTGCTAAAAGGCTTAGAACAAGTTGTTTGTTATTTTGATGATCTTTGTGTGTACAACACTGATTGGCAGAGTCACATGTCCTCGTTAAGACAAGTGCTTGAGAGGTTAGGAGAATTCAATATTACTGTTAAGCCTAACAAGTTACTAATTGGGTTCCAAACTATTACATTCCTAGGCCATAAGATTGGCCAAGGCTTTCTTCAGCCTGAAAATTCTAATGTCAGTAAGATTCTGCAGCTACGGTACCCTAAAACAAAGAAGGAAACCCGATCATTATTAGGTCTGCTCAATTATTATCGCTCCTTCATTCCAAACTTTTCAAGCTTGTTGTCTCCCTTTACTGAAATTCTTAAAAAAGGGCACCCTTCTAAAGTTGCTAAGACTGTGGAGGGGGAGGTTGCATTGGAGCGTATACAAAGATACTTGACTTCTCACCCCATTTTAATGTTGCCTGATCCGGATAAATGTTTTTATCTACAGTGTGATGCTTCGGACAAGGCAGTTGCTGCTCTACAGTACGTGGGAAACAAATTGCATCCTGTCCGTTTCCTCAGCAGAAAATTACTCCCACGTGAATATAAATACAGCATAATGGAGCGTGAGTTGTTAGCATTAACATGGGGAATTAAGAAGTTGGAACACTTCTTGTATTCACGTAAGTTCATTGTTTGGACTGATCACCTGAATCTCAAGTATCTCAAGTCTGCAACCACCAATGCTCGCATTGCTAGATGGATATTATACCTTATGGACTTTGACTTTGAAATTCAGCACATAAAAGGTACAGACAACTTTTGGGCTGACCCATTGTCTAGGCTGACAGTTTGAACTCACATTATTGTTTCTGTCAGAAACATACCTGGTATTGTAACGTTTTCAGACTGTGCACGTCTCAGCAATCCAGTATGTACGTTGAACTTTTTCAACTATGATCGTCTCGTCAGAGAATTTACTACTATTACTACTACTACTACTATTATTATTATTGCTAAATGATATGGACTGAACTATTCATCTCTTTGTGTTTTAATTGTACTTTGCACAAGACGCGTCGTCTCATCCAGTATTGAGAAGCATCGGAAATCAAGTCTTAAGCTCGATATTTACAAACAATAAACAGTACATTGTAATCTGACGTCACAAGGGAAGGAACTGGACAAGTGGAACAGATGAAGATTAGTTTAGTTATATTATTAGTTTAATTATTTCATATGCATTATTATTGATGAACTTGTTTTTTGGTAATGGTAAGATAATTCATGTATTTTATTAATGTTGATGCATAGCAGTATTGTCTTCATTATTTCATACTTAAACTCATGGATGTAGTTTGTTGAATTGAAACAAATTACTGGTGCAAACATAGTAAGATGTACTGTGTAATTTTAAGTAGTATCTTTTTACCATGTTGTACTTCAACAATCAATGTCATTAATTAATTTTTTTAGTGTACATAATATAGACTTAGATTTTCAGGGAAAATCTAGGGGAAGTAAGGGGGAGATGTCAAGAGCGTGGGTGTGTAAGATGTGAGATTGTGTGTGTGTTTGTTTATTTTATTAGTTGGTGTGTGAATTGTTTTTATCACGGGATTTTCAAGGGGGGACAATTAGGTTTCTAGCGGTCAGTCAAGCAGTTGGAGAGGTGACCTGGTCTGAGTAGGGTGCTGATGTTTTGTGTATTTCATAAGAGTGATATAATTGTGTGCTTTATTAAGTATTAAAGTATTATCGATATTCATGAATATAAGGAGTTAGAGTTGATGTATACTAAGTGTTCGTATTTGAGTTAAGCAAGTATTGACCAGTGTAATTGAGAATCATACCCTAGATTATCGAGCCATATGTAAGTGTAGTAAAGAACTCACCCGAGTTCCCTTACATATATGTTAGTCTAATTGACTATATGTTAGTCTAATGGACTATATGTTAGTCTAATGGACTATATGTTAGTCTAATGGACTATATGTTAGTCTAATGGACTATATCTAATGGACTATATGTTAGTCTAATGGACTATATGTTAGTCTAATGGACTATATGTTAGTCTAATGGACTATATGTTAGTCTAATGGACTATATGTTAGTCTAATGGACTATATGTTAGTCTAATGGACTATATGTTAGTCTAATGGACTATATGTTAGTCTAAGGGACTATATGTTAGTCTAATGGACTATATGTTAGTCTAATGGACTATATCTAATGGACTATATGTTAGTCTAATGGACTATATGTTAGTCTAATGGACTATATGTTAGTCTAATGGACTATATGTTCGTCTAATGGACTATATGTTAGTCTAGGTCAAATAGATTTGAAAGACTTACTGTTGGTGATGCAGACATAGTGTCTATGACAGTGTTCACACCTGTTGTTTCTGTTATAGATAGCGCTCTATTATCAACATCAAATCTGAGTCTGTCAGAATCTGTATTGACATTAATCTGTACCGAGCAGGTGCTGGACAGTGAAGGGAAGCCCCCATCTCTGGCTACAACTTGAATCTGGAGGGAAAAAAAAAAGTGTTACATCAATATTGCAGAAAGTGCGGTGCATAACTGTTTATCAGTTCCTATTGATGTGCAACCATAGCAACAAATGAAACTAAAAGTCACCTGGAAACCAGAGACACCTGAAGACGGCAGTGGAGCCCTGAGAGAAAGTGAACCAGTTGATGGGTCAATCAGCCAATACTGCAAGACGTGGGGGGCTGAGTTTACGAGCGAGTATGTCACTGTGTTCATAGGGGGCTGTATACATAAACAAATGGTGAGAGTCTAATAATATTCATTGTGCATTCAATACATTTGTTTACTCTCTCATACAGATGAGCTCACACAGAATGAATTACTATGAAAAACAAATTCTTTACAAGCTGGATTAAATGTCTAGCAAATAATTTGTTTTCTTTACATTTTTTTTTTAAATAAAACTTTTTTTTCCCCCTAAAAACTACCCAGAGTTATAAAAATAAAACAAGGTAGAAGTCTTTAGTTAAACTGAATTTCCAGATAGAAGACATCTGCCTTGAATGTGGCAGGTTTGACCAGTGTTGGCTAAGAATGACAGAGGGGGGGGGGGGGCGGGACTAGGATAGCCATCAGGGTGGTTTAGGATGACTGGCAGAACTGGTCTAGTTGACCAATTACACCAATTATTTGGTAGTAACAATTCAGCTTCTGATAAAAGAAAGAACACAGCATAGGAGACAAATCTAAAAAAGTTTTTCCTTCTTAACGCAGGGGTCTTGGGTTCAAATCTCAGTGAAGACTGGGATTTTAAATTTTGCAATTTTTAGGACCCCCATTGAGCCCACCACCTCTAGTGGGTACATGACATTTGTTGGGGAAAGTAAAAAATGTTGATCGTTGTTCTGGCCACATAGCACCACTGTTAGCCATGGACCATAAAAACAGATCACCTTAACATCATCTGCCCTACAGATCACAGAGTCTAAAAGAGGTACCTTTAATGCACCCCTTTGATGTAAAACTAACCCCTACCCATACTTTATGACAGTAGCAAAGGTTTGAACAACAAGATTTAAGCTCTGTCAACAGCCAGCATTTCAGACCCATCAGAATATGAAGCTTTTATGTATTCAAAACAAAATACATACTTACCACAGGGTCTGCATCAGTGGCATTGACAACTACTACTGGAACTCCCAGGGGCTTAGTGTAATTGATAGTTACAATGTTTTGATTGACACAGGTTGGTGCAGCAATGTTACGAGAGACATACAGGGTGACAACAGCTGTGTCATTCAAAGGTGGACTGCCTCCATCAACAACAGTAATGAAAACCTATGACATAAAACAGATTGTGGTCACAAACAGACTCATCATAAGCCCCTAATATTTAATTATGATAAATCAGTTTTAATTGTTATTTATCTAAGAATGTTAGGAAAGTTGGTAAACTGAGAAATGTTTTTTTTTTTTTTTAATGCATACAACTGTATATGCAACACTTTTTTTTTTCTTGTGACAAATCAAGAAAAGAAAGTTAATTTCAAATAAACTGATTTATTTTTAGAAAGAGCGCTTATTTTAAATCAATCAAGTCTCTTTAATACATTTCACTGCCAAAAATTTAATTTCAGAACTACCACATCTATATCTAACAAAATGCATTATAAATAATCTAGGTGTCTTATCTTCATACTATAACATACTCTGGCACCAACCTCATATTTAGAATCTGACTCAAGAGCCATGTCTGCAGTGTTCTTTACAAAGATCTGTTTCAATTGATTATCCACTCTGAAGAACCTGGCATCATTGCCACCAGAGATGTACACAAACAGGCTATTAAATGGGGCCTGTTGAGAGATATCACACACAGTTTATAGTTATATTATTATCATGAAAAAATGAAGTCCTTCCTTAGACTAAAGAGAGCTAAGATAAAGCATATTTCTGAATCAGTTTAAGCCAAGTCATGCATGTACAAAATGTTGTTTCCTCCAAAGTGTCCTTGGAGCTAAACAATGGAAAGAACAATGAGATGAATGGAGAAGCCCGAAAAACTGTCAAATTGTTATAGTTTCAGTTTCTATTTAACAAAAAGAGTTTAAAATCTCAATGAAGACAAGTAATTTTAGGGTATTTCTGTGTTAATCCAACATGACAGTAAAAAACATTTGTCATTTTGCTAGTTATACAATATCCCTCATTATGGCTAAAAAAATATCCCTGATTAACCTTAAAAATAATAGATTGCTCCTTGTCTTTTCTGTGTGAACTACTGGGTTTCAAAATAAACATTTTCCTTTCATTATGTGCAGAACTTTATACATGAGCATTCTTTGAAGCGACAGCTATAACATGCATGATAAGTGTACTTCAGGATTATAAATAAGAATTATTGAAGCAACTCACATCAACATCATTATCAGTGACAGCATATGTAACCAGCAATGTGTTGTCTGTAACTGTCCGTGAAATGTTGGTGATGTACACTTCCTTATCAAAGTATGGAGCAGTGTTGTAGACCACACTAACAGTAGCAGTGGCAGTGTTGGTGGCACTACGAGGAGGGACACCTCTGTCACTGGCTGTTATTGTGCACTAAAGAAAAAAAAAAAGAGAAACACCACTTTAATAATAACATTTTCCAAAAAAATTTAACACAGTAAAACTAAAGCAAAATAATAAGATACAATTTCATTTTAAGATTGGTCTAAGTATAGTGTATAACGAGCATACTTACAGTATACAGTGTGGGCCGTGCTAAATTCAACCTGAGATCTTTCTTGACTGAAATAATTCCAGAAAACTCATTGATTTGCATGTACACAATGCAATCAGCATTTCCAGATAGTGAAAAATTGCCTTGATTGCTTGGTGCCTTCAATGAAAAAAAGAATTTGTATTATTCATCAACAAGAATTAAATCCAATAATTCATAATTATTTACATCAAAGATGACCTTAAGCTTTTGGATTCTGCTTACACTTGTGTCAGCATCAGCAATTTTGACTTGAGTGACTAAAACTCCTATTGGCTGAGTTTCCAAGATCCTGGCATTGTAAGTAACAACATCAAATCTGGGATCATTTAGATTTCTAGTGACTGTGACTGTACACACTTTTACAGCTGTTTTACCAAGCCCATCTCTTGCTTCAACTCTCAACTTTAGGGAGAAACAAACAAAATTACATGATCATTAGGAGAAATGATAAAAATTACATGATGATACAGAAAAATTGAAAAAAATCACATGACAATACAGGAGAAATGATACACATTTTATGACACTACTGGAGAAATAAAAATCACATGACAATACAGGAGAAATGATACACATTTTATGACAATCCTGGAGAAATAAAAATCACATGACAATACAGGAGAAATGATACACATTTTATGACACTACTGGAGAAATAAAAATTACATGACACTACAGGAGAAATTAATAAAATTACATGACACTACAGGTGAAATGAATAAAATTACATGACACTACAGGAGAAATGAATAAAATTACATGACAATACAGGAGAAATGAATAAAATTACATGACACTACAGGAGAAATGAATAAAATTACATGACACTACAGGAGAAATGAATAAAATTACATGACACTACAGGAGAAATGAATAAAATTACATGACACTACAGGAGAAATGAATAAAATTACATGACACTACAGGAGAAATGAATAAAATTACATGACAATACAGGAGAAATGAATAAAATTACATGACACTACAGGAGAAATGAATAAAATTACATGACACTACAGGAGAAATGAATAAAATTACATGACACTACAGGAGAAATGAATAAAATTGCAAGACAATACAGGAGAAATGAATTAAATTGCAAGACAATATAGAAATTTCTATTTGTCAATTTATGTTAATTCAAGGTTTTTATTCCTATTTTCAAACATTGAACTTTGGCCTATATTGCGTGTCTTGGTGATGAAATAGAGTAACTAAAAAACAAAAAGTCTAAAAAATAATCAAAAATAAAAAATTTTAAAACAAATTACCTTATAGATGTCAGAACTGTTTGAGGTGAGTCCACTTCGAACTGTTATTTGCCCATTTGTACCGTCAATGTTAAAAATAGAAGGTGCTCCATCATCACCTATTAGACTGTATCTTACAGAAGCTGTTCCGAAACGTGGCTGAAAGAAAATACATGTATACAAAATATAATTAAGGATTGATCTTATATGCATATAGTTAGAATTTTATATGAAATCCAGATTGTTACCTTAAAAAACAACAACCACCTATGCTTACCAAAGTATCATTGTCAGTGGCAGTAACAGTCAGGACAAGTGTCCCTGTGTTAATATTGGCACTAATGGGCTGGTCACAGCTTGCAGTGGAGAAGACAGGGCTGTACTGGTCTCTGGTAAAGTTCACAATGACTGTAATGGATACACTCACTAATCTTCCTCCATCTACAGCTTCCATGTTAAACTGTAAACGTCAAGTAAATAGAATGATACAAATAAGCATGTTTAAACACAACATAAGCAGCATAGTGTTATTTATATTCAGATATTTGTGTTGCTGAATAGGTTTATTGTCGTAGCTCTAAAAATCTAAAGATCTTCCAGTGTCAGTAATGGAATATTTAATATAACCAAGTGCTGGAATAACCTCAATGCTGGCACCATAATGTATACTACTACTACTACTAATAATAATAATACTAATAACAATAATAATGATTTTATTTTCATTGTCTCAGGATGTTATGAAAATATACAAGACAAACAAGAAAAAAAGGTTACTTTAAAATACAAGGAAAAAAAGCTAATCTAAGGCAAAGAACAATTAATTAGTGCCATTTATGTGAAAATGGCAGAAATTAGCTCCCCTTCTGATATATGAACAAAATTAATCAATTAGTACTAATTGGTTAGCTAATAGGTTAATCTTTGGATTGACTATGAATAATTATGCAAATTTCCAACTAGATCCTAGAATGGAAAGTGATTAAATGTGTTAAAATGAAATTTATGGGGATTTAATCCACATATACATCCACATCTCTCATTAAGTAGCATTTATACCTCTATTTTGATTGTAAACAAAATGTTTAATCACTAATAGTTAACGAATCAGTTTTCAAACAAAATAATTAATCACTAATAGTTAACGAATCAGTTTTCAAACAAAATAATTAATCACTAATAGTTAACAAATCAGTTTTCAAACAAAATAATTAATCACTAATAGTTAACGAATCAGTTTTGAATTTTTTTTGTATTGGTTCATGTCTTGTCAGGTACATGAATAACTGCGCAGCAAAGTTTCAACTTGATCCGAGATTAGGATATGAGAGAAAAAAATAGGTTCAAACTTTTTACCAGAGCAAACAGAAAGACTGATTTAAGTGTTGTCAAAAAAAAAAAAAGGTTAAAAAGGAGGATTAATCTTAAGTTTTGTATGTGTGTCAAATAAGTTTTTTTTTTCTCCCTTAGACCTCTTACTTCTGAAAATGTTAAGGGTCAGCTTGAACATAGATTTATGCCACTCTAGATGTTTCACAAAAGTTGAAGGATGATAGGGAAATGAATCAAGGATGTAGTGATTCCTCCACAAGAGTATGTACAGTGCACCCATAATAAATCACTACCAGTAATTTATCAAGCTTATTAGGAGGTCACGAAAAAGCCAATGACAAACCTGACCTTACTTTATACAAATCTATCCATGCCTTTATTGTTGCCAGCTTGGGCTTTAGCAAAATGTAGAGGCCTAAAAACTTAAAATGTTGAAATAAAAAGGCTTGAAAAAAACCCAACAGTTTTATAAAAGCATTTAAAAGCAAAACTGTAACTTACAGTAACTCCTGTGATATTTTCTCCAGTTAGTGGTGACTTAACACGAATGATACCAGTATCACTGTCAACTAAGAATCTGTCATTGGTTTGTACCATTCTATAAGTAATTGTGTTGTAAGGTGAAGCTAAATCTCCATCACTAGCTTGCACTGTCAGGATGCTTGACAGCACAGCTTGGTCTTCAGCGATGGTTACTTGGTACTGGGCTTGACCAAACGTAGGGGCAAACAAGTTTCTGTTGACATTTGTAACCAGAGTCCTAATGTCACACAGACTTCCTCCATCACATAGTCTGACATTCACCTGGAGGATTAAGTTCAAGTCTTTTCAATAAGGGACTGTACAACTCCAACTTAAATTTAACAAGTAAGAAAAAATACTTTTTTACAAACAAAGCTTATATATGCGAAAGAACCACACAATGACTGCCATATCTTTAAACATTACAGATTTATCTCCATTAATTAAAAATTAATTGGTTAACTTTTTTGTTAAATCCTGTGTTGTCACTGACAATGAATAATTATGCAAAGTTTCTACTTGATCTGAGAATGGCAAGTGGGAGAAATAATGTGTTCAAGATTTGTCTCAGACAGACAAGAATGAATTTATACAAGCTTTGCAAACAATTAAATTAGAAGAGAAGTAAATTAATTTTTGGTTATCAATGTTTTGGTGATGTCTTTCAACTTTCTCAAATTAAAATGGATTATAATATTTCCCACTTAATCCTTCTTGGTATCTACCAGATAATTTTTCTTTTGTCAAATTAATATTTCCTATATTATTTACTCCAATACAGCTTCACATTCATAAACAATTTAGGCCTAATATAAATATATGTACTAGAATATTTATGGTAAAGTTGGTACAGAAGTTCATGCATATAATAATGAGCTTACTCTGAAGGACTCAGGACCTGAGCCAACAAGAGACTGCTGAAGACTTACAACACCAGAGCTGGGATTGATTTGGAAATAACTGAGTGCAGCACTTTCCCCAGTGATAGAGAATGTGTCTACATTGAATGGGGTCTGAAAATAAATGATGAGCATTTATTGCAAATAAATTTCTTATTACATCATAATTATGTTACTAAGAAGCATTTACCAAATTTTGCTAAGTGTAACCCGGTGGTGGATTATGCCACAGTATATGCACTTTCTACAAAATAGTTTTTAAAATATTTTGTTGACTTTGACCTCCTTTTAAGAAAGAATCCACAAGAGTACCAGTGAACAAGTGCATTTTTACTTTAATAAATTTTGATGTAGCAAATTAAATTCATGCAGCTTTTGAGCATGTACCGGGGGTCGTGATTGAGTGGTGAAGGGCTTGGCTTCCCAGGTTCAAATCTTAGTTAGCACTTTGATTTTGAATTACAGGATTTTTAGGATGCTTCTGAGTCCACCCAACTCTAAAAGGTACCTGATGGTGGCAATAAGTATTAGTTGAGGAAAAGAAAAGGCAGTTGGTCACAAAAACAGAGGAACTTTACATCTTCTGCCCTTATAGATCACAAGGTCTGAAAAGGGGACTTTACTTATTAGCATGGGTTGATTTTACAAATCCCTTACCACTGTATCAGGATCGGTATAGTCAACATCGTATATAACATTTCCTGCTGTAGTAGATGCATTGTAATTGATAGTGATGTTGCGGTCAAGGTTTGTAATGACTGGAGCAGTGTTACGAACCACAGTAACATTAACAGTAGCAGGTAAGCTCTGTAGACCACCTCCATCTGTAGCCAGTACTGTGATCTGTAGTCACCACAGAATGCATCAACATTAAATGGATATTATTTTTATATATGTTTAAACAAAAAAAAAAGTTTTAAAAATCTATAAATTTACACACACAAGACTTAATATCTTACTTTTTTTTTAAAGCCAAGTTTTTAGCAATAGAAAAGTGCAAGTACTTCATAATAAAGAATCTTAGAATCATATTCAATATTTACAGTTTTAATCACATTCAATATTTACAGTTAGTAGTAGGATCACATTCAATATTTATAGTTAGTAGTAGAATCACATTCAATATTTAGTTAGTAATCTTCAAAGGCTTTATTATAACCCATTAAAACTGTGTATAAATAAAATTTACCAGATAGTTTGTGTTTGTTTTCAAATCTGTAGACAAATCTCTTAATATCAAGATGTTGCAGATATTGTTTACAGTTGTAACCGTAAAGTAGTCTGCCCCCTTTGTGGTTAGTAAATCAGATCCAAAGGAGCAACTGAACTGGTTGTATGGAGCCTGAGGAGGTGAACATTTTGATCAGCTGCTGATTTGCAATTGTTCGAGACCAAGTAAACAAATCAAATATATAAAGCTAATAGTTTTATTAAATTTTTGGGAAAAGACTTACTATTCTATCAGCATCTGTTGCTGTGAGTTTTACGATAGTTGAAGCGACGGGTTGAGTTTCCAAAATAGTGATGTTATAAAAGGCTGGACTAAACTGCGGTGCATTGACATTTCTATTCACATTCACCGAGAAAACACAAAGACCTGACCTTGGTGGTGAACCTTGATCAGCTACTTGGACACGAAGCTGAAAGTTTTTAAATTTAAAAATACAGGCTCTTTAGTAATGATTATGATACAAAAGCAGTGAAAAAATAAAGATTTGAAATAAAATCTAAATGAACCTAATATAGTAATTTTAAAATAGATTATGATCTAAATGTTTAAATAGCTATGAAAAAAAGGCAAAAGTAATACTTGGTATCTTGTAGCATTATCGGTAGCAAGATTTCTATTCAGCACAATAAAGTTTTGAGAGTTCAAGGTAAAAAAAGAGCCCGCATTATCATCTCCAATGATCTGTAGAGTGATGTTTCCATATTTCTGTAAAAGAAGATTCAGAAAAGTAACGTTAGAGACTTACTTCTTATGAGTTTATGAATACTTAACACACAAAGAACTTGTATTGACTAAATATGAAAACAATACACAACTGTTGTCACAGGTTGGGCACATGTAATCACCAGGCGCGGTTGTACTTTCACCCTTTCTACTACTTTTGTGTATGGCATCTGCAATCTGGGACCCTCCCATTATGCTCGCTCTCCATGTGGATCTATCCAGTGCCACCTTTTCCCAGCTGTTAGTGTTGATTTTAAAGGCCTACATGTCACATTTGCATACATCAGTATACCTTAGAAGTGGACGACCAGCGGCTCTCCTGCCTTCTGTTAGATCACCATACAAAATGTCTTATGGAAGTTGACCTTGTTGCATTCTATGAAGGTGGCCAAGCCAGCCAAGGCGTTGTTATGACATGATTAGAATTTAGTATTTGTTTTGGGAATAAGGGGAAAGTTTTACTTAGCGACAAGTGAGGTGACAGATCTTTAAAGAACAAGAATGCTCTTAGTGACGCTACAAAGAAGACGCTTCATGTAGAATAGTAGAATAGATATACGGATTTACGGACATAGCTGACATCGGACGATTCCCTTCGTGATTATTAAATATATTTGTAGAACAACATCAGCGTCGACTACATATTTTGATTGTTTCGGCCTTTCGCCGGTGTTACTGAAGTAGTTCGAGTTCAGTGTTACTTCCAGTCAGACGTAGATCTACACTAGTTATATTTCAAAGAATCAACACCGCGCAGAAGCCTTAACAGCGTCTGCTGCTGATAACACACCGGATGTCCTGGCACCCCACTCTTCACAGCACTTCCTCATGGGTTATTTTATCTTCCCACCTTATTATAAAGATCACCTTCGGCATCATAGATGGAAGATATTTAGCATTTTTTCCAGCCATGAGTAAGTAAGGCTAAGTGCAATTCACATAAACTCACATTTCTGCATCAATACTTTTTTTTTTTTTAAAGATAAATTTGCATCAATTTAAACTAAGCAAGCATTTGATGAGAAACAAAAAAGCAATAAGAGTGACTAAAGGAATGGTCCAAGAGATAAGGTGGCTATTTATATAGGTCTTTAGTCTAACATTAATAGTTTTAGTCTAAACATGCATTCTTTCATGAAGTCTGTAGTGGGTACTTACTGTAGTTGGAGGATCAGAGTCTGAGGCTGACATACTTTCATAGAGTGTGGGTACTTACTGTAGTGGGAGGGTCTGAGTCTGAGGCTGACAACTGGAAGACGCTTGTCCCCACTGCTGCACTTTCTTGAAGGGTTTGAGAAGTGGGACAGTTGGTGAAACTTGGAGGATTGTTGTTTCTCAGAATATTGACAGTCACTGTAGCAGTTACAGTATTAGTCAGAGGTGGGGTTCCTCGATCACGTACTCCCATAGTCCACTGGAAATGAAAAAATAAAGTTAATCAAAAGATCGCAAGTTGATCATACAGAGCACATCTTCACGTGCAATGAAATTTAAAGTAGAAAGCCCAGAAAGTCAGGAGCATTTTTTTTTCATTATGGAAAACATTAAAAGAAAAGGACTAGCCACTTATAGAACAACAGGAACCTCTGAAACACAATACCTCTGAAATCAACAGCCATCATTATTTTTTTCAAAAGTTTTATTATCAAAGAGTATTATTTATGTATAACAAAGTTTTAAACAATTTTAATACACATACAGTATAAGAATTTTGAGATGAGCCAATCAGACTTTTAATAGAAGAGACTTCCCCATCAGGAGTCACACGGAAATACTCTAGAGCTACTGAATTGACTGGACTGTAGAAGTAGGTCACAGTGTTGTAAGGAGCCTGTGGAGAGAAAAAAACAAAAAGAAAATGTCATCATTACCTGTAGTTTGTATCCTATAGATTACACACAGATCTTAATCTCAATCTATGAATGTTTCATCATTTAAAAATCAGATTCATGAGTAATATAACTAGTAAGGTTACTGCTTTTAATTATTTTAATTATATGGCCTCAGTATAGTGTTGCCTCAATGATAAATAGTTTAAATGGGAAAACAACATCATGCTAACATTTTTAAACTAGTACTTATGCCAACAGATTGTCTTTTTTTAACTTACACTATACAGCTTAATAGTTTTATTAATAATTTATTTAGGTATTTATATGATCTTTATTTTTAAGCTATTAACACTGATAAATATCTGATCTATAATTTTTTAATTATATAATTTTTAGTAACATTTATTTTATTTTTGAAAAACATGGCAGGTCCATTTCTAAAACTAACCTGGGAGTCTCCGTCAGTAGCTGCTAGTTGTCCAATCGGTACATAAAGACCTTGCTCCTCATTAACAGTGTAAGTGTACTGTGTGGTAGTCCACTGTGGAGTGTTCAGATTTTTGTTGATACTTATAGCACAAACTGTGGTACTAGATTTAGGTGGAACTCCATTGTCAAAAGCTCGAACTCTTAGCTGAAACAAAAGACATCAAACAATCAACATTTATGAGTATATCCATGCATGCTGCCAAGCGTTGCTTCTCAGCCTCAATGTGAAGCTTGGGTGGAAACAGTTGTTAAGATTAAATTATTAAGCCAACAGGGAAGCAAAACTCCCTTAGTGTGCTCAGTCTTTGGCTTGGCCTCTAACCAAAGCATCTTGGGATATGAGTCATCGATAATAGGAATGTACAAGATTTACATCTGCTTGGACCTTTACCAGATAGAACAGTTTGTTCAGACAGGCAGAAGGAGGACAAGCTTCTATGTGTCTAGAGTTCCATGAGTCTTCGACTATAAACTCTTAAGCCAATTACAAAGAAGAAGATCCATGCACCCATATGTTTCTAGCATCTTGGAAGGATATCAGTAAATGAGATAAAAAGAGGATAAAGGGGTAAGAGCAGAGGCCTACATGACACCAGCTTTGTCGACAGCTCCTGTCAAATTTACAACAGAAAAAGAAAGAAGTTGTTGTTTTTCACAGTTCCAAGAGTTTAAAATCTTGTCAGGAGGAAAGTAAGGCCTATGAGACTAATTTTTATTTTCTATGCTGTAATCAATTACAGCAAGTAATTAGTCCAAGCTTTCTTGTTTGCAGGAGCCATTAGAGGAATCAGTTTTTTAAAAAAAAAAAGGGGGGGGGGGTGTAAAAGAATATTTTTTATCATCTTGTTCTCTCGTTTTCCACCCTAAAAGGGTTTTTCCCCACAACAATGTCATGATTCAACAAACTTACATAGAGGATTGCAGCTTCTGAGTTAGACAGTGAACTTGTTAGAGTTATGATGCCACTTGTATTGTTGAATTGGATATATCCAGGGGCATATCCGTCTCCAATGATTTCGTAACTGACTTTCTCAAAGGTATTCTAAATAAAATAAAATGTGTAATTATTTGTTAATATGATCATATTTTTTTTTTAAATCAAGTTGTTCTAAAAAAAAAAGTTATGAATAGATCAATAAATTTTGTAGAATATAATGCTTTATTTCCAAGTTCTCATCAATTGTAATGCACTGATAATCTCTATTAAAAATATATCATTATAGGAACCAATTATAATAAATTTAATGTAAACAGTTCAGAAATGCATTTATTAGCAAAAAAAAACAAATGATATAAAATATATAAAAATCTTACTTGTCTGTCAGAGTCTGTGGCAGTGACTGAAGTCAAAGTTTGAGGAGGGACCAGATTTTCATTCACTGCTCTACTACAGTTGGTAGTAAACTGTGGTGTATATGTGTTTCTGTACACATTGACTATGACAGTGGCTGTGGTGGGAGACTCTTTTGGTATGGGGTCTTTGTCTCTGGCTATGATGTTTAGCTGAATGAGCAGAGGAAGAAATAATGAAGCCAGATTAATGTCATAAAGACTTGAAAGAACCAACATAGCTGCTATATGGGGGCATGGTGGTTGAGTGGTAAAGGGATTGGCTTCTGAACCAAGGGGTCTAATTTTCAATTTCTTATATTTTTAGGGCACCCCTAAGTCCAGCCAACTGTAACTCTTATAGTTATACTGTATTTATAATTATTTATTTTACTTAATTCATTTAATTCTAAGGGTTGGATGGATATGGTTTATATTTTTGCTAAGTTGCTTTCTTATGATACTTTATCATTTACAGGTTTATTGAGGTAAAATAATATTAATATGCTTTGAATGCATACATGCTCTGACATTGGCAATAATTTCATCAATTTATATTTCTGATTTTAAGTAATAGAATTGAGTTCACAAGAAAGAATGTATTTAAATAAATTCTTGTCATTTCTAAAAAAATCTTATTATAATTTGGCTTCTTTTCATCTGAAATGTTTAAATAGTTATCACCTTTACCTAAAGAAGTCAATTAAAGTAAATATATGCATTGAAGCATATCATTCCCTTGTCTATCATAAATTTTACATGAATTAATAAAGAAATTGACATTAATGTTTTTAAAAATAATGAAAAAAAGAGTAAATTTGGTATTGCCATGAAACAAACTAGTTACCTAGTTTTTTTTTAAATTTTTCGGAAGGGTTGACAAGTAAATATGTCACTATACTCACAGTGTATTGTGAAGCTGTGTCAAGAAGCAATGATGTCCTCAGTGTGATTGCTCCAGTGTCAGGGTTAACAAAGAAGTACATCAAGGATGCATTGTTCCCTACCAAATAGTAGCTGACTAGACCAGCATTGCCCTGGTAAGATAAAAGAATAGGTGGAATTAAATAGTATGACCAACTATTGTGAAAAGTAGAGAGTAGAGTCGTTAAACTATTTTTTTTTGGGGGGGGGGGGGTCGTTGTTCCTAACAACCTCTGCTGGTGTCCTCTGGTAACTAGAATAAGTTTCTCCTCTTGAGTGTTCCAAAAACAGTTAACCTCCTCCTACCCTGCCCCTGCATGCTCGATTGGTCCAGAGCTCTGCTAGTTGGTGTTAGGGGGGAAGTGCTGTGCTTGGCTGACATCAGTCCTGCATTCTTATCTGGTATAGGGACTTGGTCTGTTGGGTGTTTAGAGAACTAATGCTGAATGACCTGTCACACTGGAAACTAATACAGTGGTATCAGCAAAAAAGGTCTTCTCGTGCTCTGTTTTTCTAGTTTTGTGTTGATGATGAAACTTTTTTTTTTTTACTTTTCTTCAAAGGTCTCTTTAAGCAAACAGAAATGCTCAAATAGTCCTTCTCCCTTTCCTTCTTTTACCATTCTACACAGGAAAATCTAACTTACAAGCATTCCCTTCTAGTGCCAGCACTCTCAAGATGTTCTATCAGCCAAGGTTATAAAAATACTACACAAGATGAACATTTTAAATGTGAAATTCCTACATTTATGTGGGTTTTTTTTCTCTCCAGATTTTAATGTTACTTGCTGAGTTAGATTGTAATTGCAAAATTTAGAAAAAAAAATTTTAATAAACAGACCAATTTTCTAGAATGTGATAAAAATAATTTAGTAACAAAAGTTTTGTAGAGATTTTAAATCATATCTACTAATGATTTATTATCAAATTTCAGTTGAATGGGAAAAAAAGGCACAGGAGGAGGGGTGAAGACGGCTGTGCTGATAACAACATTTCAATTCAGGCTCTGCTCTTTAATAATATTGAGATAAGCCTAAGTAATGCTTTGAATGTCAGAGAGCAACCAGAAAAAAAAACACAACTATTATGTACTTACAGTGTCTCCATCCAAGGCTGAAACACTGGTGATTTGAGTCTGAAGACCAATTGTCTCTAGAACTTCAACAGTTTTTGTATACTGTTGACCAGCTCCAGGATCCTGAATCTGTGGACTCTGAAGATTTCTGCTGACAGTTACCACAAAGACATTGTAGGCAGACAACGGAGGACTTCCCCCATCATAAGCTCTGACTGCAATCTAAACAAAAAGAAATTAAGAAACCAACGTAGATGAAGATGGCAAACAGATCTTTTTATCTTATATATTACAGATGTTACTACAAAAAAAAAAGAAAGTTATGTCCTACACATTTCTAGTGTCAATCTAGTCATGCTTGTTAATCAGTGGTTTAAACTCTGCTTAGTTATTGTTTATTTTTGGCTGACTCAGGCAACCCGTTCCATTCTCTAATGACACAAGGGAAGAAGGATCACTTGTATGAATTCGTTCTAGCATATGGAATAAGAAATGTGCCTCTATCTTTTTTGTCTTTCTGAGTATTTTATTAGGTTTTGTTTCACTATTTGATTTTTGTTTCTCTATTTGTAAATTATGGTTCAGTGTTTTAAGTATTATAGCTACTTTACTTTTTAAGTCTTCTGTCCTGGAAAGTCTCTAAATCTAGTGATTTTACTAATAGTGTTACTCTAATCAACTTGGAATATTCTTTTGTAAATAAATTTTGTATTTGTTCTAGTGTTTTTATGAAGAGGCAGATCATGTACAGAGCAGATTTTCGTTTTACGAAATATCATAGAACAAAGTTTTGAGTACCAACAACGGCTAACGATCAGTTTCGTGGACTTCAAAAAAGCGTTTGATAGTGTCCACCGAGAATCACTATGGAAAATAGTTAGAGAATACGGTATACCAGAAAAATTCGTCCAGATCCTACGACACCTTTACAGTCAGTCTAGTTGCTGCATTAAAACAGAAGAGGGAACAACAGAGTTTTTTACAATCGAGACAGGTGTGAGACAGGGGTGCATCTTATCTCCCTTCCTTTTCCTCCTAGCCATCGACTACATAATGAGGAGAGCAATGAACCAGACTGCCTTTGGTATTCCATGGCATGAACAACTCCGATTGACGGACTTGGACTTTGCTGATGATGTTGCACTACTCGGGGCTACAAATAAATGCATTCAAGAAATGACGGAGAGCCTAGACAGAGAGGCACCCAAAATTGGCCTCCGCATAAACTTGGATAAGACTAAAATTATGCGAGTGGGATATAAGGCAAAGGGTGTCCCCGTCAGACTTGGCGAGTCAAAGCTTGAAGAGCTGGACAAGTTCACGTACCTTGGCAGCATCATAACAAATGATGGAGATGCTTACCATGATGTAGCGTGCCGAATAGGAAAGGCAGGGAGCATTTTCCAAAGGCTGCAGCCTATTTGGACTAGCCAAGCCATTGGACTCGAGACAAAAATACACCTTCTCAACACAATCGTCATTCCAACTGCTACATATGCATGTGAGACGTGGAAGTCATCTGTCAAAATTGAGAAAAGACTAAATGTGGCTCAACAGAGATGGCTGAGACGGATTTTGGGAGTCAGTTACACAGACCGGATCTCAAACAAGGAAATCCTTTGCCGAACTGGGAGTCGAACACTTAGTGAGGTTGTGACTGAGCGTCGCATGAGGTTTGCGGGACATGTTCTACGTCAAAATGAATTACGCACACCAAGAGTTGCGATAACATGGAAGCCAAAACGAGGAAAGCGCAGACAGGGACGTCCTCGTATTACCTGGCGACACACCTTCATGGAGGACCTCAGAACAGTGGACACCAGTTGGGAAGAGGCTTCAGACATTGCCAGTGACAGATCATTATGGAGACAGCTTGCCGCCCAATGCGCCGAACGGCGCAGGAGGACCTAAGTCTAAGTCTAAGAGGGATCCAAGACAGAGGATGCATGTTCTAATATTGGCCTAACTAAAGTTAGATAGATAAGCTCATTCAGATTTAATGCATTAACACACTCATGATTGAGTTTCTTGATACTAATCCTGAGAAAAATCAAAACATTACAGTCATAAGCATCTTAACCATTCGCACCAGAGCATGACACTTTGAAAAAAAGAAACAAAGAAACTCCTAGTGCTTTGGGCCACACATAAGTGTCGTGCTTTTATTTCATGCTATGTGTCAGATGTTCTTTCTGAAATTCATATTATTATATCCTAGCCCAAACCTCTAGCAGGAGCATGGAGTGGAAGTGGGTAGGGTGCAAACTCTGGACAATGGTGAGGACGGTGCAAACTCTGGACAATGGTGAGGATGGTGCAAACTCTGGACAATGGTGAGGATGGTGCAAACTCTGGACAATGGTGAGGATGGTGCAAACTCTGGACAATGGTGAGGATGGTGCAAACTCTGGACGATGGTGAGGATGGTGCAAACTCTGGACAATGGTGAGGATGGTGCAAACTCTGGACAATGGTGAGGATGGTGCAAACTTTGGACAATGGTGAGGACGGTGCAAACTTTGGACAATGGTGAGGATGGTGCAAACTCTGGACAATGGTGAGGATGGTGCAAACTCTGGACAATGGTGAGGATGGTGCAAACTCTGGACAATGGTGAGGATGGTGCAAACTCTGGACAATGGTGAGGACAGTGCAAACTTTGGACAATGGTGAGGACGGTGCAAACTCTGGACAATGGTGAGGATGGTGCAAACTCTGGACAATGGTGAGGACAGTGCAAACTTTGGACAATGGTGAGGACGGTGCAAACTCTGGACAATGGTGAGGACAGTGCAAACTCTGGACAATGGTGAGGATGGTGCAAACTCTGGACAATGGTGAGGACAGTGCAAACTTTGGACAATGGTGAGGACGGTGCAAACTTCGGACAATGGTGAGGACAGTCCAAAGTAGGACCAGGAACATTAAAGCTAACATTAAAAACATTAAAAACATTAAAGCTAGTAGTGAAAAAATGTAAAAAAATGGTGCAAACTTTGGACAATAGTGAGGACGGTGCAAACTTTGGACAATGGTGAGGACGGTGCAAACTCTGGACAATGGTGAGGACAGTGCAAACTCTGGACAATGGTGAGGATGGTGCAAACTCTGGACAATGGTGAGGACAGTGCAAACTTTGGACAATGGTGAGGACAGTGCAAACTTCGGACAATGGTGAGGACAGTCCAAAGTAGGACCAGGAACATTAAAGCTAACATTAAAAACATTAAAAACATTAAAGCTAGTAGTGAAAAAATGTAAAAAAATGGTGCAAACTTTGGACAATAGTGAGGACGGTGCAAACTTTGGACAATGGTGAGGATGGTGCAAACTTTGGACAATGGTGAGGACAGTGCAAACTTCGGACAATGGTGAGGACAGTCCAAAGTAGGACCAGGAACATTAAAGCTAACATTAAAAACATTAAAGCTAGTAGTGAAACAAAAAAAGCTGACCTTGTTATTATTTCAGTTCAGCTCAAAATATAAAAGTTACCAATATCAGATTTTCTCCATAATAAGAATTTTTTTTTTAAGTTTTAATAACTCCTGGAGTGATAGGCGTATTTCTTTAGCCCATCAACAAGAGAATGTTGTATTTACTACAATTGTTTCGTAACAAAAAAGTTATATTGGAATTTATTTTTTCTGAATTTATAAGTCAAATTGTAAAATTAATTAATTACACATCTAATCATTAAAAAAGAAAATATTCTATAGATTACAAGTTAATAATAATAAATAATATTTAATGAATAATAAAGAATACTGTAACGTTTCTCATTATCCAGGCTCTCTGCAAACTGCACCACATGACACCACCAACTTAAAGAGCATGATAACTCAGGGCTCCAAAATAACGTAACAGGTTAATGTCCCTAAATAACAGCCAATACTGTACAATTGGCAACAAGTAACACAGACTGTACAAATATCTCTGCGTTAACAACCGTACCGCCGTATGAACTCTTGCACTGTCCTCTGCCTCATCCAGGACTTGCACTGGGTTCAGCTGAAGGCACTGTCTCGTACTAGTGAGATGTCTTGACTGTACCCGCACCGAACCATCATAATGCGCTGTACAGAACCACACCGCTGAACCATTTCATTTGTACTGAACCGGACTGTAGTGAGCCCAGAATATTGTGACTGGGACACATCCGCTCTTTATATAGGGTCCCTGCTGGACCCTTCTGGTTAATCACATGACCACATCCTGCATGCCTGGTCTCAGTAGTATTCACTCTTGATGTTTCTTCAGACAATGCCAGTCATCGCAGTTCATTGTCTTGGCTCATCACGGTTGACCGCTCATCTAGCACTGGCCTTGGGCGATTGGCGTTGGCTGATTACACACAAACCACTACCCCCATCTGTGTCACCACCAGGTTTATAATAATACCATGAATTTAAGATGACAACTTTGGGTCAGCAAAATACAAATGTGACCTTTAGCATTACTTACAGTGTAGGATGACTGTGTTAAAGATGAATTGACTGTAAGAAGTCCAGTAATTGTGTTCAGAGCAAAGGCACCATCAACAGTCTGACGTACAATTTCATAGTTCACAATATTAAATGGACTCTAAGAAAGAAAAAAAACAGCAACCAAGACAATATGATTTTAATAGCTACACAGAAGAATTAACACAAAGCTTTACATCAAATTAATTTGCTTCTTGCCATTGTAGAGAAGACACAAAATTTTACATTGTTTCTAAATATAGAAAAGTAATTTTTTCATAAATAAAAGATTAATATTGTTGCATCTATTTCTAAAATTTAGTCACAGAAAACATTTTTTTTTTTTACAAATTATTATAGATAAAAAGATTTCAAAATTTTACAGGAAAATATTTTTAAAAAAAGGGTTATTTGTATATAGGGAGAGAGAAAAATAAAGTTTTAAAAGGGTATAACAGATATTCAGATAAAGAAAAGGGAAACACTAGAAAGAGAAGAAGATTTGAAAAAAAAAATGTATGTAAATTAACTTTAAGCAAATGAGGATAATCTAATTACCACTGTGTCAGCATCAGTCGCATTCACATCAACAACTGCAGCATTAAGGCCTACACCAGTGTTGAGTGTTCTGTCATAAGGCAAGTCCACAAACACTGGTGGATACAAGTTACGGTCAACATTTACAGTCACAGTACAGGTTGAGGTAGCTGGAAGTGAAGGTGTGCCTCTGTCTCGTGCAGCAACATAAAGGACATAGCTGCTGGATGTGTCTAGATGCAGATCTCTCTGCACTATAATGTTGCCAGTGGTCTCAAGCACTTGGAAGTAATTTGACCTGAGAGGTTAAAGATTTATACAAATGTTAAGTGAATCAGTTGAGGTAAAACAAAAAATAAAAAAATTTTAAAAATATAAATATATATATATATATTTATAATTAGCTTGAATACTTTTGTAAAGTAGACTTTAAAACTAGGTGTGAAATGAAGTTACCACTAAAACTGCACAAAACCAAACATCTAAAAACAAGGCTCCTTCTGTCTCAAAAGAGAATCAATGAACCAATATCAATTACTAGATTTTTCTGTAAGTTGGGGCAGAAGCTACTGTGACTAAACAAGACTCTAAAACAGCAAACTTTGCATTAGTTCTTGTATAAGAATGGATCTTTTTCAGGGCTTTCTGAAGGACAGGAGAAAGAACGCTACCCTTAGTATGTCTCAGTCTTTTTGATCTCAAAGAGGGTTATACAAGCTCAGTCTGTCTTCTTATCTTAGGGCAATGTCTTATCTTAGGGCAATGTCTTATCTTAGGGCAATGTCTTATCTTAGGGCAATGTCGTACCATATACTTTCATTAATGTCTAGTCCAGATATCCCTTATGCAGTCTTGGGCATCCCTTCGTAAGCTCAGTAAATAGGATGTCCTTGGAAATTTTCTATCTGGCAGGCTGATCCAAGCTAAATTAGTCTTCTCTGACTAAGCAAAGCATAGACACTGTTCTTATTGGTCAATTTCAAAACTTCCTGTTTAGAGACATGATCCTTCCTGGCGATGCATATTTTATGTCATAGGCAGAACAGGTGAAAACTATTCAAGGTAGTGCTCACTACACTGTATTTTAGCTTTCTTTCTAAATAAAAGTCAATTTTGTTATCTAATGGAAGTGTCTAGTTTAATTCTAGGTCTACTCCTCTGCTTTGTTATACTTTGTGAGTTGAACTCATTCAGAAAACCAGACATGCTATTCACTAATGGGATTAATCATGCTTGATAAAATAAGTAATATCATTTTGAAATTTGAAACAAATGTTTTTCATTTGATAAAGCAAGAATGTGAAAAGGACAGCAATGACTTACGCTGGCTGGCTAGAAACCAAAAAATAAATAATTTCTCCATTAAGCCCAGGATCACTATCAGTAGCTGAACAGTCAGAAATTGCACCACCAAGAGAATTGTTTTCATTGATGGTGATAGTCTTAGTGCTCGTAGTGAATCTAAAAATAGAAAACAACATTGAAATCTGCAAATGAAGAAAAATAACACAGAAACTAGAAAAATTTAAGGATTAAACAATGCAGTCCTCCAAAACGAAAAAAACGAAAGCAGCTTAAGATGCATATTAAAAATTTAGGTACTTTATCAAAACATTCTTTTACCAAAGACAAGCAAAAAGAAAAATTTTAAGATAACAAAAAAGAAAAATTAAAAAAGATAACTAGAAAGAAAAATTAAAAGACAAGCAAAAAGAAAATGTTTCATAGACAGCGGTTATATTGCATTTCGCAATATTATTAATACACTTAGGAAGACATTTCCTTAGAAGACCATTAGGTAACAAGTTATTGAGCAAGCAACTTAAGCAGTTTATCAATTCATTTACTAGTTAAATACATGCTGCTTTTTTTTTTCTTTTTTTGATGTGTTATAAAATCTTGAGAATTATTTTTTTTAAATGAAATATATTTAGAAATGTTAATATAAATTTCCTATTACCTTGGAGGATTCAAATTTCTGTTGACTGTAATAGTGACAAGAGCAATGTCATATTTTCGAGGGGATCCACTGTCTTGAACACGTACATAGAGCTAAAAGAGATAATATTGGTATTTTTATAAAAGCTCAGTATGGCACTAAGAATTATCTGATGATATTAAACCTTGGTGTAACATGGAGAGTTACAAAAAGAATGGGAACAAACTTCAGAACTTCACCAACAGTTGCCTTTGTTGGATTTTGGGCATTAGGTGGCCTGATAAGATATCTACTGACAACTTAGAGGGAACGAAACAGAAATCCTAAACCAAGACATAACAAAAACAATGAAAATAAAGTTGGCTGGGACAACCTAGTGAAAATGAACTTGACTTGAGTTCATACGAAAGAGTAAAGTTGGCAGGCCTAAAAAAAAAAACCTGGAGAAGGGTGATCACCAGCAAAGCTGAGGCTATTGGAATGGCAGCTGAAAAGATCGAAGCTGCTCAGAACTGAGTTTGGTGGTAAGGTAAGACTGCTGCTCTATGCTACCCAGTGGCTTACACAGGATTAAGGATTCAAAAGCTTTGAAGACAAAAAAAACTCCCGAGCTCATATTGATAGCAAGCCACAAGTGTTAAGAATGCAAAGATACAAGTGACAGCTACAAAAGCCTTAAAATTGCTATCGCCATTGAGAATACTTAAATCCAGCAGCAAAATAGTTCTCCATGTGTCAAGAAGAGAAATAAGCCTCATATATTAAAATCTTTAGCTGTCATATAAACAGTAAAGATGTTTTTGTATAATACTGAATAAAGTTTTATTTCCAGTGACTACTTACATAATACTGTGTTTGAGTATCTACGTTGATGCTACTTCCATTTACAACTCTCAGATCTACAGATGTTGCTCCAGCATTAGTAAATGTAAAGTAAGATGATGATGATCCAGGATATGGAATGATATCAAATGACAATAGATTGAACGGAGCCTGTAAAACAATATACTCCCATAAATTTGTATAGTAGTAGTAGTGATCATGCAATTATTTAATAAAAAAGATCAATTTAGATTGAGTAATTTGTAAACAAAAGAATCTTTTATTAAAATGCTTGAATCATAATTTTTCATTTATCTTATGAAAATGTTTAGGAAATCCTGATCTTATATATTACATGCATAGTAGTCAAATAAAAAATTTAATTCAGAAAAGCTCTACAGTAGTTTTGTTAAAATTGTTAAGATAATTAGTTCATATTAAACACATAATTTTTTCATGCTATTAATAGATTCAGCTTCTTTAAGGGTTAACAGGTTTTTGTTTTAAAGAAAAGATTGGAGATGTCCAATGCTTGTCATGATCTGTGCAGTGGACTTTATTTTAGACACTGTTTTCAAACTTGCTAGCTATGGAGGTGGAATTCCACATCTATTGGTACCAATTATATTCCTATGGGATTTAGAGTTGGACCCCAAAATGTTTTGAGATAAATAGAGAACACTGACATCAGCATGAATTTTAAGATTTCAAAGAAAAATGTTTTAGCATCTCATGGTATTTTCAGGTAAGATGAATCTCAATGTCCCAACAACTCAATACCCTAACATTTCCAAATCTCAAATTCCCAACAAATCAACGTCCCAACATTCCCACAAGTCAACGAATAGAACATTAAGAGGGTTTTATTTAACATGACCTGACATGTACCAATCTATTTGTACATGAGAACCTAACTTACAGCATCGTCGTCTCTTGCGTTGAGTGTCTGTACCAAAGCATTGTCAGCCACATTTATTGAAACACCAAAGTTGTAAGGAGTTCCGACCCATCTAGGTGCATACAAGTTGCGCTGTACACTCACTGTAAAAGTGAATGGGTCAGACTGGAAAGATGGTGTGCCTCTGTCTCTGGCTACTAAGGTCACCTGAGGATTTGACACAAACTCTCAATTAGAAATTTATTACCAGGTAAGTTATTTTTATTTTTATCAGAAATACTTTTGTCAAGGATAAACAAATAATATACAAAATGTTACATTGAATAGGTTGTACTAATTATAACCAAATTTGATAATTCTATATAATATTTTGAAACATACTAAAGTAGATAAGAAAACAAATGCATTAAAAATTCCCTATTAATGAAAATTTTTGGGTGTACATTTTAAATTTTAGTTTATTTACAGCCTTCACACCAACAGATTTTTTTTTTTTTTATTTGAGGCACATCGGCACAATTTAGGCCATGTCGTTCGCACCAACAGACAACTTTCAAATAAGAATATTAAATGTATTTGTTATTTGTTTCGTGGAATAACATTTGAGCATTTAGTAAATTCTATAAAAAGTTTAGAAGTTTTAATTAAAATAAATAAAGAACTGTCTGTCAGTACCACCTTTGAAGTTAAGCCATTACAAAAAAAAAATTGTAGACCTGATACGATGATGCATTGGTTGGATCCGTGAAGACTGGAACTTTGACTCTGAGGTCTCCTGTAGACGGGTTCGCCTGGAAGTACTCTCCACCTGAGATGATGTAGTAGTCTATCTGATTGTTGGGAGGCTGAAGATAGAAAGCAGCATCCATAGATAAAACTAAACAGAACAACTATCAAAATACAACAACGAAAATTTCATCTTCAAGTGAAGCATAATGCCTTGAGACATTTACCTGTGAGTCTGCATCAGTGGCAGATACTTTGTACAAAGAAGTCCCAGAAGCAGTGTTTTCAGGTATGGTAATAGATGGCGAGAGGCCTGCGATCCAATTAGGTTTCTGCAAGTTTCTCGTGATGTCAACAAACACAAGAGCTGATCCACTCCTAGTAATAGGACCATCATCAGTGGCCCCAACACGGATCTTCAGACACGAGAAAATTAATGTTAGATTAAATTAGATTAAGCTTTCAATAAAACTAATTCAAAACAAAGAAAAACCTGTATGGGTAGCACTGCAAATATTTTCACACTGTAAGAAAACTTATAACTATAATCCCAACTATGTTGGTAACTTACAACAAATGAGTTAATGGGTGTGCCAGTAAGAGCCTGTGTTAATTTAATAGTTCCATCATTAGGATCGATGTTAAAGTATGAAGCAGCGGTCTGATCTCCTACTATAGAATAGACTAATTTGTTGTACTGTGAAATGAAAAAAAATTAACTTGTTTCATGGGTGTCCTCTAACAAGAAATATAAATTATCAAAGATAAATCATAAGCCAATCATAACAAGAAAGATAATTTATCAAAAATAAATCATAAGACTATCAAGAATCAAACATACATTTTTGTGTCAACTAACGACAAAGATAAATTGATGATAAAGTTAATCACGCACACGTTGATGTTACCCTAGCAACAACTGACATTTACAATTTATTTTTCACTTACCTTGACATCAGCATCTGTTGCTGAAACTTTGATGATACTGGAAGCAACGCCCTGATTCTCAGGAATGATCACTCGGTAAGTTTCATTAAAGAAAATTGGACTTAGCAAATTTCTCGTCACGATTACTTTAACATTTGCTTTGTTAACACCAGGCCTTGGTGGTGTCCCTCTGTCTTGCAAAGATATGACCATCTACATAGGAAATCATTGAATCATATATTTTTTTCATTACAAAAAAGGCAAGGTGGTATTTAGCAATACGTCACTTTTTATAATTACAACTTGGAATCAAATGCATGCATGAATCAATTTCTACAGTGAGCTATTTACATTGAAATCAGAATTGTTGATCAAAGCCAGACCCTGTTACTTACATTGAATTCAGAAATATTGATCAAAGCCAGACCCTGCTACTTACATTGAAATCAGAATTGTTGATCAAAGCCAGACCCTGCTACTTACATTGAAATCAGAATTGTTGATCAAAGCCAGACCCTGTTACTTACATTGAAATCAGAATTGTTGATCAAAGCCAGACCCTGCTACTTACATTGAAATCAGAATTGTTGGTCAAAGCCAGACCCTGCTACTTACATTGAAATCAGAATTGTTGATCAAAGCCAGACCCTGCTACTTACATTGAAATCAGAATTGTTGATCAAAGCCAGACCCTGCTACTTACATTGAAATCAGAATTGTTGGTCAAAGCCAGAGATTGTTTCAGTCGTAGTATTCCATCTGAGTTGACCAAGAAATATTGTTGAGCTAGAGGATCACTATCTATAGTGTAGACCAAACTGTTCCATGGACTCTGTAAATTCAAATACCTATCATTTATTTTATGTCATCTTAATGCGAAAGAAAGCAAATAGTCTTTCCATTTTTGACTTAATTTGCTTCTACAAAACATGGACTGGTTAACTAAAAGTTTTTAGCTCAATAAAATATATATATTTGACTTACATTGGCATCTAAATCCCGAGCTAGGAGCTGAACCATGGAATCTCCCAAAGCAAAATTTTCAGGAATCTCTTTCACATAAGTCACATTTAAAAATTCAGGAGAATACAGGTTTCTATTAATAGAAACTGTCACAGTAGCTGTAGCAGTTAGACCTCCACCATCCATGGCTATTACACTCAGCTGTAAGATCATGTGAAAAAATAATAAGCAATAACAAAAAGTGAATAATTATACTTAAAATAAATAAAGTAAAATATAGACTTATAAGACTCCCTTGCAAGTATATAGCCTTTCCTTCACAGTCCTATGCAGTATCGTCCCATGGTGACAGACAGAAACTGAGGCTGTGAAGGGTCTCATAGGAGGTTTGGTCCCAAAATGTAAGGCAGTCATGGCTTATTTTCATAATAAAAAAATACATTTAAATAGATAAAAAAAATGACAGAAAACGTTTTAGGTACATCTACATACCACTAATGCATTGTCTGTAACAGTTGTAAGATTAGAGTTCACTCGTATAGTACCAGTGCCGGAATCAATGCGGAACAAGCTGATTATCTTACTATCTGGAAGTAAGCTGTAGGTCAGACCAGCAAACTGTGGCTAAAATAATAAGACATTTTAATTAAATTAGTGAAACAAATTTCAAATTAAGGACTAAAAAACTAATTAAATTTCTTTTGCTGACAGAAAAAGGACGTGTTACTTAATGTAAAAAGAACATCTATCAAGACAGAAAATGTTGCGAGATAGAGCTATTCAATAAAATATAAAAACAGATGTCAATATTATGATAGATGAAGTTATGAAAATAGCAAGAGCTATTCATATAAAAACAGATGTCCATACTATGATTGATGAGGATGTGAAAATAGCAAGGACATTCAATAATCTATCCCTTAACATGCCTGCCTCCATACTTGATAAATCAGTATGAATTTAAGCATGTATATTATAAGAAAATGCATATTCTTACATATTGGCCACCAGTGTCTGGATCGGTGGCTGTAACAATAGTTACTACTGAATTGATTCCTGTGTTTTCATCCACTGGAGATGATGTGTAGCTGGTGGCATTAAATGTTGGTGGCCTGTTCCTGACTATGTTGACTGTGACAGTAGCACTGCTTGATAAAAATGGTTCGCCTCTGTCTGACACCAGGACATTCACCTGAACGTGATGCAGAAAAATGTTAATTCAACATTTATTCACAAAATTTAAAAGCCCTATTTGCCACCTCCATATATCAATGAATTACTTACTGTATAAACATTTATAGTCCTGTCCAGCTGTAGAGAGTTGGCAACAATTAGTGTACCATTCTGCTGAATGTAAAACAGATTGCTGCTTGGAGAAGTGCTGCTAATGCTGTACTGCAGCACATTGTTTGGAGCCTAGAGACAAACAGAAATAAGTAACACATAAAAATAAAATATCAAGAAAATATATGATTTATTCCTTAATAAACAGATGGAAAGGTATTTTTTTTAATTTGTTTGTTTTATGCACTTCATAAGAAAATCTGAATTAAATATTTGTTTGTTCATGTTTCTTAACATATATATCTTTGGAAAAATCTTATTAGAGTACAGACTCCCCACTTTGTTCCAGAAGAGTAGATAAGATTTGTATAAAAATGCATAAAAAATTCAAACCGTTGAATCACTGTCTGTGGCTGGGATAGTGACAAGCCCAGAACCAACAGATGCTGTCTCTGGTATGGTCACAGAAGAGTTAAAGGTTCCAATTATTGGATTATTGTCATTGACATCCTGAGAAAAAAAAAAGGATTTCTTAAATTAAAAACAAAGTTACAAAGAGATAAATTTAAAAAATTCAGGTAATATTGACTTACAATATAAAAATATTTCTTCATATACATATTGTTCTTAGAAGCTAAACAGCTTCATGGCAGATGAATATAAATTAATAAGATGCTATAGGTCTCAGTGTAATACAAATAAATGAGTTCATGACTCACCAGAACATGAACTGTGATTGTTGCTGAAGCAAAGACAGAAGCAGAATTTTGCCCATCAACAGTGGTGAGTATAAATTGATACAAATTTTTAGTTTCATAGTCCAGTGAACCTTTCACTGTTATGTTGGCACGGTATCCAATAGTCTGAACATTGAATGAATCTGAATCTGTATTCCCTCCAATATTACGCAGAACAAAAGTTATACTTGGAGTACTGTCTGCATCAGAAGCCTTTGAAATAAAACAAAAATATAAATAAATATTCATGACTCTTTCATTCATAACAATGTAAAAAAAAAAAGAAAAAAGTCTTATTCAGAGTTATAATCGGATATATTTGAAAATGTCTAGGCTTTTTCTTTATATGAATTTATTTTGGAAGCACATTAAACTATACACAATTTGAACATTGATGAAAGTTTCAGACATTTTTTTTCCCTTTTAAATGCCAAATTTTCTATACAAAGTTTAAACAGCTTACAAGCAAAGAAACAACTGGAGCATTGACAATGTTTTCATAGACATAGACTTCTCTACTTGTGTCTTCAAATAATGGAACATTGTCGTTCACATCAAGGATGTTTACAGTAACTGGCACAACGGCAAAACGTCTTGGAGTTCCACTATCTGAAGCTTTTACAATTATCATGTATTGTCTCTTGACTTCATAATCAAATACATAGTTTGTGGTCAGCTGTCCACTTAATGAGTTGATATTAAATCTGTATATTTCAAAGACCAGGTATAAATTTATTTCAATGCAATACAAAATTTAAAATACATATAAAACAATTTAATTATACTAAAAACTCGACAGAAATATCTGGAAATACAAACTTACAAATTGGAATCTGGTGATTGAAAAATTGTGTATATAATATTGGACTGTGGTGTTCCAGGCTGATCATTATCTGTTGCCTAAAGTTTTCAATAAGAGAATTTATAGGAAGAATGTTAATTTGCTCTCATAAAATTATCAAATCCAACAATACAAGGGATTCTAGTGTCATTTCTATTGGTACAATAGCTAAATTTGCCCATTGATTCTAGTGTCATTTCTATTGGTACAATAGCTAAATTTGCCCATTGATTCTAGTGTCATTTCTATTGGTACAATAGCTAAATTTGCCCAGTGATTCTAGTGTCATTTCTATTGGTACAATAGCTAAATTTGCCCATTGATTCTAGTGTCATTTCTATTGGTACAATAGCTAAATTTGCCCATTGATTCTAGTGTCATTTCTATTGGTACAATAGCTAAATTTGCCCATTGATTCTAGTGTCATTTCTATTGGTACAATAGCTAAATTTGCCCATTGATTCTAGTGTCATTTCTATTGGTACAATAGCTAAATTTGCCCATTGATTCTAGTGTCATTTCTATTGGTACAATAGCTAAATTTGCCCAGTGATTCTAGTGTCATTTCTATTGGTACAATAGCTAAATTTGCCCATTGATTCTAGTGTCATTTCTATTGATACAATAGCTAAATTTGCCCATTGATTCTAGTGTCATTTCTATTGGTACAATAGCTAAATTTGCCCATTGATTCTAGTGTCATTTCTATTGATACAATAGCTAAATTTGCCCAATGATTCTAGTGTCATTTCTATTGTTACAATAGCTAAATTTGCCCAATGATTCTAGTGTCATTTCTATTGGTACAATAGCTAAATTTGCCCAGTGATTCTAGTGTCCTTTCTATTGATACAATAGCTAAATTTGCCCATGGATGGCTGCCTGGTCGTGCGGTTTGCGCGCTGGACTGTCATTCAGATTTATCGATGGTCCAGGATTCAAACCCTGCCTGCTCCCATCCCCAGTCGTCCTGTGGGAGGTTTGGACTAGGAAGTAATTATCTTCAACTCTGAAGGAACATCCAAAACATGTAAAACAATCAAAAAAACAATCATGACAATCTTATATATATGGTGTATTTCCATATATCTGACCTATCAATTCAAATTTTATAGGAAACCAGTACCAGAAACCAAATTTTATAGGATGAACTGCATTGTGATTTGAGGCACATCGGCACAATTTAGGCCATGTCGTGCCTGCAGTCCCTTAAGGACTACTCTCTCTCTAAACAACAAGGCCCAGATTCTATACAGTCATATCATTAAAATCAAGGTCTATTCACAGTTAAATGAACTGCATTACTGATAATTGTAGGTAGCCTAATAGCAATGAGTTAGTCAATTAAAAACAAAAAAAAAAAAAAAAGTTTTAAGAAGGAAGAAATTACAAAAATTAACTGGATTTTATAAATTTTATACAAATGCCTTGTTAAGACTGTCATGATAATATGCACAAGTAGATGTATGTAATCGTGGTTAGTAGAGCTCTATAGATGCAATCTGCAATGGTGTCTGAACTCTGAATCAATTTAAAGTTTATTTCAAACTTAAAAACTGAATAGAAGATGAGGAAGATTTGAATGGGAACAATGTTTCCTTTTTTTTTTAAATGTTGGTGGAGTCAAATCTATTAATATGGGAATTTAGAGTAACAGTTGTGGTCTCTGGACACTTTTGTTAAAATTGTCTTTTCTACTTACAAAGCTTGTTGAACTCTTATTAGTACATACCGAGATCAGCACTCCCAAAAGACACCTGTTTTTTTTCTGCCTCCGATATGATGGGTTAACTTAACAAAGTTAACCATGTTACATACTTTGGACTCACAGAGTTATTATAAGACTAGATCTAGATCAATGCCTTATAGTATGCTAATTATAGATCAGATCTAGATACTGCGAAGCTCATAATTAATAATGAAATGTTGATAACATTAACAGTTGCGGAAGTCTTAAGATTACATATAGATCTATTTATTAATGATATATCTATAATCTATATAGAATCTAGATATATATCTAGATCTTTATGTCTATACTCATTACTGACTATACTTTCTAATTGTTGTTGCATTTAAGCTTTTGAATTTTTCTTTTTAAACTTTCTCATTTTCCTAAATCCTTGTGCTTGTAAAGATTTTAGATCTAGATCTAATTGTAGTTTATGTCTTAGATTCTACAGCTCATTCAAGCGTGACAGCAATGATGTTCATGTTGCCATTATTTGGTAATCACTCAGGTATATAAGTTTACGTAACTAGAAGATTTTATATAGTGGTATTCATGCTAACCGGTATTGATTCTGTTTGAGTAAGGTAAATGTTAGTTAGGTAACTTAAAAGCTATTGTTTAAAAAGCTAATTGGATTTTCTAAAGATCTTATCTTATATAATACAGACGTTACTTAAAAAAAAAAAAGATGATTACGTCCTAATACGCGTCATGCATTTAGTCATACATATTAACCAATAAACTAAACTCTGCCAAGTCACTGGTTTTCCTGGCTAGCTCAGGCAACCCTTTCCATGCTCTAATAGTGCTAGGGATGGAGCATTTGATGATTTGTATAAATTTGTCCTAGCACATCATATCATATGGAACAAAGAATATGCCTTTATCTAAGTCTACTTTGTGTCTTTCAGAGTATTTTATTAAATTTTGTTTTTGTATTTGAAGATTATGGTTCAGTGTTTTATGTATGATTGCTACTTTACTCTTAAGTCTTCTATCCTGAAGGCTCTCTAAATTTAGTGATTTTACTAAAGGTGTTACTCTAGTCAAATGTGAATATTCGTTTAATTGTTATGAACCGAAAAAAGCATCTCACCATCTGGACCTGATGATGATGAGCCTGATCAGGATTCAGGCTGATGCCCGGGCCAGTGATGATGGTATTTATTATTTATTTCCAGCTAGATAGTAGATTACTCAAAGAACTGAGCAATGAGCTAGCACCAGTGTTCAAAATACTTCTCTTAACCAGGGCAGAGAACCAAGGGACTGGAAAGACGATTAGATCTACATCTGTTGATGAGTAGGCTACATTACAAAGACTAGGTCTGGAATTCACTGTTCAGTCTGCGAGCTCGTCTGTTTGTGTTATTTCTTACATTCAACTTTAAGACTAGCTGGAAAGTTGAGTAACAGTCCACACCAGTCTACTCCAGACCAAGTACCAAGAACAACAGTTGCTACTAAACTTTATTCAGAGTGGATCTAAAAGATGAGCAAAAACAAATGAAAAGAGCTAACACTTGATCAGGGGTTCTCAACTTGTGAGTTGCGTCTTCTTTGCGTATTTTTTTTTTTGTTTTTTTTAATCAGATTTTTTTTTCTTTTTTTTTTTTAACGTGTTGCAACAAGCATATTTGTACCACGCTTGGTATGCATATACATTTGTAATGTTTTGTTTGTAAAATGTTTTACATGTTTCGGATGTTCCTTCAGAGTTGAAGATAGTTTACTTCCTAGTCCAAACCTCCCGCAGGACGACGGGGGATGGGAGCGGGCAGGGTTTGAACCCGAGACCATCGATAAATCTGAACGACAGTCCAGCGTGCAAACCGCACGACCAGGCAGCCATCCTTATGTTATAGGAAAAGGGACAATTCTTAGATTACATTATTATCAAACATATTTTGAAACGGTCGTCATGCAAGCATCAATAAAATAAAATAGAAAGTGTGGGTGACAAATGCGTCATTTGCAATGAAGTTCTCTTTGACAAATGAATGAGGCTGAACAAACGTCCGAGCTTTGCAGATAATTATCTTAAGGGCATTCATTATTTTATTTTTTAAGCCATTTGAAGGGTTATAGAGTTAAGAAATTTAGACTTGACGCAAGTGACAATAAGTACCATGATTAAAACATAACAGCTCTAAGGAAGCTTCTTATCTGTGGCTATCAAAATTGCCAGAGCTTTGAAACCTCACACCATTACCAATTTAGCCTAATTTTGTCAGCGGCCAAATACATTGCTCGTGCTATGATTGAAACCGAATTCTTTACTAAATTAAGTGCGCTTTCATTATCTAATGACACTGTTCCCGGGGAAAAATTGACATGTCTACTGATATTATCAAACATGCAATTCAGAAAATATTATATCTTCTCCACTTCCAATATTTAGCATCCAGAATGATAAATCCACAGACGATGTAAATTGTTCACAATTACTGATTAGTTTCTATGCAAACTTCTTGAAAAAACATTTGTTCACAGATGCTGCAGTGAGATGTTGCTTTAAGTGTGCTTGGGTGTCTGTCTGGATTTCAATGTTTGGTACAAAATGAGTCACCATAAGAATTCATCGTAGCTCACTGTATGATTCATCGAAATATATTAGCAACAAAGACACTGCCACAAATATTACATCGGCAGCAATGCAGCTATATATGATTTCTCTTCATTATCAGTTATAGAATTCTGGATCAATTGTTTACAGTCATTCTGTTCTATTTGAGACTTTTTTTGCGACAACCTCTTCCATTTCCATCAACATATCTTTGCGAAACATCGTTTTTCTGCCTGTTAGTTATCAAGACTAAATACAGAAATAAACTTGATGCAGAAATTGTAATTGTGAATTCCTTATCTAGTGAAAGAAAAACGAGCTCAATCTTCGCAATAACTTTGGCGTGTTTGAAATACTATCGCAACAATTTTGTAGTTTATGATTGCTGTGTCAAAGACTCTAGGCCCCACTACGTTTCCCAAGCTTAGCAATACTTTTCAGGTATGTGCGCAACATTAATTTTACAAACACGCGATAAACAAGGTTACAAAGACAGTTTGTGTGGAAACACAAACTCAAAATCGGCCCTCGAAGTGGTCCACCCAGGCAGGCTTAAATATTTTCAGAAAGAACACCCGAATGAAATTATATCAAAGACAAATGACAGATACAAATCTAAAGCAAACTACAGTCACCTAATTCCAAGAGCGTATAGCCAAGAGAGGTTACACATTTTTACCAATGGCTGGGCTCCATTAATAAAGTGCAGTGAATAGTCATCTGCCGAAATTGAAAAAGACTAAATGTGGCTCAACAAACATGGCTTAGACGAATTTTAGGAGTCAGTTATAGAGATCGGGTCTCAATCAAGGAAATCCTATGCCGAACTAGGAGTCGACCCCTTAGTAAGGTTGTGACAGAGCGTCGCATGAGGTTTGCGGGACATGTTCTCCGACAAAATGAATTACGCATAATAAGAGTTGCGTTTACATGGAGGCCATTGTAAGGAAAGAGCAAACAGGGACATCCTAGTACAACTTGGCGCCCCATTTTAATGTAGGTCCTCAGAGCAGGTGGGAAGAGGCTTCAGACATTGCCAGTGACAGATTTTTGTGGAAGCAGCTTGCCGCCCAATGCGCCGAACGACGCGGGAGGATCTAAGTCAGTAATAATAGCACATAAAGTTTTTGAAAAAAAATAATTTAATATCTGTATCTGTGGATACCTCAGAATATGCCTTTTGTTGGCTTTCAAAACCGGAAATAGTGCTTGGCGGCGGGGCTCTGTCCCGCGCTGGGGGAGCTCACAGCGCTTCCCCAGACCCCCTTGCTTAAAATGGCGGGGAGTCTACAATTTTCCCACTAACTCCGGGAGGAACCTATTCTAGGGTACAATAAACGTCGTCCGAAAGAATGAAGGGTCAGAATGTAATAAAGATTAATTATGTAAACACAAACACACGCACACATACACAAATATTTTTGTTCGGGGGGGGGGGGGAGAAAAAAATTCCCCCCTACGACCATGAACTAGGCCTATATGTCTACATCACAGTCGTAGGAAATGGCTCGACCTATGGATCTAAAAGCTACATTATTGATTTATTTTTTCTTGCACTTACTGTTACACTGCCAAGCTGTGTTCCAACTGACTGTCCCTCAGTGACGTTGTACATGTAAGCAGATTGTGTAAATATGGGATCATAGCTATTGGTATCTGTAATAATATATAATTAATAGATCTAGAATGATCTAGGTATAGCCTAACGGGTGGGCACATATTAGCCCATCCAATATTGTCTCTAATAAGAAAAATGAGCGTCAATCAATAGTTTCATGAGCTAACAATGGCAGTAGGTTATTATTAAGATGATTCTAGAATAGTTCTAGATCTAGATCCATTTTGCGGAAGCTTTCAAAGGCCTAATTAAATTAGAATGATAGTTATATAGGCCCTATATATTTGTATAATATGCCTCCATCTGTCCCGAAAGATCATGGATGCGCCCAGATGAATCATTGGTTTAATTGTTGTTTTTTCTTGAGTCCGGGTAGAAATCTGACTAAAAAAGCCGATCCTTGAGCAAAAATGTTTGCTACATTTCGTGCATGTGAATGCTCCTGTTTTAGAGCTGCAGCCTGGTCGTGCGGTTTGCGTGCTGTCGTCCTGTGGGAGGTTTGGACTAGGAAGTAGATTACCTCTCATACTTTTATCTAAAACCGCTTCATTTCCTTTGCTCAGTAAGGTTTCTACCATCACGGTTGTCGTTCATACTGTCCGATCTTGACGCGATTTTCTGCAACAGACTTTCTCTGATGTCTGTAGTCCTCACATCTCGGTTGGCAGGCATCTCTGTAGGATAGTCCTGGGCGTTCTTTGGGTCTGACGCCTTCCGCAAACTCGGAATAGAGGATGTTCTTTGGATATAGTTCGTCCATCGTGGTTTGATGATGACGACTTTTGTCATTCGTGAGCTGAGGGCCTTGCACTGGGGTTTTTTGCCTTCTCGTGTGGCTGGTAAGACCTATGTGAGCCAGGAATGTTCGGCTGCACACTGGGCAGGTTATTCCAGCTGGAGCTAGTGTCATTTGCCTTGCTTTTCTTCTGTGGCGCTTTTCTTTTGCCAGCACTGTTCTCTTTTCCTCAGCAATCTGTGGGCCAGTTTTCACATCACGGCGCCATGATGCTCTGTCATGTGCTTCTGTCTTCTAGGTGGCTGGCTTTATGCTGAACGCTTTCACAGAAGCTTTGAGAATGTCCCTAAAGCGTTTTCTTTGTTCGCTTGTGAGCGCTTTCCTTCCCTTAATTCATGAGTAGTTTAGGGATTCTGCAGACGTGTCCTGCCCAACGCAGTTGGGAATGCATCAGGATCGTGTGGATGCTTTGCAGAGCCGCTCTTTGAAAGACTTCTTGCCTTTTGTTGTCTATGTTGTAAACTTATCTACAGCCATTGAATTGATGTGTTCAAATTTAAGTTTATTACAGTTCCTCTTATTAGCTTGCAAACTCTTAATGGATGGTAAATACGAGGAAACTGGATATTGCATTGCAAAATATGGTGGTGAACTTGGTCAAAAGCCTTGGAGAAATCTAGTAAAAAAAAACAACGAATAAGAGATTGATCCTTTTCAAAACAATGACATCAATTCTAAGACTTCAGTTAGGTCAGGAGAGGCGCGGTAGCTGAGCGGTAAAGCGCTTGGCTTCCGAACCGGGGGTCCCGGGTTCGAATCTGGTGAAGACTGGGATTTTCAACTTCGGAATCCTTGGGCGCCTCTGAGTCTACCCAGCTCTAATGGGTACCTGACATTAGTTGGGGAAAGGTAAAGGCGGTTGGTAGTTGTGCTGGCTACATGACACTCTCGTTAACCGTAGGCCACAAAAACAGATGAACCTTACATCATCTGCCCTATAGACCACAAGGTCTGAAAGGGGAACTAGTTAGGCCAGGTTCACATCTAACTTTGCATTCACTTGCACCTATCCTTTGATCTGCTGGACCGTTGGGGCACTACACAAGATCTGTCAACCTTCTTTCTCCATTCTTATCTCTCATTTGTCTTTGATATAATTTCATTCGGATGTTTTTTCTGAAAATATTGAAGCCTGCCTGGGTGGACCACTTCGGGGGCCGATTTTGAGTTTGTGTTTCCACACAAACTGTCTTTGTAACCTTGTTTTATTTTCGTTTCGTAGATCTAGCTAGATAAAAATAGTTAATCACATTTTTTTGTATTGGTCATTTCACATCTACATTAAAAAGGCAAAGAAAATTGGGAGAGTCACAGACCAATAAATTGTAGTAAGAAAGTTGAATTACCATTTTGTGCTAGCATTCTCTGAATTAAAGCGCACATTGTCAAAAGAAGCCTCCAGAGTGACCGCATGTTTGGACGACTCATTTCACCTGTGAAAAAAAAAAGACAACACCATTATCCCCTGTTTATATAAATTTAATCACCTATGATGGCGACATATATTTCAAAGATTTGTCTTTCTATTTTCTTATCACTTCAAGTTTTAACTCTTTACACTTTTACTAGTTACCATGCAATCCGCAAATGAAAGAGAAATCAATTAGGCTTATACAATTATTCGGACCTTATTTTATATAGGCCTGTTACAGACCTTACTTCCAAACAGAAGGTAATCACGTCATACGCATTTCACGTGTCAATCTAGACATGAATGTTAATCAATTTTGCAATTATCGTCTTGTCATATTAATCACCTTATTACACTAAACAAAATAGGCCCTATGTTTTCGTACGCTGTGTCAGAGGCATTAACTAGCGATCGAGCTTATATTATCTGTAATTGTAAACAGCACGACAATTAGAAATTTAAGAGAGGTCAACGTTTAAAAAAAAAAGCAGATGGGCAAGACGTGGGAACAGCTGGAGAGACTCGCTAGAACCGAGACGCCTGGAGTAAGCTGGTTTGTAGCCTATGTTCCAGAAGGGACCACATGCAGAGATGAGATAGGTTTTGTGTTTGTTTGTTTTTTTCTTGCAGTCTCTCTTGCTCTGCAGTTCAGCCTGTTCACGTATTTTTCTCAAGTATATCATAAGAGAGTTGGCAATGTTTTGTTAGGTTTTTTTTCTTCTTCTTGTTCATGTTAATAGAAATAAGAGTTGTAATTTCTTCTTCTTCGTTCTCATTTTTATGTTGGAACGTTCAGATGACTAGACCAATACATGAGATGAACTGCGCAGTGGTTTCCAAATCAGGGAGCTCTCCATATAGTTTTCTTTCTATTGGGGTGTTTTGGGGCCAGTGTCTTGTACGGGCCTCATGGTAAAGAGAGCAGTTTTGGAGGACGTGGTCGGCATTCTCCACATGGGCAGATTTCACTGGTTTCAATTTTGAGCTTCCGGTACATGTGTTGTCGCATTCTGTTGTGTCCGGTCCTGAATCGAAAGATTAGACATTGGTCTTGTCGGGATAGCTTATAATATGGATAATATTTCTTGTGATTTGGATGAGAGCTTGTCCATTTCTCATTTATTTTATTTACTATTAGTTTTTTCATTTCTTCTGGATAGATTGCAATGTTTAATTGTGAGTTTCTTCTCCCACTCTTGGCGAGTATGTCAGCCTTCTCATTTCCTTCTAGTTTTCTATGTTCTGGTATCCATTGATTAACTTTTTTTTTTTTTTTTTTTTTTTTTTTTTTTTTGCTGTTGCTGTTGAGCTTTGTAAGTGCTGTCCTGAGTCGTTTTATATAGGAGGAATCAGAGTTTTCCAAGCTTTGGAGGGTTGGAGTTATAATGAGATCCTAATTGATAATATAACACATTCTTTCAAACACATTAGATCTCGTCGGAGGGGAAATCGGATTGTCATTCGCGATTTTTAATCTCAAGATAAGAATGTCACAGATGGACAATATAAATACAATATTGTCTTTTTCTGCGGAACAGATTTTTCAAAAGCATACTGCATGACATGTGCTGTTTTCACAATGTTCTGCCTAAAAATAGAAATCGTGGACTTAAAGGGTCACGGCCATAGTATAGGCCTACGTATTTAAAAGTCGGAATGCAATCCTATAAATGCAAAAACAGGTTTGAGACGTTCGATTCTGGTCGCTCTGCGCTCTTTCTCTCTCTCTCTCTTTCTCTCTCTCTCTCTCTCTCTTTCTCTCTCTCTTTTCATTCTGGGTCTTACCTATTCTATTGATTAAATTGAAATGGGTAACGGCTTTTTCTTTCTTCTTTTATATTTGCCCTGCATATAGCTCTAGCGCCAATATCATTAGTGTTACATTTATATGTATATTTATGTTTATGTATGTTGTGTGTGTGTTTGTTTGTTTTCTTGTAGTCTCCTTTGTTCTATAGTTCAGTACACATGTTCACAGTTTACTCTTAAGTTTGTCAGTAGTGTGTATTCAATGTGTATTAGTCTCTGCTCGTTGTTCTCTCCTTGTTTCACGTTAATAAAAATGGAGTGTAACGCTTAAACATCAGTATTGTTAGTGTATTGTGATAATATAACATGGTGGCAGCGGTGGGAGAAAGATAGGACGCTTCAAAAACTTCTAATCACAATTAATCAAGGCTGGCCAGAAGGCAAGCATCTTCTACCATATCAGCTAATGCCTTATTATAACTTCAGAGACGAAATGTTTGTTCAAGAGGGGCTTATATTCAAAGTGGAAAGAATAGTAGTGCCCAAGTCACTACGATTAGAAATGAAAAAAGAAGTTCACTCTACACACTCAGGCATTGAAGGATGTCTAAAAATAGCTCGTGAGAGTTTATTCTGGCCAGGAATGACTGGAGACATAAAGCATTATATTTCAACTTGTGAAATATGTCAAGCTTTTCAGCCCAAACAACAGAATAAGACTTTAATGAATCATGAATTCCCACACACCTATGGGAAAGGGTTGGTGTTGATCTATTTACAGTTGGCGGCAAAGACTATCTTGTGTGTGTGGACTACTACAGTAACTTCTGCGAAGTTGATCGCCTAGAGAACACTAGTTCAGAAACTGTCATAAGAAAACTTTAAGCCCATTTCGCTAGATATGGCATCCCATCCACAGTGGTCTCTGACAATGGACCTCAGCTATCTTCGGACAGCTTTGCAAAATTCGCTAATGATTGGAGTTTCAACCATTTGACGAGCAGTCCCCACTATCCCAGATCAAATGGGAAAGCTGAATCAGCCGTGAAGACTGTAAAGACATTATTTCTTAAAAATAAAGATCAGTTCATGGCTTTACTTAATCATAGAAGCACCCCGAATAAAACTGGTACTAGCCCATCACAGGCATTCTTCAACAGAAGAATCAGAACCTTGCTGCCTATAGCTAAAAGCCTGTTGAAACCTCAAGTTCTGGATCCTCAGAAACATAGAAAAGCGCTGAAAGAAAACCAGAGGAGATCAGCGATTTACTACAACTCCCACGCTAAAGATTTACCTCCCCTTGCTAAGGGTGAAGAGGTGAGACTAAAGTCAAGGTCGCGTGGCTATGAGCGTTGGCAAAAGGGATTTATAACTCGTCAGTTACAACAACGGTCGTATGAAGTTGAATCAGGCGGAGGAGTTTATCGCCGAAATAGACTTCACTTACGAAGAATCCCACTGCCAGCTGAAACGAATGCGCCTACACCAACAGGTACGACCGAGCCCGACAATCCCGCACCTGTGGATGCACCCAGCACAGATGAAAGTACGGCTCAGAGACCTGAGAGCCTTATAGAAGACGGGTCTCATAGGTCGACAGCCTATACAACTAGGTCAGGCCGAGTGGTCAATTCCACAAGAACTAGTGACTATGTATATAACTAACCTCAAACACCGGAGGATGTTACATTTATATATGTATTTATGTTTATGTATGTTGTGTGTGTGTTTGTTTGTATTCTTGTAGTCTCCCTTGTTCTATTGTTCAGTATGTTCACATGTTCACAGTTTACTCTTAAGTGTGTCAGTAGTGTGTATTCAATGTGTATTAGTCTCTGCTGGTTGTTCTCTCCTTGTTTCACGTTAATAAAAATGGAGTGTAACTTTTAAACATCAGTATTGTTAGTGTATTGTGATAATATAACAATTAGTGTAGTCCAGCGTTTCACAGACTTTCTCCTTGAAGGAACATGGGAAGCGTGGTCGAGTGGCCAAGTGCGCTTGAACTTGGCTTGGCTTGGCTACCTAGAAGGGGGCTCGAGGTTCGACACCCGACTCGGGCAGCACGGAAAACCAACTCCTAGATACCCCCTCCCCCCCCCCCCCACCGGTCCACAAAAGAGATTGGACCAAAGCGCTCTGAGCATGCTATAAGCATGAAAGTAGCGCTATATAAAAGCTATAATAAAAAAAAAACACTTCTCACATTCTGAGTATTTAGCGGGACACGTTGCTTATTTTTTATGTTATTTGTTAATATATATATATATATATATATATATATATATATATAATTAAGCCATATTATCAATTGAACATTTTTTTTAAAGTATAAAACTTTTTAATTAAGTAGGTATCTAAACATTTTGAATACTCTACACTAGAGTGAGATAAGTAACGTCTGTAATATATAAGATAAGCAAAGGCGTAGCAAGGTGCTCATGGGCCCGGGTTCAATAATATGATGGTGCCCCCGCCCCCCCCCCCAGAAGGGTATATGAAAAACAAATCCAGTCATCATGTTAGCATCAGCAGGTTATTACAAAAAAAAAAGGTCATTCCTTTGCTGGTACTGCAAAGTAACACAAAGTAAAATTATATAAGATTTTGATATCTTTTGTTTAGATTTTTTAAAGTGCTCGTTTGGGCCCCTATTGGTCATGGGCACGAGTTCATTGAACCCCTTCGAGACATGGATGCTACGCCACTGAAGATAAGCAAAGAGAGATGGAGGAAATGGAAGGTATGGAAAGAGAAAAGAGAGACAAAGGAAATAGAGAAAATAAAAAGAGAAGAAACAGAGAAAAAAAAAGAGAGTTTGAGTACAGAGAGAGGGTAGAAAGAGAGAGAGAGAAAGTGGAGGCGGAGAAAAGTGAGATGAACAGGAAATGAGAGAGAGAGGGAGAGAGTAAATAAAAGAATTGAGAAAGAAAAGCATGAAAAGAGAAAGTTGCATTTTTGTATTTATAAAAATCTCAATAAATTCAAGAAACGACATTTCCACTTACTGTTTTAACTCCATACAAATTCTTATAAAAAGCCAAAACAGGTTTTTAAGTGTCCTGTCCGTTTTATTAAAACTATAGATACGTAAACAAACAAAGATCAGCTCTCCACGACACAAGTAGGCCTAGCATGCTACTTCTTCTCCGCACAGCACCTCAATCTACTCATTCCATATCACATCACTGAAGAAGAAACTAAAGGCTCTAAAGATACGTTTGTTAAAAAAAAGGATATAGGCCTATAACTTCCTTGTCTTCATCTGGGCCTTAGATCTAGTCTCAAGACGTGAAACCCGTGACTGTGAATGAGTTGTTTAGTGTAAGTGCAATCTCGTAAACATCTCATGCAGAGCAGGCATTTCAAGGTGTATATCAACGCGTTTATATCGTAAGACGGAAACGATTGGCTGTCAGCCATTCCCATACAGATCTCTTGTGCCCCAATCAAGACTTACAACAGACATGCGAGTCCGCACAGATGCTCGGTTTTTTTTTTTTCAGACGCTCTTTAAAGACCTGGATATCGCTTTAGTTAACTTTTAAAACGTTTATTTACAGGGGGAAATAATTGCGGAGTCTTCTATCCTAGAGCGTCTGCATTGTCCCTCCTTCTAGCGTCTCTAAACATGTCTAATTCTTTCTACTCTTTTGGTCCTGAGATTACTATACAAATTGCTATCAAATATTATTCTCTAAATCTTGAATTAAAAAAACGTAATATTAATCAAGAAATTATAATATATATATATAAAGGCTTATCTAAGTGGAAGAACTCCACACTGTAGAAATGTAGGCTAAATGTCTAATCTGAGTCTGTATAACTTGTAATGTTCAGCAAAATAGTTTGCGTGTTTCTGTACGCGTCAAATTACTAGCGAATTCTTGGTTACAGACATGCAGACTTATAACTGTCAGTGGCGTCACTAGGATGGGTGTCACCCGGTGCGGTAAAATCAGAGTTCCACTTATTCTTCCCAATAAAAACTATCGTTGGCATTCGTTGGTTATTCCTTTTTTTTGCGCAATAATACAGTTCTTTGATTGCTGTTACACAACGTTCAAATGAGTGTCGATTCTGTTTTTTTTTTTTTTTCGCTGACATTTTATCGTTTATTACAAAGATTATTATCAAAGATTTTTAAATTAGAAACAAATTAGTAAATTTTAAAGTGCTCCTAAAGGAAACCAACATTATAGTGGTAGTTTCCTGAGGACAGCTACTGAAAAAAATGTAACTTAATAAAAGTATATTGATCGGTACAATAACTTGAAAAGAATTTTTTTTTAAATCTTGACATTTAAAAGTCTACAATAACTTTAGAAAATAAAAACTTAAATTTCCTTTTCAGGATTTCAAATTTGAAAACTTTTAAATAACTTTAAACTCAATATCTTTTGCGACTTCATTTTCAACGGACAGAAATGCTTGATTTCAAATTCGTTTTTCAAAAGTTATTAATAGTTGTTAATTAACTTCAGTTTTGAAAAGCTTCTTTCACATGACGCTACGTAGACATAACACGTAGAGATGCTTTAAGCAAGAAAGGGTTAAAGCAGCGGTTCTCAACCTTTTATGCTCGGCGACCCCTTTTTACAACCCCAAACTCTGCCGCGACCCCCCCCCCACACACACACATACAGCAATAGAAGAATAGACAATAACAATCCATGTTTTCGATGGTCTTTGGCGACCCCTAGCAAATCGTCAATCGACCCCTGAGGGGGTCGCGACCCACAGGTTGAGAACCCCTGGGTTAAAGGCATAAATTTAAGGCTTGTAGAGATTCGTTGACGTCCTTCAAAACTTTGCTACTTATAGGTGTCTTCAATTTCACACATCTTGTCGTCTGACATTGACGAACTCAGCATTAACATCTTGTTCTCTATTTGATTAGTGAATCCGGCATCTTAAGATTATTTTCCTGATACTTTCTTATTGTTAAAACGTATTTTTCTGTTGCAATAACAAGCTAGTTAGATTTGACAAAAGTGATCTCAATAACATTTTGAGCTAACTTGTCACACATTTCGTAGAGTAAGTGAAGTCCTCTAGCTTAGCCACCAATAATTAACACTTTCATTTGAAGGTACTCTTGTGTTGTGTTGACTTTTTTCCCGCAGTACATCTGCCAACAAGAAAGTCAAACAATGAAATGTATGCCTGTATTTACAGACAGCTGTCTCCTCTAGTGTTTTGTATTTTGCAGATCGATGGCAGCTTACTATGCGAACACTCTGAATATCATACATTGCTCAGCAGTTAACCTCTAGACTGGATGAACTATAAATAGGCTGTTGTTTGAATGAAGACTGCTTTATTTGATCCTAATGAAAGTTCCTGTGATTGTACGAATGCACTTAGTACACTTCAACAACGATCATTATTGCTTCTCATCACACTGGTGTAATGACACAAGGTGCGTAGAAGTTGAGGTTAATCGGGTTTTTCCTAAGGGACATGACGAGTAATAAAAGAGCAGGATTACGAACTAGAAGAGCAACGGACAAGACGCCTTAGAGGACGACGCTAGGCTAGCAACGACAGAGGACTGTGCCCTTTTTATTGTTCATTAAATTGTTTGAAGTTATCAGCCTGCGTTCTCAAGTATATTCTTGATTCATTCTGTTGTTGTGTCTTCTATGAACTCGCATGCACCATTAACATATAGAATCATCAACAAAATAGATCATCAACACTGGTTTAGCAGTAAGTTTGTAGGCTCCCCTAAACCAGAGCAGTAACAACTGGCAGAGGCGGCAACTACTGGTGTCTCGCCCAGTTTGGACTAGCAGCAGCAATAATGTGTTGTAATTGTTAAATGTTTCTATACTTTCTATCATATACTCTGCTTGGTTCTCATGCTTAAAACAAATTAAATTAGTAAAGTCAATAAAAAACAAACTACAGTGCTTCATTTGAAAACCCATTAGGCTGTTTAAATAATGATATACCTCCCGTTTCATTGTTTCAATGCCATCATCATCGTCATCTTTCCTTTGCGTTCCTCATAGAACAGGGGTTCTCAACCTGTGGGTCGCGACCCTCTTGAGGGTCGATTGACCATTTGCCAGGGGTCGATTAAGACCATCAAAAATATGGATTGTTATTGTCTACTCTTCTATTGCAGTATGTGTGTGTCGGGGTGTGTGTGTGTCGTGGCAGAGTAGGGGATTGTAAAAAGGGGTCGCCAAGCTTAAAAGGTTGAGAACCGCTGTCATAGAACAAAAGGCCTCAGTAAAAACACGCCTGTCTTCACAGTCTCTTGCTAGTTTTTTAAAATGGCTTTCCAGCTTTTTCCTGCCCTCTCGGTCTCATCTAGTACACTGCGTCACTCGTGACCTCCGTGAAGGCGCCGCGTCACTGCGTTCGTTTTGATCTTCCTCTGCGTCTTGTTCCCTGGGGGTTCCACTCTAAGGCCTGTCTAGCTCTGTTGCTGGTATCTTTTCTAAGGGTGTGACCAATTCATCTCCACTTTCTCTCTAAGACTTTTCTGTCCACTCATCATCCCCTCTGTGGCATTTTACGTCTCGAGAGGTGATCTTTTCCCTTTGCAACTTCTTGCGTGACTAAAGAGGCCAATCCTTGATACACAGCTGCGATCACAGGTTGGGCATATATAATCACCAGGCGCCGTTGCATTTTCACCCTTCTTTCTGCTTCTGTTGTGTGTCTGGCATCTGCAATCCGTGATCCTTCCTTTATGCTCTCTCTCCATGTGGATCTATCCAGTGCCACCTCTTCCCAGTTGCCAGTGTCGATTTTGAAGAGCTTCATGTCGCGTTTGCATACATCAGTATATCGTAAAAGTGGACGACTCATCATCCACAGTTTGGTGTTTTCTATAGCTTAGTTTACGTTAGTCTATAGTAAGTCTTTAAAAATGTAAATTTTTCTTATAACTTACCAGTTTATGCTGACACATTGGCGACCACTAGGAGATGAATTAAAATACACAATACTATTGCATGGGACAACGCTATAAATTGTCCCATCTCACCGATCTCTGGGGAAAGGAAGAGTAAACATTTCAAGACAGTTTAATAAATCTGTTTTACACACACGCAGAATTGTATTTTACTATTATTTTACTAACCTGCCCAGTGTGCGGCCTAACATTCCGGGTTCACATAGGTCTCACCAGCCACATGAGGAGGCATAAAACCCCAGTGCAAAGCCCTCAGCCCCCCCTGGATGACAAAGTGGTCTTCATCGAACCACGATGGACGAACTATATATATATATATATATATATATATATATATATATAATATAAAAAACTAACCGTGTACAGTGACACAGTGCGTCAGTGTAACACAACAACATGTGTAACATAATAGATAGCCGTTCCTTCAGTGTCTTCCCTCAATAGCATTGTCTCTATAGTCCGTTCTAGTGCACGTAGGCCCTATATATTATATCTGTTTTGTAAGGTGTAGAAACACTTTTATTTTTAGACTTACAGGGATGTTATGAACTTTCTCTATTACATATAGACAAACGCCTTTCTCTTTTTTCTTATGGCTCCTTTCTCTTTTTCTTAAGGCTCCTTTCTCTTTTTCTTATGGCTCCTTTCTCTTTTTCTTATGGCTCCTTTTCTCTTTTTCTTATGGCTCCTTTCTCTTTTTCTTATGGCTCTTTTCTCTTTTTCTTATGGCTCCTTTCTCTTTTTTCTTATGGCTCCTTTCTCTTTTTCTTATGGCTCCTTTCTCTTTTTCTTATGGCTCCTTTCTCTGTTTCTTATGGCTCCTTTCTCTTTTTCTTATGGCTCTTTCTCTTTTTCATATGGCTCCTTTCTCTTTTTCTTATGGCTCCTTTCTCTTTTTCTTATGGCTCTTTTTCTTATGGCACACACGATTTCTCATCTCTCTTCACCACTGTGTGTTCATATCTCATCTCTCTTCACCACTATGTGTTCATATCTCATCTCTCTTCACCACTGTGTGTTCATATCTCATCTCTCTTCACCACTATGTGTTCATATCTCATCTCTCTTCACCACTGTGTGTTCATATCTCATCTCTCTTCACCACTGTGTGTTCATATCTCATCTCTCTTCACCACTGTGTGTTCATATCTCATCTCTCTTCACCACTGTGTGTTCATATCTCATCTCTCTTCACCACTGTGTGTTCATATCTCATCCTGCTACTTTGTATGCATGTTTCCACCTTTTTTCAGTCATTATTTACCCACTCGCAGACAGAGAACCATCTCTGTCACAGTCTCGGTTGAAATTGCCTGTTAAATGTTCCCCTAGGGCTAAGAGGTTAAAAGACACGTGGAATTCCTGATGTAGAAAACAGGAAGTAGAATGAATAAAGTTGACTTTGAGTTCAGTCAAGTCAGTCAAGTGGTATCCTTTGGACCGGGTGGTCAAGTAGTATTTTTTGGTCCGGGACGGACAGTAGCGACTTAGAAAGTCGAGTAGTAATTTCAGTTAAGTAGTAACTTTTGGGCAGTTGATGCCAGTGGTCTTTTTGAGACATGTATTTCTAGTAGTTATTCTGTATTATTCTGTACAGTGTTACCCGCTGGAGAGTTTAACGTATTGGATTTATTTGATACCGATGTTATGCGGATAGGATTATTTCTTGTAGACTTGTTTAACTGACAAGGAGTGCAGTATTATTATTATTGTTATCAAATAAACTTTATATTTTGTCTGCTGAAACGGACTTACGTCCGTCTGTAGTATCTATGTTTTGTCACGTGTCAATAGTACTCCAGGAAGCACGAACCCAGCATTCTACGCATTCGCGACACAGTAGTAGTGTAATAGTAATACACGTCACACAATATCAACGCCACGTCTCAAATCTTGCATTTACAATCTCCTTATACAGTATGCTTCAAAAAGCATTCGCCAAAACCATCGCGCTATATTTCAAAATAAATAACAAATTGATACGTAGCAGGACACGAGTGTTGTATCTAACTTCAAGTTTTTATTTTATTTTATACCTTAATTTCTAGCTACAATCAAATCCGGTTTATCGGACCACATCAGAACGCGATCATTTTTAGTCCTAATAGGCGGCATATCCAATTAATCAGATTCGATTGTATATAAATGGAAGAAATTATTGATAGCTTAAGTTGTGTGTCTTTGCATGTCGCGTAGGACGTAATAATCTTCTTTTTTGAAGTCACGTCTGTATTATATAAGATAAGATTATAAAGTAAAGTAGCAATTATACACAAAACATTAAACCATAATCTTCAAATACAAAAAAAAACCACAACGTAAAAAAAAAAAACAACTCAGAAAGACACAAAGATAAAGGCACATTCCTTATTTCAAAAGCTGGGACAACTTTGTACAGATGCTCCTTCTTCCCCTAGTGCTACTAGAGCATTGAATGGGTTGCCTGAATCAATGAGTTTGTCTAAAAACACATGAATGACGTCTATTTTGAATGAACATTTTTAATAAAATTGGGGTTATTATATAGTTCGTCCATCGTGGTTGGATGATGACCACTTTAGCATCCAGGGGGGCTGAGGGCTTTGCACTGGGGTTTTATGCCTCCTCATGTGGCTGGTGAGACTTATGTGAACCCGGAATGTTCGTCCGCACACTGGGCAGGTTATTTCAGCTGGAGCTAGTGTCGTGAGCCTTGCTTTTCTTCTCTGACGTTTTTCTTCTGCCAGCGTTGTTCTCTTTTCCTCAGCAACCTGTGCGCCAGTTTTCACAGCGCGACGCCATGATGCTCTGTCATGTGCCACTGTCTCCCAGGTGGCTGGGTCTATGCCGAACGCCTTCAGAAAAGCTTTGAGGGTGACCCTGAAGCGCTTTCTCTGACCACCTTGTGAGCGATTTCCTTCGCTTAGTTGGCCATACAAGAGTCGTTTAGGGATGCGGTGGTTTTCCATTCTGCAGACGTGTACTGCCCATCGCAGCTGGGACTGCATCAGGATTGTATGCATGCTTTGGAGACCCGCTATTCAAAGGACTTCAGTATCTGGTATTTTGTCTTGCCATTTGACATTCAGTATTTTTCTTAGATATGTCATGTGGAAGTGATTGAGTTTGGGAACATTCCATTAAAAGGAGGCCTAATTGATTTATTTTTAAATTTGAAATTTTTAAAATCACATTATTAATTATTCAGTCTGGATTAAATTGTTATTTATCGGTCTTAATTTTTGTTTGAAGTAATAGATTAAAGCAAAATTATCATTAAAGAAGTTGGGAGTTTGTAAAAAAAAAAAAAAGTTTTACATGTTTCGGATTTTCCTTCAGGGCTGAATATAATTTACTTCCTAGTCGAAATCTCCCGCAAGACTACGGGGGATGGAAGCGGGCAAGGTTTGAACCCAGGACTATCGATAATTCCGAACGACAGTCCAGCGCGCAAACCGCGAGACCATGCAGCCATCAAGTCATTGATATTTGTCGAAATGCATCAAGAAATACGCAAGCCAAATAAGTTGTCTAGTTCATTTACTTTTATGTACATAAATGTAAGACAAATTTCATCATGTAAATATAAAGGAGAAACTCTTTGTTTGATATGTAAGCTTTAAAATAACCTAAACATGAAGCCATTCAGTTCAGAGAGTATGTTTAAGACAAGGGACAGAAAAATCATTGATATATGAGCATAACTCCTAGTTTCCAATAAAGATTACCATTACTGTTATTATATTTTAAAAACAGGAACAATGCACTATAGCCGCTTGAAAGTTGGCAACAGCCAAAAAAATAAGTTATTAAACACTCAAAACATCAACACAAGAAAAGCTTTAGAACCACGATAATAGAAAACAATAAATGAATTCCTCTGACAGAACACGCAGATTTTCCTAGAGGTGAACAGAATATTGCAAAGATTTGTACAAATACGAGATGGATTCCAACAGGACTAACCAAACACCTTCGAACAACAGAGATGTGACTCCAATACTTGAGTACACGACGCTTTTAGATCACGATGGTAAGTCGTCTGGCTTTGACATGACACCATCAGAACTTTTAAAAACATTGCTGCTCGCATATTATAAATTGTTTTAGGACATTGGCCAGAAAATATGAGACGAAAAAGGAAACATGTCCAAAAGAATGGACCCAATCTATAATTAGAGCCAAGTAAGGACACTTAGACAATGCCAATCCTAGTAAGACGATGTTAGGAATAATTGTCAACAGACTCGCGAGAGAAAAAACTTTCTGAAGAACAGATAGGCTTAGACTAGGTAGAAACATCGTTGAACAAATATTAAACTTCAGGCTTACCTTAAGCTATGGGCACTGACTACGTGAACTATAAGAAGTAAGCCATTCATGCTCGTAGATGTGTTTTTATAGTTGTCGAACAAATAGATGTAATACATTTAATAAATAAAAAAAAACGTGGTGATGCGCCAGTAACTTGGGGCAGTCATCCGTGGTATGCCTGAAGGGATGCCATTGTGTGTGTTTTTTTACTTCCTTCTGCAACAAATTAAAAATTTAGAAAAATGTACAAGTATTTGCAAGTCCACACGAGGTTGAGAAGCAAATAACAAAACAGTTTTAGAATCTGACAATTCTCATTCAGGATAATGGATAGGGCTTAAACAAGCAAAATACAAACAATCCTTTCAAAAAAACAAGATAGCTTATGTAAGGGAAAGAACTCCGCACTTACAACTATATTTCTAGTTAATATCAAACAAACAAAAATTATCAATAATTAATTGACTAGTTGGTTACATTTTTTTTAATTGACTCGTGTTGTTTATAGGTATAATAAATAACTGTTTAAAGTTTCAACTTGATCTGAGAATAAATGTAGGAGAAATAGCGTGTTTAATTATCTAAGGGGACGAAACCCTACATATTTACCCGTGTCTGTAAATACTGTAGGACTTGTTTCCTTTGTTGGTATCAAACAAGATAATTAATTACCGGTTATTAATTTAACTGATTGTTTAATTTTGTTTTAACTGATTCATGTCTTCTCTATGCCAATGAATAATTGTGCGAAATTCAACTTCATCCAAGATGTACCTACGAGATATGAATGAATCTCGTAGTTTATCGACAATATATACTAGCCAGATATGGCCCGCGGGTCGTAGTTCGGGAATAGCTCATGTATACCTCTTATGCTTCTTATTAACGTATACCTACATTTCAACCACTCGATACACTAAGCCAAAGCAAAGATTTAAAATTACTTTAGATCTCGAAAATACTTCTCAATAGAATATTTATTAATATCTTGACTCAATTCTAACTACCGGTATAAATATTTCTGAATCTTATAAAAAAAAAAGCAATGTAATCGTGGTGTAATAATTTATTTTTTTTATACTAAAACAACTTCCCATTTCCGTTAGTGACCTTTGGTATACAGAGTAGTTGGTAAAATGTATAGTATCTTATCTTATGAATTATATATGCTCCTACAAAAGGAGCTGCCTGGTTTGCGGTTTGCACGCTAGACTGTCGTTCAGATTTATCGATGGTCCCGGGTTCAAACCCTGCCCGCTCCCATTCCCCGTCGTCCTGCGGGAGGTTTGGACTAGGAAGTAATTATCTTCAACTCTGAAGGAACATCCGAAACATGCAAAACATTTTACAAATAATAACAGCATTGTTAATCTAGTCGTGCATACCGTTGCATATTAATTACAGTCTTAAAACTTTGCCAAAATGATGTCAAATGAACAGGAATAGTATTCGTCATCAACTTGTCGGCCATAATAAAGATAACAAAACATCCGATTTCTTCTAAGACATACGGATGTATGCAAAAGCTGGGAAAAAAGTGGCACTGGATAGAACTGGATAGAACCACATGGAGAGTGAGCATAAAGGGAGAGTCCCGGATTGCAGATGCCATACACAACAGAATTAGAAAGAAGGGTAAAATCGCAACAGCGCCTGGCGATTACAGAAACTTGTGCTTCAATGATTGACCTCGTCACATGAGAAGTTGCAAAGGGAAAAGTTCGTCTATCTAGACCTAAAAGTACCACAGTCGAACACATTTTGACAATGGACCTCATTCACCAATCGTAAACAAAACAACATTTAGCCACGTGGTGCTCTATCTCTTCTATACAATTTACGATCTCGTGTTTAATTCATGATGGTTGTCACGTGACAGTTTTTTTCCCCATTGTTTTATCAATAAGATCACGTGACTAAATGTTGTTTGTTTACGATTGGTGAATGAGGTCCATTGCAAGACTGAAAAAGCTTAACTCAACAAATCTGATGGAAACTTTGACCTTTAGGAATCCTTCTTTTTGTTATAACTTAAGCGCTTCCTTCTTGATATCAAGTATTTAAAGTTTTACACCAGAACACTCAAATCTACACATTTTATAAGAACTTGCTTTTCACATTTAAAAAACACTACCTGAGTACGCTTACTTATAATCTAAGCTTATATATATATATATATATATATATATATATATATATATATATATATATATATATATATATATATATGTGCACACTGCAATTTATAACTATGTTGGATTTTAATTTATATTTCAAGGTTAGTGCTGAAGGAATTCATGCATGAAGTTCTATAATCCCCCCCCTCCCCCAAATTCAACTACTCGGTCTCGAGCCTGGCTGTGACAGTCCACGTATATTGCTTGTGTGTATGGCTTGTTTGGTGTGTTGGGGATGATCGTTTGAATGTGCTATACACTGGGTCATCAAAGATAAACCGGAAACAGGCACGTAAAGATGAAGAAATATAAAGGTGAGGGGAATTGCATCTCTCAATGGGAATGTTTATTCATCACTCTTAGCGCATGTAGTGGAAAGCGTGGTCGAGAGGCTAAGCACGCTTCCACTTGGCTTGTCTTGGCTACCTATGAAGGGGGCTCAAGGTTCGATGTCTTTGATTGATTTTACCTTGGAGACCTATCGACGTCGTAGCTGGCAGTGCTCCTTGGTGGAAGACTTGCAGCTGGTGATGACACTCTAATGCAGCGGTTCTCAACCTTTTATGCTCGGCGACCCCTTTTTACAATCCCCCACTATGCTGCGACCCCCACACACACACACACACACATACAGCAATAGAAGAATAGACAATAACAATCCATATTTTCAATGGTCTTTGGCGACCCCTAGCTACTCGTCAATCGACCCCTAAGGGGGTCGCGACCCACAGGTTGAGAACCCCTGCTCTAATGGGTAGATGGGTCGCCGGTGAATCAGTGTCAGTCGGGGTCGGTTGTGGGCACAGTGATGCGGTTGGTAGAGGGCACGAAGAGCACTGCAGGCAGAGCTAATCTACCATTAGTAGGCCTATCAATTGGAAAGTTGCAATCGTAGGTGTGATCGTAGTAACAGTAGTGAGCAGTACCACCTAGGCAGTCGTGGCGAGTACCAAAAAAACTGTCACGTAGCAAGTACTAGTAGCAGGTAGCGCTGAATAGTGGTAGTACTATCAAGCAGTAGTGGTGACTTGTATTCGTTGGCTTATACGAAGCCAGTACGCAGACACCTGAGGGATGCTGCCAATAAATATAAACAAGTTAGCACATATCTCTCACACATCTTATCGATGCCCTCAATTGAGGTGCATTCGTCGGATAAATAAAATTTCTTTGGAGTACAGACAGGGGGGAGCTAATGACAAAAATAGAATTGCGTAAAGTGCCGTAAAGAGATTGACAATAACTACTATAGAAATATAAGAATAGAGCAAAACAATATCAATCAAACACAAGCAAGGGAGGTAATAAGAATTACTAGTCGACCGGCCGCGTAGCATACGCCGCTATTTTGCAGGGCCGGCCTTAGGCCACTGCAACCTATGCGACCGCAGTGTTAATCTAAAAATACTTTAATATTATCGCAAATGACGTAAACATCCTATTTTCCAACTCTCTTCCTATCCATCCCTTCCGGCTTCCATCTTTTGAATCCCACTTCCATTCAATAGCCAAATTCGCACCATTTTCATTCACACCATGCTGCGCTACGACCGTAACACAGAAATAAGAGAGTGATCTTTCCTTTACTCCTTACTACTCGTTTAAACTTTTGAGGGAAGAAGAGAAATATATATAGATAGATTGCTCAAGATACAATGCACATGAGGGCAGGAGGGTTAAAATTAATTCGGGAACCCGTGGCTATCCTGGGTGTAGAGGGAAGTCTATTTATCATCGTCGGGAAAAAAACAGTAGATGATGATAAATGCAAAGAGTCGAAGAACAAATGCTTAACTTTTTCTCTCCTAACTTACGATACCAACGTTGATTCCACTAGAATGTGATAAATAATTACGGAGATAAAGAGTTAAGGACTGGTTAACGTTAGCCAACGTCACAAGTTGACCTCATGGAAAATATAAAATGAGCTACAAATAATACAAGCAAAGCTTCATTTTTATAATTCGTAGGACAAAATATATTAGAAATAGTCAACATATAGGCCTACACTTAAGAGTTTGAAAAATTCAAATAGTTTAAAATATATGAAGCATGTGGTGGGAAGCGTGGTCGAGAGGCTAAGTGCGCTTGAACTTGGCTTGTCTTGGCTACCTATGAAGGGGGCTCGGGTTCGATACCCGGAAATAGGCACGAGTTTCGTTTACTGAGCGCCTAAAGGCAGCAACTCCTAGATACCCCCTCCCCACCACTGGTCCACAAATGAGATTGGACCAAAAGCGCTCTGAGCATGCTATAAGGTTGTTTACAAATCAGTTAAATTCAAACATACTCTCTGGCGAGAATTGGAAACATTTAATTGTTTACCCCCCCCACACACACACACACCCATCAGCATGTGAAGAATATATTGGACAAGTGAGTCCAGGCAAGTAATGGAATATACAGTCTGTTGACTTAGCATTTACAAATATATGTAGGCTACGGCCTGGCTACACAAGAATCTAGTCTAGATTGGAGGAAATAAATTGTTCTCTGAAGCGCGTGTCAAGCAACTTAGGTCTAGATCAGGATTGGGTTGTAGAGACGAACTAGGATATGATCACGTGACCCTGTAGTGTGAAATTGCAATCGCATTATGTCAACATGTGGTTTAAACATAAAGGTATAGCCAATAAAGTTAGGTATACAAGATAATGAATAAAATAGAGTAAATCCAACGTACATAGTGGGATGCATGTTTACTTCTGTACTGAAGTCATCTGTAGATGTTTGTTAGATTTCAATCAATTACTCAGCAGGCGTTTGGGTTTCTAGTTCGGGTGTATTCAATGTAGTTAAACGACAGCACAAAGATAACACACATCTATTTTTAACAAGTGAAAAGATGTGGTCAACACTGATGAACAATGAATAATACGTTTAATCCAATAAAAGGCCACAGTCAGAGTCTCTGTCAAATAGAACACGTCTTTACCCAAGAGAATCCTATCGCTAACTGATTTTCCAGTCTCTAACCCAAAATATCCCAAGCGTCACTAGTCCCGTTCAATATACGTCTTCTATGGGGCGTCTCTAAATAACAAATACTATAAACTAGGTGCCTAACAGATTCCTCCCCCCCCCCTTGGAAAAAAATGTCAATATTTTTTCTACTGCTGTCAAGTCTTACAAGGGTATTTGCATTTCATGGGGAAGACAACAAACATAAAATCTTGACATCTTCATCTTGTCTTGACAGTTTACACTAATGTTCATCTCAATGTTCATATCCATATTTCCAACAATGTTCATTTAAATGTTCATAACAATGTTCACTTGTAACTCTGTATACTTTCGAAGTTCATCATAGCAATGTGACATTTCATGAGCACTTCATAGATCTCACACAAATATTCTCCACTGGCAGTAATCTGACAGAATATAATATGTCAAAACAAATTATAAGCTTTGTCTCCACATTCAATAAGTTTTTCCTTACCACCCTTTTTATAAGCTTTCGTCCATTTTTCTTTTCTACTCACCCTTTTCCATCGACCTAACTTTTACCAATTATAGATGAAAATGATTCACAATAAATTCATTGGCCTCCTTCAGTCGTAGAACGACTATGGTTCATTTCAGAGCACACTTCCTCATGTGGCTGTGGAGCCCTATTTTGGAAAGTGAGATGAAAGCCTGGGCATTGTTTATGGTCGGAACGATGTCGCCCACACAGCAGTTCCCCCCTCTCCGCGTAGCTGATGTGACCAAAGGAACGGAATATCCAATACAGTTTGGGATCAGTAGCGCCGCAGGATCTGCCAGGCTGTAGCACGGTGTGCCACAGTCTGCCTAAGGGTCACCAGCTCCTGATTTTTCCTCAGAGTTGTCTCCCGAAGCCTTTCCCGTGTTTGGGTATAGCCGCAGGGCAGCGGAGGTTTGGATTCAGAGTTTTCCTTCTCCTAGATGGGTAGCCAACCAAGGCTAACGAGCCCCTCCTGCCCGAAGCTTACTGGTTTAGGCGCCAGTTGCTCGCCTTTGCCCCTTCTCCTGTCTGTGGTAACGGTTCCGCCAGGCTCAGTAACTGAGCCACACGTGAAGGCCAGGAGTTGGACTGGTTGTCAGAGGCTATTTGATACGCATGCCATTGGAAGCACTTTATAGGTAATGATGGGCTTAAGACCATTACCACTTCCGGCGTTAACAACCTTGCGGAACCAAATAAATATAACCATACTCACTTTCAAATGCTTAACGATCACATTTACTTATCTCCCTTTGCCACTGACATTCAAATTGTGCCATGATAATTAATAAATCAACATCCGAAAATCTAATATTAAACAGCAATACATAGTATTTACAAGTATCAATTCCTCATATCAATGTCAATCTAGACAGCATATACCCAATTTAAAAGTATCAATCAATATCCATATGTCTATAAAGTACATGAGGTACTTCCACCTTAGTTTTAAAACTTCACAAGTTTCAAACATATCATTACTATGGAATGTCTCATCATAGAATTTACTCATTCTCATTATAGTCATATATTTCATTAATCAACATTATACTCCAATTCAAAATTCATTTGTCTCATATTATTTCTCAACACATAAATAAACTTTAATAACCAGTTTAACTTAAACATGATTCCATATACAAAATATCACTTCTCGATTTATACCATATCTTCTCATGTCATTTTGTTCATTTTGTTGGGAATCGTGGTCGTGAGGTTCTACCAAGATGCGCTTGAACTTGGCTTGGCTTGGCTATTTAGAAGGGGGCTCGAGGTTCAACACCCGACTCGGGCAGAGTTGTGTTTACTGAGCGCCTAAAGGCAGCACGGAAAACCAACTCCTAGATACCCCCTCTCCCCCCCCCCCCCCACTGGTCCACAAATGAGATTGGACCAAATGCATGAAAGTAGCGCTATATAAAGCTATAATAATCATAAGTTCTGTACCCATTTGCTTTATATTGATTATATTTGTTTCTACTTTGATTCCTTCTTTCATTATTTCTACCACAATAAGAACTCGCTATCTTCTGATTGGTATGTGACCTACTCCAACATCCTCTAGGCAAAATGTCCTTGCTTATGACAATTATACCAAGTCATGTTTCTTCTATTATAGGAATAATAGAAGCGTGGTCGAGAGGCCAATTGCGCTTGAACTTGAGCTTGGCTTGGCTACCTAGAAGGGGGCTCGAGGTTCGACACCCGACTCGGGCAGAGTTGTGTTTACTGAGCGCCTAAAGGCAGCACGGAAAACCAACTCCTATATACTCCCCCCCCCCCCCCCCCCCAATGAGATTGGACCAAAAGCATGAAAGTAGCGCTATATAAAAGCTATAATAATAATAATAATAATAATTATTACTGTACTGGGATAGGCCTATTCTGACCGACAAAACGGTAGATTTTAATCGCCCGGATCTGCTGTTCATCGATAAAAAAGAAAAAACCGCTACCATTATCGATATCGCCGTACCACTACACTGTCTCATAATTTAAGAAAAACTGAGATAGAAAAACAAAGAACCTGGGCTTGGAGATTAAGCGTCTATGGAAGTTGTCCAAAATAACAATATACCCCATTGTTATATCAACCGAGGGGATAATAACAACTGACCTCACAGACACCTTCAAGGCCCTTAACATTCCTAGGAACATTGCCTGTCAGAGGGCGGTACAGACCTGCCACATCACCAGAAAATTCCTCAGTGGAAACTGGACTACGATGAATTTTGTTTCTCTTTAGCGAAACTCGACCCTGGCAGCGCCAGAGAATGACTACTCGTTCATTTCTAACATAATAATAATGTCCTTGCTTATTACAATTATAGCAAGTGATGTTTCTTCTATTATAGGAATAATTCATGGGTCCACTGGACTGTTTAGTATTTCTGTTTCTCATATTTCTGTTTAACAAATAACCATATTTGTTTTCAAATAACCATATTTGTTTTCAAATAACCATATTTGTTTTCAAATAACCATATTTGTTTTCAAATAACCATATTTGTTTTGCCATCTCTCAATGTCCCTCGAGTCATCTATAATACCCATGTCTCAGATCCATATAGGAGGGTTGAGAGAACCACCGCTTGGTAGAACCTCATATTTGTAGGCAGGCGGAGCGATTTATTCCGCCACACTCTCGCCTGGAGGCGTATAAAAGTGATGCATCATTTGATACCATACTTCCCAGATTAGTGTCTACCACGTTAAGAGGCTGTCCATTCACAGTGATCTTTGGGACTGACTAGATTTTAGTGAGTGACCTCTGAAACATGTTTTTCCTAGGTTTACAGTAAAATCCAAAGAGGCAGCAGCGTACGCAAGTCGTTGACCGCACGCTGGAAATCAAGTCAGTGTGAGCTAATAGGGTCGCAATCATCGACATATAGAGACATGGTTTTAATGGCCTTTTTCTTTTTGAAACAGTTTGATATTTAATATTTTAATTTAATTTATTTACTATTTTCCCATTTACATTTTAGATGTTGTACTTGTTACTTCAGCTGTTACTTCAGTTATCGTTATTTCTTATAGGATACAGACGTTACTTCAAAAAAAGAAGATTTTGCTTCAGTTGTTACTTCAGTTAGTTTCGTTTATGTTACTTGTTTTTTTTTAAATATTTAATGAATGATACATTTTTTAAAAAAATGGAAGATTTTTTTTTTACAACTTTGTGTATTTGATGATACACTGATACACAATTCTAAGTGGGTTAAAATGTAATCGTTTCAAACTCAGTCCAAAGAAAACAATAAAACTCCATGAAATAGATCGCAATGATAAACACAAAAGATAAACACTGTAACAGGTAGTCATGGGAGCGGAAGAAAACAATAAAACTCGATGAAATAGATCGCAATGATAAACACAAGAGATAAACACTGTAACAGGTAGTCATGGGTGCGGACGGCAAGAGATTTTATCCGAGGCAAAAGATAGGAAGGAATGGATAAAGACGATCAACAGATCACATGTGGTGCCCCACCGGTTCAAAAAGAATTGTTGATAGGTGAATGTGATAAGTCATTATCATCTTCCCTTTGCGTTCCTTGTGGAACATATAGGGCCTCGAATGTGATAAGTATTAATGTAATAAAGAGATAATACAGTAGGGACTGATCAAGCAGTGACTAACAGTGAACACTAAACCTCAATATCTTTCTCTGTTCTTCTTAGAAACTTTAAAAAAAAAGGAAAACTTTCCAAAAACTGAAATAGTTCTTGACCTTATTTCTTTTAAATTCTCTTTATAATATTTTTTTCTACTGGTCAGTTTATTTGTTTTCACTGCAACTGGTCAAGGATCTCTACAAGTATTGTTTTTTTTCTCTGACCTACTTTGTTGACTGGAGTGAATGTGCAGTGGAGCGTGATCGGCAGAATTGTCATTGTGTCTTCAATGTGTTCCAAACAGAGAGAAATGGAGAACGACGGTCAACAGATCTTGTGTGGTGCCCCAAATCTCAAAATAAACCATTCAACAGTCCTAACTAGATCTATAGATCATCTCAATATATCAAGCTAGATAGCCCATTGTCAAGTAGTAGTATTTCTAATGCAATGTTCCAGTTACATCCATATTACTTGTGTCTTCAATGGACCTCATTCACCAATCGTAAACAAACAACATTTAGCCACGTGATTCTCTATATCTTCTATACAAATTACGATCTAATTTTAATACACAATGGCTTTCACGTGACAGTTTTTTTTCCCGTTGTTTTATTAATATTATCACGTGACTAAATGTTGTTTGTTTACGATTGGTGAATGAGGTCCATTGGATTATTTTGAGTATGTTATTGGTATAATGTAATTATGTGTAATGACTGCCTTTGTAGCACTTGTGCTTTGTGGCAAAAGAAATAAAATTGTTCAATTGGTCCAACAGACTAAGGGGTAGGTGAAGGCTCAAAACTTAACTCTTTCTCTCCTAAACTGATGCGTTGATTCCACCAGAATGGGGTAAATAATTACGGAGAGAAAGAGTTAATGAATATATTCAAACTGCTGATTTTTTGTTCAATCTTGCAATCAAACTGAACTGGGTTGGGGAGGTTTCATTTTGTTTTAAGCCTCTGCAGCCCAAGAGAGGAGAGTTCCAAACTTGAGTCTTGGTGGATACCAGGTCTCTTTGTCTAATTTTATTTTCCATAAATGTTTTGTTTGTAAAAATGTTTTTAATGTTCCTTAAGAGGTAAAGAAAATCTACATCAAAACCTCGCTAAAGACAAAGGGAAGACATGGGGCAGGCTTGTTACATTTATGTGTATTTATATGTATGTATGGTGTGTGTGTGTTTACCTGTTGTCTCCCTTGTCCTACTGGTCAGTATGTTCACGTGCTCGCATGTTTTTCTCAAGTCTGTTATTAGTGTGTATTAAAAGTCTCCTGTTAGTTTGTTTCACTTTCTTGTCATGTCAATAAAAATGGAGTTGTAACTTAAACAGCAGTGTTGTTTTGACATCCTAATGGATCTCATTCACCAATCGTAAACAAACAACATTTAGTCACGTGATCATATTGATAAAACAACGAAAAAAAAAACTGTCACGAGACAGCCATCATCAGGGGCGGACTTGGTGTCAAAATCGACCCGGGCATTTCTATAAAATCCGGCCCACAAATTCTCTATCATGTGATGGGCATCCAATGTTTAGGTGTATCGGTCCTTAAAAATCATTGTTAAGTATCGATATGCATGCATACAGTGAACTCTATTATATCTTAATAAGCAATATAGCGTTTTATTAAATCAGCAATTATGTAGGCTGTAAAAAGATGAAGCCTACTAGTAGCACTGTCTACATTCTACATTTTATTTTCGGAAAATGTGTTTGATTCAAATAGTATTACACTGCAATGTCTGTGAAAGATTTTTTTTTTAAACACGACGCTCAGAGGGCTTTTTATAAAAATAATAATAATAACATAATAAGGATATTATAAAACCTTTAACAACTTGATATGTGCCATAGTGACTTCGATCAGGCCATTTCGGTGGCCCTACCGGCCCATTAGGGTACCGGCCCACCGGGCTTTTGCCCAAATGCCCATATAGCCAGTCCGCCCCTGGCCATCATGAATTAAACATGAGATCGTAAATTATATAGAAGAGATAGAGAACCACGTGGCTAAATGTTTGTTTACGGTTGGTGAATGAGGTCCATTGTGATGGGCAAAAGTTAACTAAAAAGTTAGAAACTATTAGTTTAACTAAAAAAATTAGTTTAGGCCATTGTTTAACTAGAAATAAAAGGTTTTGTTAAAATGGTAGTTTCATTACTTTTTTTTTTTAGTTACTAACTAAAAGGTTTAATTAAAATTTGTAAAACTTTGCAACATGCGGTCAGGGTTGAAATGCACATTCCTGTTTTCTGGTTATGTGATATCAATAACTTTGATTATCAAAAAAAAAATGATGCATTTAACAACTATTTAGCAAGTCTGAATTTTTTAAAGTAAGATGCTGGTAGAAGTTATGGATTATGGGAGTAAATATTTGCAATTGAAAGTAGCAGAATTATAAAACGTTAAACCTTTTTTGCCAAAAGCTTCTATGCATCATTAGGAAAGGGGTTGTGAGCCACATAGTGGTGTAATTTCTGTATTAAGTGGGAATCGGATTTGTCAATATTTAATGGTTTTGATCAATTCATTTGCGCCACCCTAGTTTTTTTTTCCCTAGCGCGTTTAACGGCATGGTTAGTCAAGCATAAAATAAATATACAGTTTCAATGTTTTTAAAATTCCAACGATTTCGCTTGTTTGTTTGTAAAATGTTTGTACATGTTGTTGACGTAAAGCTGGTGGCAAGTGTATTGTTTCTAAGCACCACTTTAAAATGCTTTTAGGTTAAAGGCGCGAAAATTTCGTTTTTTTTTTCTGAGTTGCCGCAATGTTCTCTAGTGTTATAAGATTACGATTTAGCATTCACTCTACCCCTCCTCCTGCTGTGAACGTGCCCTGCCCAGCGTAACTGTCGGACCATAAGAAGTCCCTCTATACTGTCCATACCGGCGTTCGGAAGGACATCGCTGTTTGTAGTGCGGTCTTGCCACCGTATGTCTAAGATGGAGCGCAAGCATCTTTGGGGAAAGCGCTCAAGTAGTCTTAGTTGCTTTTCTGTATAGTGTCCATGTCTCAGATCCATATGGGAAGTGATCATTGTGTCTGATCTGGCCTTTTTTGTCCCACGTGAAACAGCTTGAGAATGGATAGGAACGTAGGTGGGCATCCCAGCCTGGCCAAAATCCTCCACAAACCATCGCGACTGACCGTGTCGAAAGGCTTGGTGAGGTCCACAAAGGCAGCGTATAGGTTTAAGTTCTGCTCTTTGCATTTTTCTTGTAATTGTCGCAGAACAAATATCATGTCAGATGTAGCTCTACCGGCTCTGAAACCACATTGGCTGTCAGATAACACCTCGTCCACTAAAGAGTGGGTTAGTCGGTCGAGCAAAGATCTTTCCTGCTACTGACAGAAGTGTAATGCCTGGATAGTTGGAGCAGGTGAATTTATATAGTCACATCCGATATTTAATGAAAGATTTATATTTATATTTGAAATAATGGGTCATGATATATTCATATACAATTCGCGTTTTTTTTTGAGAATGTACTAGTAAGTGCCACTCTAACCGTTCTGCACTCTCTTATCTTTTAATGGAATGGGTTGCCTGAGTCAGCCAGGAAATCAATGACTTAGCATATTTTAAGTCACAGATCAACACGCATGACTAGATTGACACATTAAATGCGTAGGACGTAACTTTTTTTTTTTTTTGAAGATACGTCTGTAATCAATAAGTAATATTTTGAAGAGAATTAGACTTACACCTATAATCTGACACATAGGCGTAGCCGGGAAAGGGGGTGGGTGGGTTCAAACCATTATTTGCCTCAGACCTCATTGTCTGAAAGGTAAACTTTACTTACTGCACCAATGCAGCCAACTTAAGCAAACTACAGTCACCAAATTTCACGAGCGTAGCCAAACTGGTTTTTTATTTGGTTATTCTTCCCCTCCTATTCAAAAGCTAAAGCAACCATATTCTACTAGTTGCTGGACTCCATTAATTAATTGCGGTGAATAGCAGATTTTTTTTTTTTAGCTAATTGCGCTGTAGATACCTCGGAATATGCATTTAGTGTATTGACACTTCGAAATGACAATTTTGTCAATTTTACAGGAGATTTTTAAATGATTTTTCATGAGATTTTTTAATGAGTTTTCAGGAGATTTCAAAGATTTTAGATTTCAAGGACTTTTTCGTATATTTTGCAATTAAAGGAGTTTTACAGGAGGCCTTTCCCTCTCTATTTGATCTTTTTCTCATTTTCTCTTTTTCAAGTCTTAATCTCTTTCTTATTCTCTCTATCTCTTTCTCTCTTTTCCCACTCTCTCTTTCTCCATCTTTCTTTCCTGCTATCTCTTTCTCTCGTCGTTGTCATCACCTGGTAAGCTTTTTAGGTCCATTTGTCATTTGAGCCACTTTCTCTTTTCTTCTCTCGTTCCCACTGTCTCTCTTTCACCATCTCTCTTTCCCACTGTCTCGCTTTCTCTCTCTCTTTTCCTCTCTCGTTCCCATTGTCTCTCTTTCTCCATCTCTCTCTTTCTCTTTCCCACTGTCTCTCGTTCTCCATCTCTCTCTCTTTCTCTTTCCCACTGTCTCTCGTTCTCTTTCTCTTTTCCTCTCTCGTTCCCACTGTCTCTCTTTCTCTTTTCCTCTCTCGTTCCCACTATCTCTCTTTCTCTTTTCCTCTCTCGTTCCCACTGTCTCTCTTTCTCTTTCTCTTTTCCTCTCTCGATCCCACTGTCTCTCTTTCTCTTTTCCTCTCTCGTTCCCATTATCTCTCTTTCTCTTTTCCTCTCTCGTTCCCACTGTCTCTCTTTCTCTTTTCCTCTCTCGATCCCACTGTCTCTCTTTCTCTTTTCCTCTCTCGTTCCCACTGTCTCTCTTTCTCTTTCTCTTTTCCTCTCTCGTTCCCACTGTCTCTCTTTCTCTTTCTCTTTTCCTCTCTCGATCCCACTGTCTCTCTTTCTCTTTTCCTCTCTCGTTCCCACTGTCTCTCTTTCTCTTTCTCTTTTCCTCTCTCGATCCCACTGTCTCTCTTTCTCTTTTCCTCTCTCGTTCCCATTATCTCTCTTTCTCTTTTCCTCTCTCGTTCCCATTATCTCTCTTTCTCTTTTCCTCTCTCGTTCCCACTATCTCTCTTTCTCTTTTCCTCTCTCGTTCCCACTGTCTCTCTTTCTCTTTTCCTCTCTCGATCCCACTGTCTCTCTTTCTCTTTTCCTCTCTCTTTCCCACTGTCTCTCTTTCTCTTTCTCTTTTCCTCTCTCGATCCCACTGTCTCTCTTTCTCTTTTCCTCTCTCGTTCCCATTATCTCTCTTTCTCTTTTCCTCTCTCGTTCCCACTGTCTCTCTTTCTCTTTCTCTTTTCCTCTCTCTTTCCCACTGTCTCTCTTTCTCTTTTCCTCTCTCGTTCCCACTGTCTCTCGTTCTCCATCTCTCTCTCTTTCTCTTTCCCACTGTCTCTCGTTCTCCATCTCTATCTATTTCTCTCTCTTTCCCACTCTCTCTTTCTCTCTCTCATCGTTCCACCTGGTATACTTTTCGCGTCACTTGCCACGTGAGCCGTTTGTCGATAAACTCCTTGTCCGGTGAACTAATTATGGCTGTGTCATTTAATCTTCTTCAAAGTTAACATTAGTCAATTAGTTGACCGACAGGTGTGACCCTGGAGCTCCAGATAAGTTGCACAGACCCCCACTAGCTACAAGCGGCAGCGCAGACCACGGGGAATATCTTCCTATTCTAGTTTTGTACCAGTCACAAAGGACCGCCACTCCAGCCACGGGTCTCTGATGACGGCCCCCTTTGTCGAACGGAGTGTCGGATTTTTGGACTGGGACTGGGGGGGGGGGGGGTCAGGTGTACCTCATTCTCAACCTGGAGAGTAAAAAAAAAAACATTTTAAAAACAACAAAAAAAAAAAAACAACTACGATAAAAGGACAGAAGTGAGGTTCGCTACCCGCTATTAGCCTATCTCAGCGGTTCTCAACCTTTTAAACTCGGCGACCCCTTTTTACAATCCGCCACTCTGCCGCGACCCCCCCCCTCCAACACACACATACAGCAATAGAAGAATAGACAATCCACATTTTCGATGGTCTTAGGCGACCCCTGGCCAATCGTCAATCGACCCCCAAGGGGGTCGCGACCCACATGTTGAGAACCCCTGGCCTCTCTGCTTCCACTGAAATTTCTACCGAGGCGCCACCTTAGGGCCAGGGAAAATGAAATTAACTCGGTGTCATTGAACCAGCTGTCTGTGCACCATTTGTCGTGACGACTTTATTGACCTCCCTTGGTCTGTTAGCCCGTTGGGGCACCACTCATGATCGGTCAACCGTCTTCCTCCATTCCTCTCTGTCCTCGCTGTGAATGAAGAACAGGCCCGTCCATTTTTTAATGTTGTTTTCTAATCGCTTTCTCTGCCTCTTTTTCCTGGAACTGTTCCTTGAAGGAAGGACTTTGCAAGCACTGAGGACACTTTGGTATTGTCATATTTTTTTTTATTTTTTATTTTTTTACAGTGGTCAGAAGGACTATAATAGTCTTGAATTACTTTCGTTATTTCCGACCCAGTGCAGTCTGCCAATGGTGACATTATTTTGACGAGAAACTCGTGCGCTAATGGACACACGCGATGGCTGTGTAGAAGCACTTCTGGGCTGTATAACCGTGACCTCCGTATGTCGTTGCGGGGCTGACTGCAGACGCTCGGTACTAGATGGACACATGAAATGCGTAGGATTTTATATATTATCTTTTTTTTTTTTGAAGTAACGTCTGTAATATATAAGATAGGAAGATATGGGTATCAAAAATCTTACAAAAATAGCTAGCGAAGAGTGTGCTAATTAAAGCTATGGACCTAGATTTAGATCTAGAAATAAGACTTGGAAAAAAGGGGGGTGGGGGATTACAGATCTAGATCTAATTGTTATGAAAATAGGCTACATGATAGAAATAGATTTACTCTTCTTTTCTTTTTTAAATCAACGGGGAATAAAGATCTAGATCTATTTAAATTTTTTACATTTTTAAAATGTTCTAGTACCGGTATCGTAATATTATTGGGTTGGAAAGATTCCATGTCTCTTGCAAAGCAACATTACGTATGCAAAGAGATGCATTAATAACCTTGACCTTGTGCTAGTGCTATTAGGGAAATGAATAAGATCATCACACGTCTGCACATCCAAGGAGACAACTCTTGTTGTCTGAGTGTCAAGTTTTAGTGACGTCGCTGGGGGGGGGGGGGCGGAGGTCACGGTGAGGGAGGTAGAACATCCAACACAGGGAGAAGATACCAAGTTTATAATAAATGGCTTTAAAATGGTTTTAAAAATAATAATAATCGGCACACAATTTATATATGTGTACTAATCAATGATTGTGAGTAATTTGACTATTAGGTAATGTACCGATCCATGATTGTAGGTAGTGTTGTCAATCAGTTATAGTAGGCAATAAACTATTAGTTTTGTTTTGATAAAAAAAGGCCAAGATTTGATCTGGAATAGTTTATTTTGGGAAAGGGGTGATAGGCTAAGACCATTAACTTATTGCACGGAAGACCAGTCATAGAGATTGCGAGTCGTTGTGGTCTACTACATTACATTACGATGAAAGTTTTGCACTGAGCCGAATACTGCTCTGATCGCGAAGGACCAGCTCAGGAAAGACAAGCTTTAGGAACTCTCCGTGACTTACCCTTCCTCCCCCCACCATGCCCCATGTCAGCGCTACCAAAAAAAAAAATCTAAAGCAGACGAGGAGATTGCGTCATAGTCGAAATGGTAGACTGTCAGACGTCTGTGGCGCGGGATGAAATGTAAGACTAAAAGACGGAACTGTTCGAACCCAACTGGACACTACGTAACAGTATAAATGTCTGTTGCTGGACACGGGGACGGTGCGCTGTGTACGCGGCACAGCCCGGTTCAGCCCATTCAACCGTGACCTCCGTGACCATATCACGTTGGCTGTGATTCAACCAACATGGCTGTCTACCGCTGGGAGTCCTCAGACAGGACTCGGGATGGGGAATCCCTTGTCCACTCGGGATGGGGAATCCCTTGTCCAGGCCTGGTTGTTGGATAAAAGCTTTTCTAACAACCAACGGGATAATGCGGCGCCTTCGATATGAAAGCCTGAGCTCTGACCAAGGCGCGGCCTACGTCATCACTCGTCAGAGGCCAAGGTTATGCGTCGCTGATGATGCGTGTGTGCGAAACCACTGTGTTGTTACTGTTGTAAATACATAGACAGAAAGATTTCTTTTGAAACAACTAGAATCTTCATCTAAATATGATTTAGACTTTTCGAAACATTCATCATGGATTAAAACTCTAGATCTACAATGGTGAACAAATGTCTCGTTTTGTAAAGGTTCTAGAATATTCTAGATTTATATATATATATAGATCTAGAATCTAGCTAGATCTAGATGTACATCTATCTAGATCTAGTATATAGATTAGATGCTTTCCGCTTACCAAAAGATGATGATGATGGCTTAGCCTGGCTTAGGCTTAGAAAGAAAAAATGGCCAGCGGTAATACCTTTGAAGGATTAGATCTACGTACAATTAAAGGAGTACTTTAAACTCTAAAGTAAGTAAATATTTCTAGATCCAGCATTTTAATATTATAAATAATTAATAGACTTTTATGCTTTTGATGATTAACATGATTATCACTATATAAAGTCAAAGTGGGTAGACCCAGGCCTACGACCTAGGGCTAGGCATTAAATACTATAGACTATAGTATACCAATAGGGTAATCATGAATGTGAGCGTCAAAAATTATTTTTCGCGACATTCCTTGTTGTCTCTTCCTGGCCAAAAATAAATCCAGATTTGTTTATCAAAAATAATTTTGGCATCATTAAGTGCTGCCAACTAAAAATGAGAAACACCCATTATGTACAGATGTATTAATGTTAGACACAATAATTTAGACCACAATAAAATAGTTCTTTTTTTCTTTAAAGATTTATTGCAATCAATTTTTGTGTGTGTGCTAAATAGATGTTACTTTTCATTGTCACTGAATTATGAATTATTACAATCTCTGAGTAAATTTTTTTTTTTTTGTGAATTACCTACGTCTGTATTTTATAGGACAAGATCTGGATTGAGATTTTTTAAAAAATAGCTTTTATGAATTGCTAGACCAGATTCCATATATATTATTTTAAATAGTTTTTATATTCATAAAGAGCATTTTTCATGCTTATAGCATGCTCAGAGCACTATGGTCCAATCTGTTTTCATGATCACTTGGGGGGGGGGGGAGGTATCCAGGGAAAATGTTTTCAGTAATGCTTTTAGTTGCTCAGTAAGCACAACTCTTGAGTCCGATGTTGAGAACCCCGAGCCTCTTTATATGTAGCTATCACAAGCCCAAGCGTTTTATGTCTCTCACGCTTGTCATATAGCAATTTCTATTTATTTATTTCTCTTGCTGTATTTTGAAAGTACGGTAAACGATGTTAAAAAGGGTAATTAATTTATGTAAAAAAGAAAAAAAAAGCTTATTATTATATAGTGAGTAGCATACGCCGATATTTTTCAGAGCCTGCCTTAGGTCACTGCAACCTATGCGACCGCAGTGAGCCACGCACTGTCATAGAACCCACTCTAATCCTAGGTGTAAATTATTAAAACGAAACCATTTTATAACTTATACAGATTTTCCGAGGTCTTCTGGTTTACAAGAAGCTCCTGGAAGGTGACTTCTCACAATTTATTGATAAAAGATACTTGCGTGTGTAGGCCTACTGTAATAGTCCTGCCTTGTATTTGTTGATGGCTGTCGGACTTCGACACTCTGGAGGCCTCAGACAGGACAGGGGTGAAGAGCCCCATGTCCAGGAGTGGTGGTTGGATAAAAGCAGCCTTTCTAACCATCAACGGGATAATGGCGCCTACGTAAATCTATTAATTTAATAACGATTCTGTCAATAATTATAGTCTAAATCTAGTAATCTAGTTTATATACAAATAGCATAGTCCGTATATAGAAGTACAAATAGACAGGCAGTATATTTTAGTAGGCGCCGATTCCCTACCCCCCCTCCACCCCCCCCCTCCATGTTAATCATCAAAAGCATAAAAGTCTATTAATAATCTACATAGTGGGAAGCGTGGTCGAGAGGCCAAGTGCGCTTGGCTTGGCTTGGCTACCTAGAAGGGGGCTCGAGGTTCGACACCCGACTCGGGCAGAGTTGTGTTTACTGAGCGCCCAAAGGCAGCACGGAAAACCAACTCCTAGATACCCCCTCCCCGCAACCGGTCCACAAATGAGTAGCGCTATATAAAAGCTATAATAATAATGTGAGCCCTGAATGTTCGGCTGCACACTGCGCAGGTTATTCCAGTAGGAGCTAGTGCGTGACCTCTGTGACACCAATGTCGAAGGCGCCGGCTAGTGTCGTGGGCCTTGCTTTTCTTTTCTGGCGTTTTTCTTCTGCCAGCGTGGTTCTCTTTTCCTCAGCAACCTGTGCGCCAGTTGCTCTGTAATGTGACTCTCTCTCCCAGGTGGCTGGGTCTATGCTGAACGCCTTCAGAGAAATTTGAGGGTGTCCCTTAAGCTTTCTTTGACCGCATTGCGAGCGCTTTCCTTCGCTTAGTTGGCCATACAAGAGTCGTTTAGGGATGCGGTGGTCTTCCATTCTGCAGACGTGTCCTGCCCATCGCAGCTGGGACTGCATCAGCATTGTATGCATGCTTTGGAGACCCCTCTTCGAAGGGCTTCAGTATCTGGTATTTTGTCTTGCCATTTGACATTTAGTATTTTACTTAGACATGTCATGTGGAAGTGGTTTAGTTTCTTTGTATGTTTTCTGTACACTGTCCATGTTTCTGAGGCATAGAGCAATGTAGGGAGGATGACGGCTCGTTAGATCCCTAGCTTTGTATTTGTGGTGATACCTTGTCTGTTCCAGACATGTTAACGTATATTTTATCCTTGGGCTATCGGTGACGTTATAATAAATAGCAACTATAACGATTCTAGCTAAAGAAAGGCTGACAAAATGGGGAAAAATGACAATCATGAGATTGTGTGGAAAAAAATGACCCATGAGTCATTATATAATATAGACATTACAGCATTCAGGGGAGGGGAAGTAGAGATGATTCTCCGCTCATTGCTTCCGTCCATCACCAACCCCTAAGGTTGACTGGTTAGTTGTTTTTTTTTAAATTGACGATTATGCAATTTGTGTAAATATTTAGTTACTAATGTAAATACATAGAATTAAAAAGTATTATAAAAAATTTTATTATGTCGGGGAGTGTTGGCGATAAATATAATAGCAATTGCTCTCTGCTTGAGTGAAAGGGAGGGGTCGTACTTTTAAAATGGGATGGGCGGGGGGGGGGTGCGCACACACTCTCACTTAATGAGAGGATTTCTCGCAGGTAGATGTAAACTTGGTCGTAAAAGTTACGTCGTGACTCTGAAGGTCACACACTGGACTAAAGGGTATGGAAACACAAAGGTGTTCAAATGGAAGTCTGGGGATTATATTTTAGAGGCCTTCCAAAAACTGTGGTAGACACATTTCTGTTAAAACCATCATAATAATAATAACAGTAATAAAACTAATAATATATATAAGGGAAATAAAGATAGTTAAATTTCATTGGGCAGTGTTGAAAGTTAAGGAAACCAGTGTTTTTTGTTGTTTTTTAACCATATGTGTGTGTGTGTGTTTAATAATGTGTGTATGAAAACTTTTTTGTCGGAAGAAAAAAAAATGTATATGGTACTGAACACAAAAGGAATGGGGGAATCATACCTTCTCGAAAATTGTAGAAAATATATTTGGTTTATGATAGAGAAGGCGGGGTTAAATTGGAACATCAACAATCTGCTATAAGCAGAATAAGTGTCTATAAGAGACCAATATTCCAAAAAAAATTATATTTAAATTTTTAACTCATGTCTTTACCATAAACTTTTTTTTTTAATTTTCAAAACATTATATTTTATCGTAATTTCTAGCCCTTTTGCGATTTCCATTGCAATTTATATAAATATTATATTACATAAATTTACATATGTATTCAATAAAAGTTAATTTCCACATTTGAAGGACGTAACACACCTATACACTCACACAATAGATCTTCCTAAAGGGGTTACCCATTAACAATATAAAAGAAGGAGTGTTGATAATAGATATTAATGCTATTATAAAATATGAATACTACTTTAGTTTATCAACATATTTAATTCCTTTAAGTAACGCGCGCAAATCCCTCCTGCTCATTCCCATTCCCACTATAAGAAGACAATTATCTCCAGACTTCCATTTTAGCAGTTATGTACAATGCTGTACCCTGCCCTGTACTCCAGTGTGTAGCCTTGAGACTCATTACGTCATTTTCACGACCTAGTTCAACATCTACCCGCGACAAATCCTCTCCTTTTAGTGGGAGTGCGTAGAGGGGGAAGGGCTAAGGAGGTGAAGCAATGAGAGGAGAATCAACTCTACCTCCCCTTCCCTGAATCCTGTGAGGTATTTATTTTATAATGACTATTAATCCAGAGCCATTTTTTCCACACATTCTCAGGATTGTCATTTTTTCCCCCTCGTTTTGTCAGCTTTTCTTTTATATCATGAAAATTCAATAAGAATCGTTTTAGTTGCTGTTTTTTTATAACGTCACCGATAGCCCAAAGCTTAAGGATAAAATATACGTTAATATTTTTAAACTACTTTCAAAATTAACGTCGCTAATTAAAGAGTGCCTAATTTTCCGGTGCCTAATTGTCCGCCTTGTCAAAAAGTGCCCAATTATCCGGTACCTAAATTTCCGGTTGCCTAATTATCCGGGTGCCTAAATATCCGGGGCCTAAATTTCCAGATACCGCTGCCAAGATACGTGAATCTATCCACTGCGTTTATATCATGTCCATTTATCTTGATGCATGGATCCCAGTAGGCTTTCCCAGGAGCAGGTAAATATAAGACTTCAGTCGTATTTGTGTTAATTGTAAGGCCTAAGTCTGAGCATGCTTTTGAGAAGTCACTGACGAAGCTCTGCAGATCATTTTCAGAGCGGGCATTTAGGGCACAGTCGTCAGCAAATAGCAAGTCCTTGATTAAAGTAAAGTTCCCCTTTCAGACCTTGTGGTCTATAGGGGAGATGATGTAAAGGTCATCTGTTTATGTGGCCTACGGTTAACGAGGGTGTCATGTGGCCAGCACAACGACCAACCGCCTTTACTTTTTCCCAACTAATGTCAGGTACCCATTTAGAGCTGGGTGGACTCAGAGGCGCCCGAAGAACCCGAAATGAAAATCCCAGTCTTCACCGGAATTCGAACCCGGGACCCTCGGTTCGGGAGTCAAGCGCTTTACCGCTCAGCCACCGCGCCTCCAAGTCCCTGATTACTGCTGAATTAGTTTTTGATTTTGCTTTGAGCCGCCTCGGGTTGAATAGGCCACCATCAAATCTGTATGTTGTATTTATCCCGTTGTTTCTCTATCTGTGCATATGTCGGCATAGCAGAGAACATGATACTGAACAGTGTAGGTGCTAGGACACAGCCTTGTTTTACCCTTTTTGATACTTCAAAGGGCTCTGATGGTTCTCCACTTTCTTGGACACGAGCCTTCATGCCATCATGAAATAGTCTCACCATAGTTATGAATTTTCGTGGACAGCCATACTTTGACATAATATTCCATTATATTATTTTCCCATTATAACATGCTATTCATAAACGAAGTGTTAGACCTGACCTTGAACTCTTTGAGATCCAGCTAGGCGCCCGCTATCTCGGGGACTTTAAACCAGTCGTGTAGACCGACTTCCGTCTCTTATTTCGTTGCTGCAGACCCGCATCCTCTTTTTTTTTCCCCAGACACAAAATGAAGAGATGGGGCGAGTATGGATGAGTAGGCCTATTGCAACAGTGGGCTTCATTAACAGCACATCAATCTCTGGTCAGATGTGTTGTAGCAGCGAGCAGTGAGAAAAGGTTACGTCATACGAGATCACGAGCTGCTTGCTTCATAGAAACTTTATACACACACCCATCCGTTTGCCTTTAATTCCGAAGATTATGTGACTAAGGATGAACGTCGCATTTAAAGTGGCCAATCAGGCCACTATAGAACTACAGATGTTACTTCAAAAGAAAATATAATTAAGGCCTGTGAGAATCTAGTTCTGCTAGTTAATCAGTCATTTAGTATCTGACTTTTGTTTTCCTGGCTGATTCAGGCAATCCATTCCGTACTCTAATAGCACTAGGGAAGAAGGGGCCTTTGTACAAGTTGGTCCTAGATAGAACGAGGAATGTGCTTTAACCTTGGGTCTTTTATTTTGTTTTGTTTTCAGATAAGATAATTTGTATTGGTCCAATAAAATGGAAATTGTTTCACTAGCATAGCGTAACGACTGTAATAATAACAATATAGATGCAACAAACAAACAACATTCACACACGAAACACATACACACTTATAATCAGCGCTTTACGAGTTGAACTTCTATAAATAATCTATATGGACGTCTCTATGACGTCAGATGACCTTTCGTGTTTGTAAATTATGGTACAGCTAGTGTTAAGTAGGTCTAATTATTGCTACTTTACTTTTTAGCCTTCTGTCCTGAGGGACCCTAAATGTAGTGATTGTGCTCATAGCGCTACTCTTATCAAATGTATTCCTTCATTTGTTTCATTGGATCTTTATAGCGCCTCGGGGAGGGGGGGGGGGAGATCTCTGTTACGTCATCCTCCATTAAGATCGCCTTCGGCATGCGGTCATTCCAATACTCATTACTCAAACAAGTAATAAGTACACAAGCAACTATTATGCAAATAGACTACCGAGACTACAGTTCAAAACACATACCACGCGACCATGCACCTATTGTTAATTTCATTTACATTATCATTATAAGTTTTTTTTTTTATTGCTTATTGCTTACTGTTGACTTTCTTATGCAAAAATAAATTTATTGGGGAAAGTGGGGATTCAACACTCCTTGGCAATATCTAGCGGCTTCATCCTAGCGAATCACTCAGTAAAATAGTGGACCTAGCCCTGGTCGAATCTCTAGCTCACACCTTAAAGGTAGATCTCGTTCCTTGTTGAAAGGGGCAACAAAGGTACAATACCACAAATAGCAAGAAACTACACACTGTCTCTGTGCCATGCTGAACAATCGTCTATCGGTAGCCAATGACGCTAAGAGATGACGTAAACACAGTCTTTGACAACAGCACACAGGCATTAAGACTTTCTGTTGCTCGGATGTGCCTCGTAGTGCGCACAGAATAAAACAATACAAATTAAACCCTAGCCGGCCAAGCTATATTTCAGATATCGGCCATTTACAAGTCCTGATATGTCACTGCTAAAAATGTTTTGGGGCTCTAAGTTATTTTTTGTGTTGCCAGTAGGTGGATCCTGCCCTGGTATATATGATACTAAGTTTAATTTGATGTAGGCCCCCAACCTAAGCAAAGCTACCGGTAGGCGCGAGATTGTACTTTTAAATCCTAATTATTTCAAATTAAAATCTCTAGGGCATGTCCGGTCTAAGGCCACTGCAACCTATGCGGCCGCAGTGGGCCCCGCACTTTCACAGGCCCCGCGCGAATTCTAGGTGTAAATTATTAAAATAAAACATTTTAACTTAATAATAAAGGGTTTCTGCAATTCTCCTGAAATTGTAAAATAGGCTATACGTAAAAGTCATGAAAATCTCCTGAAATTATTAAAATGTTCTGAAAACTGATGAAAATCTCATTAAAAACAGACAGAATTTCTGGGAGTCATACAATATGGAAAATGCCAATCCAACTAGTAATTTAAAAAAAGGCATTGACAGCTTTCATTTAAAGAAAATGTAATAATAAGGCGACTTTTAACCAAAACATGAAGTTCTTAATTTACTTTAATAGTCACTGGCATACAAATATAGATCTAAATCTTAAAGGCAAATCGGAATGTTTGTTCTGTTTCTGTGTCGCTGTAGATGGCTCTTAAAGTTAATTTGCCAGTGCTTTTGTATTTAGTAAAGTATGAATAAAATGCAAAGACGAATTTATTTTCTAATGAAAAATCTAAATTTTCACTTATTATCCTAATCACAACCCAAAATAGGCCCCGCGCAATCCGTTTCTCATAGGGCCCCGCAATCAGTAGGACCGGCCCTGCTCTAGGGCTACTAAAACTTTGATTTAACTTCAATTTTGTACTATTTATATTTCTCTCTTTTGGATGGCGAGTTTGCAGACCACTGGTTTTTGTAGATTGTGTGTATGTGTGTGTGTCTTGAGGGGTCACGGGTCAGCGTAATTTAAACGATCTATTGTTTCATAGCAACTAAACGTCAAAGTGTGTACACCCCCCCCCCCTTTTTTTTTTTTTTGTAGAATTTAGATTTTTGTTTTGTGTGAAAAAAAAATCTAAACATTGTAGGCTATATAAACATTTAGATAAAGATTTTTAAAATTTAATTTATTACTAGGCCACTAGGCATAGTTCTACTCTAGTTCTGAATGTTACATGATAGGCATATGCAATGTCACATGTCTCCTCTGATTAATTGACCAATCCCGTCATCTTTAGACCAAAATCAAGTTTTGGCACACACCAGCCTATTGGTCACCGGCGTGCGATGTGATCACAACTCAGTCTGTCTCTGAATTCAAACGCGACGCTCCTTTTATCTATCTCGCCTTGCAGTGTCATCCCGTGCTATCTTCGGTCAGTTTGTAATGTCTTCTAAGATCTATTTACTTATTTACCATATATTTTATCTACATCTAGTAACTACTCTCTAGTCAATAATCATAATTTGCTTTGGCACCTAGAGATATAGATTAATAATTTTAATAATAAGATATGATATCATATAGACTACTCATCTCTCTAGATCTAACTTTATTTTTTGTGTCAAAGATTCATTAAATCTTATAACATGATAGATCTAACTTTAATCTAAGTCTAGAATCTAGACTAGATTAGAATTGATCAGAGAGATCTACGTATCTATACACATCTCTAACGAATAAAGATCTAGATCTATGTAGATCCAGATCTACACTTCACCTCTACAGAGAGATGTGCTGGTTACTTTAAGTTTATTTTCAGTTTATTATAAATAAACATTTTAATTATTATGAACTAAGTCTTAGTAGTAAAGCCAGTAAATGGTCTCTTCTAGATAAATATAATATAAATATAATATAATTTATAATACTAAAATTTAAAAGATTGTAGAATAATCTATTCTATATTTAATTTATAGATTTAGATCTATCATTATCAATCAGCAAGACTCTAGATCTAGATATTATTCTAGAAATAGATCTAGCTGTCGGCACAAATTATGAAAAACTTATCAAAAATGAAATCATTTGAAAGCTTTGTTACTGTTTAAATAATCAGCTTTTGTGCTTAAACCAGCTCAGAGATTATGCAAAACTTGGAAAATATTTTTGTTTGTTTGTAAGGCTCATTGGCTTGTAGATCTAGATTGGATCTTACAACATTCTAGATCTAAATGATAAATGTGTAAAACAAAAAAAAGATAATGTAAATCCTTACTATTAAGAAAATAAAATGCTGCCTTCACTAGTTACTAGTTTATAAATGGTTATGCTTGCCCTGGATGTGGCAAAATATGTAGGTGACAGCTGGGGCTGTGTAGCCATGGGAAATACTGCATTCCTCACTAATTTTCAGACTCGAAGACAAGTCTTATTAGTTATTTAGCTTAGATTTTAAATCTTAAGTTGTTCATTTGTGGCTAAGTATGCCTTGCACAACTTGGTCTGCATAGTCATGTGAAATACTGCAAGCCTACATATCCATACCATTTGTATTAAAGATGGTGTTACTCATCCATAAACTACGTATTAAAGATGGTGTCACTCATCCATAACCTTCATATTAAAGATGGTGTCACACATCCATAATATTTGTATTTTAGATGGTATCACTCATCCATAGCCTTTGTGTATTAAAGATAATACCACTAATCCATAACCTTCATATTAAAGATGCTGCTTTGTTATTCTAGAAATATAACTTAGATCTAGTGCTTAAAAAAATATAACAAGTTTTACAACCAATTATATCTTAAACAGAAGTGTTGTAATAAATAGTTTTTAACCTTGCAGATTTTTTTTTTTTCAGATCAAAACACAGATCTCTTCTTTGTAATATAAAAAGGGAACATCATACAGATTGCTAGAAATTATTACCTTTGAGAAACAGACAAGAAATAACAATTGGTGTATCAAGGATGCCAGCATTCTTTAAGGCAAGTAGTCATTCACAAAGCTAGAATTTAACTATTTTGAATTTGTTATTGTCATAAAATTTACTTAATAAGCAAGGGCAAGCTATGAAACCACTGATCCAGCAAAGCAAGTATCTTTATATGTTTCATTCTTTTTGTTTGTTTGTTGCTTTATCTTTTGTGTTATTGCATGCAAGTTGAGCATGTTTTTAATTAAAATTATTTTAAGAATAATTATGTTAGATAATTACTCCTTTGGATTCATATAGTTAATCTAGATCTAGTTTAAAAAAACAAAACCGTCTTAATAGTTAAGTTGAAATTTTATCCTCAAAAAGATTTAAACTCAACAACTCTGATTTCATAGACACATTTTTTATGTATTCATTATCATAATTAAATTTTGGAACATTTTCAGATAAATGTCTAGTGATCAGATGATTAGAACCATCACTTGTGAGGAACTGGTTAGAAGTTAAAATGTGTAAAGTGCTATGTGACAGTTTTATTTAAGGCAAGTAATCTATTCAATATAATTTAGGCACTTTAAATTTAATTTCATTGTTTCTTTTGATGTATGCTAATTAAGAACAGGAAATAAGCTGTGGAACTACTGATCTAGCAAGGCATGTATTTTTTTTTTTATGTTTTAGTTTTGTTCTTTTTTTGTTTTTGCATGCAATTTGAACATATATTTTCAATGTTTATATAACAATAAAAGAATAATTTTCTGATTTCATAGAACATTTTGTAATTAAAAATATATGCATAACAATGGTTGACTTCATTATGCTTGATGTGCTAGATAGATTTAGGAGGATTATAGTATAAAGTTTAACAGCATCTCAAAATAATGAAATAACTCTTTTTTTTTTTGTTAGCATCCAAAACTTCAACACAAGCTTCACATCACATTAAACATGTTCAGAACAAGATTGTGTACAGCCTTGTGAGTGAAGTGAAGGAGGATAGTCAACAGATCATGTGTGTTGCCCCAACAGTCCAACAGACTAAGGAACAGGTGAGGGTGTTGTGATGGAAAGTAGTCATAATTAAATGATCATTTCTTTTTTCTAAGACAGGTATTTCTTCAAATGCTATGATTTTTATAATTTAGACTTAAGTTTCTTTTGATGCTTGCTTAATTAAAAATAGGCAGGCAATTGGTATATATAGATATAGAGCAGCACAGTAAGTAAGCTTTCAATTGTATAGTTTTGACTTTGTTTTAGTATTATTACTGCATGCCGTTTTCAGTTTTTGTTAACTATTTTTAAATATATGCATATTAGTAAAGCCTCATTATGATTCATGTATCATTCATTCAGATAGGTAAACTCAGGTTTAGACTTACTAATTTGAAAATAAAGTCAGTATCTTCAAAATAAACTCTTTCTCTTTTCAGCCATAACATTCTATCCACATTCTAACCTCATATTTTATAACATTTTCAGTTCCAAATGCAGTTTTCAGCCGAGCGATCTAGAAATAGAGCACGAATACTGATTGTGAGAACTATGACTAAGAGACATCTGAGAAATAAAAAGCACAATGTAATCAGAATTGTGGCAAGCTTGTACCAAATTTTTCTTAAGGCAAGTGGTCCTTTCCAATGTTACATTTAACTACTTTAATTTAATTCATTTCTTTTCATGTATGTTAAATAAGAACCAGTTTCTTACTACAGATCTATCAAAGCAAGTATATTTTTTTCATTGTATTTGTATATTTTGATTGTTTTTTATTTTAATTGCATGCTAATTAAAAATGTTTTAAATATTTTCCTAACAATTTAAGAATACATGTTTTCTGTTATCTCTTAGCCTTATGGTAATTTGTTCAATTGTATGATAAAACTTGTTTTCTTCACTTTAACATTTAGAGAGCTAGATCTATTGGGGATTATCCCATTATGAAGTTTAGACAAAAAAAAAATCCCAGAATCTTCTCTAAGACTTGTATTTGATTTATCGGCCTGTACACATTTTATATTACAACTTTCAGGTTGCTGGTTGTAGCTTAGTTCTCCTGAGATGTAGGTGATGAAAAAAATTGCAAGTTTTGGGGAACAGCAAGCAAGCATATCCAAAAGTTTTAAAGTCAAGCCTATTCCATTCCTGTGATTCTCTAGACATCAAGAATTCTGGACCTGTTTCAACATACTTTTAACATTCATCTGTTTATTGAGCTTATAAGGCAAGTAGTTCATCTAAATGTTTTACCTTTTTTTTTTTTTACTACAATTTCATTGTTTTATTTTTTATGTATACTAAAGCAACAGGCAAATTATGAATATTCGAATTTTTAAATGTTTATTTGAATTCTATCTTTTGTATTAGTGCTTGTAATGGTGAATATCAATGTTAACATAATTTTCTTTTTTTTTTTTAGGGAACCTCAGCATTTGTGCTTTTCACTAAGCTTTTTCATCATGGATATCCTTGGGCTCAATATTAGATAACATTTTGAATATTCTTTGTCCTCTTGGCTTTTGGTAATTGCTTTGAAATGTTTTACATAAAAAATAATCATTTCCGTCATTTAGCATTTAGAGTTAGGTACATATAGTCATGATTATTGTAACAAGTTAAATAAAATTATATTTTCACATTTTTCAGATTAAGATGATGAATAGATCTTATTCAAGAAATGGAGTGCCATACAAATTTGTAAACCATCTCTGAGTAGTAAATATGAAGAGCAGAACTAGTAGAGACTTAAAACAAGGCAACACGTTAGAAGAACCCTTGCTTTTTTTTTTTGATTGTACTGACTTGTATATTTTATGTAATGTTTTCAATATATATAATTATATATATTTTTTTACTTTTTTTTTTTCCCGAGGTCAAGGCAAAGTTTATTCTAAGTAAAACATCCTACACTTGAAGCACAAATATTTCAAAACTATAAAACAACAGATATTGCCTTACAAGTATAGTGGATACTTTTAAGCAATTTTTTATTAGATGCCATTTATTTGTTTAAATGCTCAGCTACTTGATATCTGGTTAAATTCAAATGATAATAATTGCATCTTAATGTGTAATTATACAATTAACATAGTCAAATCATGCAATACTTATAGGCTTAACTATTGTTTTCATAGAAACAATGTTATTTTAAATATCATGAGATAGTGTATTTAAGAGATATTCTAGTTCAAGTTTCCATATTTAATCAGCTTAACAAGTGCACATTCTCTGCTGCCAACAGTAACAATTTGTCATCCAAGCAACAAATATTCCTTGGTAATCTGCTATCAGATGACAGTTATCTCTTTGGCATTTTTATGAATTAAAGCTTTCAAAGCCAAAGTAAGACTTAATTTTTTCTTTTCTTTAACTGCTAATTCTAAAATAATTTATCATTGCATGTTAAAAATAATAGAGAACTTTTTATACATATTTCTCTACCATCTTTCAGTGTTTTGGTCAAGTTTCAGATTTGTTTAGCATAATCCTGTACTACATATCAACAAATGTTTGATGGTTTGTCTGGTTCATCTCTTAACACTATGAAGATGGCTACACTGTGAGTACAAAGTTTTAATTTCATTCAAAACACATTTTACAAAAAAGATAATTGAAATTAAATTAAATATATTATTTTACTATTATTATATAACAATGTTATTTTAATATCATGAGATAGTGTATTTTAAGAGATATTCTAATTCAGTATATGATGTTTCCATATTTCAGAATCTTAACAAGCAAACATTCTGTTGCCAACAGTACCAATTTGTCATCCTATCCAAGCAACTACTATTCCTTGGTAATCTGCTATCAGATGATTACAGTTTTCTCTTTGGCATTTGTATGAATTAAAGCTTTCAAAGCCAAAGTAAGACATTTTTTTTCTTCAACAGTTAATTCTGAAACAATTTATTCAAATTTTTTAAACATTATTCTGAACTATTTTCTGTGTTTTGGTCAAGCCTTAGATTTGGTTAGCATAACCCTGAACTGCATATTAACAAATGTCTAATGGTCTGTCTGGTTCATTTCTCAACACTATGAAGATGGCTACACAGTGAGTACAAAGTTTTATTTTCATTCACCACACAAATTTTACAAAAGAAGAAAATATTAAAAGCTATAGGTATTTATTTTGTTAGATAACTATCTTTGTTATTTGATGCATTACTTAGCCTTGGACAATGCATCATCATAATTAATATAATATTAAAAGGCATTTATTAATTTACCAAATTTAGGTCAATCAAATAAGATTATGTAATCACAAACTGTTTTCAGGGTATCAGCTATCAGCAGTGCACCCCTATGATACACAAGTCTTCATTGCCAAGTCACTCTGCCAAACAGTGTGTACACCTTTCTTGCATTGGTAGTGACCCACTTTACTGTCTTTCAATGTCATGAGTCTGGATATGTCAGGCCAAGGAGATCAAGTTTGTGTCCAAGGTTACTTAGTTAATTCTCTAAGAACAATAGGTGAGTTGAATTCTAGTGTACCAGTCAAATATCTTAAAGCAAAGTAAAAATAAAAAAATAAATTTTAAAAGCATTTAAAAATCTGTTATAAAAACATAAAATGTTAGTTTTAGAGTACTAGTTTTAGAGTACTCGTTTCAGACCAAGTGATCATGGGTCAGATAGTGTCAAGGTCAACTGTTTCTATGGCCATTGGTTAACCATGGGTTGTTTGGCCAGCAAATTTTCAAACATTGCTCTAGTTTTAGGTTTATAAGCTACATGTTTTCTTCTAAAGTTAACAAATTAGGACCAAAATGTGAACTTTTAATAAGGTGGTGTAGTTGCAACCACACAAGAGCTGCTTCACATTTACTGTTTGAATGGTGCATACATTTTTATAATAACTTACCTTCTGATTTGTAAGGTTGATATTTTATTATATATATATATATATATATATATTATATAAAGCAGAATGTTTGGCGTATGTATGTATGTATGTTCCAGTATAGAAATAAAATGTTCCTTGGGTACCAACTTAGACCGTAGTGTATGTATTGTGGCCCTAAAACAAACTTAAGACCATCAAAAAAAAAAAAAAAAAAAGACCAGCTCTATTACAGCTATAGTATTTTATGGATCTAGGCGATGTTTACAATGTTGACATGAGAAAAGATCGAAAGGATTTAGATCTAGATCTAATTTTTAGAACTAAACTTATCACTTATTTTTTTTTTTTTGACACATGAAAATACAAAATATAGTTTATTTATTTCATTATTTAATAAAATTAACCTTCAAATTTGTGTTTTAAAAGCATTTTTACATTAGTTCGTTATAGTCTATGCCTAGGTCTAAAACTCTTATTGAACTCTAAGATGATAAAACTTTTTTTTGCAAAGATAGTTTTATGCTTTAACACATGAACATACTAATCATAGTCCATTCATTTCATATTTTAATCAAAGTAACATTTAAATTTGTTTTTCTAAAGCATTTTTAATACATTCGTTCGCTGTTCGCTAAAGCTGCGTAGCCGTGTTGAGATAGGCCTATATTCATTCATGAAAAAAGGTCACGCATGCGCAGCACAGAATGAACTCTTTAAAAGCCAATTTTTAACTCTAGATTAGTCTAGATCTAGATCTTTGTCTACCTCAAGATCTACTTTATACTTTAACACATGAACATACAAAATTAAGTCTATTCATTTCAAATTTTAATCAAATGTATGTAGGCCTACCAGCAAATGTTTTAATTTGAAAAAATGGATTTAAGTAGATTAGCTATTTTGATTTGATGGCTTCATTCATACTATTTTTACATTTACACATTCGCTTTATTTATTACATTATTATTTCGTTTAAATGTTTTAAAAACACTATATCGACAGTAATAAGCAAATAAAGACCCGCGGGTCGCGGGTAAAATATGTCTTGTATATATATATATTAATACACTTGGGCAAGGGCTATTACTGTTTCCTTTTTTTTTTTTTTTTTTTTTTTTTTTAAGATTATTGACATTTTTCTTTCAATTTACAAATTTGCTTCAACATTCAAGTTTTTTTTTTTTTAAAGACAGACTCTACATGCTACTGATCTGGAGGTTAGTGGCTCAATCATTGTGCACTGATTCTTCACTGATGCCTTGATTCTCCACTGTCAACTTTATTGTCATAAAGTTTATCTAGTGATCTACATATCAAGGTAATAAATATTTTTTTACACTATAACCCAAGAGCTTTTGCTTTAAGATGCATTGTTTTTACAATAGGAGCCTAATTCTTATGTATTTTTTAGGACCCTAGCAATAGTTTCTTAAACTTTCAGACAATAAGAGCTAGTTTAGAACCAAAACACAAAACTTAAGCCAGATCTGTATAGTCTTTTGTTTTTCTAAAAATATTTTAAATAAAAGTCTAGATAGGGTAGCTTATAAGGCCTACTTGTGAAATTAGATATTTTTAAAATGTGTACTTATACTTTTGATATTTGAAGTATTTTAAAACTAGCTATATTTTTCTATTTATGTAATTTATTTATTTTGTTTGTATTATTTACTTATTTATTTAATTATTATTTAAAAAAAAAATTAGTTACCTCCTTTTGTTTAATTGGATAGCATTTCAAAACCTAAAAGATGGAGCTGTTGGGTTAAAAACACAAATTAATGAACTCACATTAGACTGCATTACTTCCTAAAAATTTAAAATAAGCAATTTGCTTCATTCTTCGTGGCACATTTATGTATATAGCCAAATGAAAAGTTGAATGTGTTTTTCTTATTTAAAAAAATGTTCCCCTTTCAGACCTTGCGATCTATAGGAAGGATGATGTAAAGGTCATGTTTTGTGGCCCACAGTTAACCAGGGTGTCATGTGGCCAGCTCAACAACCAACCGCCTTAACTTTCCCCAACTAATGTCAGGTATCCATTAGAGTTGGGTAGAATCTTGACGTACCCAAAGGTCCCAAAATTTAAAATATCAGGATTCAAACCTGGGACTTCAACTTCAGAAGCTAAGTGTGTTACCGCTCAGCCACTATACCTCCTATCAAAGAGAGATACATAAAAAAATTGACATTAAAATACCATGAAGTCTCATAAACCTTTTCTATTTTTCCATCACACAGTGAGATAGTATGACTATTATTTGAAAACAAAATGACCATCACTAAAAAACACATTCTTTTTAAACATTAAGTCTGAGACAGAAAAAGCTCTTCTTGAATGAAAAGATTAGAAATTTTATCAATATTGCATTTAAATGTGATGAATTTGTTAAACAGTGCATTTTTCTTAACTCACTTATAGACTAAATGGTCAATTAAACATGAGGTCAAGGAAAAAGGATGAACATTTCAAGGCTACAGAAGGAACATTAAACGTCTCTCTCACTGTGAAAAGATTCTACCGATCTACAAATGATCATGTTTTATCTTAAGTTCATCTGCCATTTCTTCAAATGGAGCCATAGTCAGAATAAGGTAAGAAATATTCTTATACTTCACAGCATTTATTTTTTGTAAAGTGATGATCCTGCATTAGTTTTATGTTGTATGTGCATGTTACTTTAAATATCCTGCATTAGTTGTATGTTGTACATGTATGCATGGTTCCTGTATTTGTTTTGTATATTATGATGTCAGTAATTACTTCACAAACACATAACAACTTCACACACAACTTGTAAGTTCACCTGTCTAGTTAAAGAAATTTGTATTGTATTTGTTTTAGTAGTGTCTAGTTATGAAAGTAAACTGAATTTTCATTTGTTAAACTTAGTGATATACCATTTTAATTTCAGTTAAAATATGTGGATGTTCCTATTAAATTTTTCAGAAAAACTGCATTGCTCTGAAATAATTCCAACTGTATAAATGTAAATATATTTCAACAAATAATGGAATTGGATTCTTTGTCATTTGGATTAATTCAATAGTAATGTATTCTAAATATGGAATTCAAACACAAAAATGAAAAGTTGTGAATCACTTTCAACTTTCACTTTGCCACTTGGAGATTGAGATGATTCAAGTTACTGGAGATTGGGATGATTCAAGTTACTATTGTAGCAACTATGTGTTAATGTGCAAGGTCTTAACACCCCAGTACTTAATTGGACAAAAAAAATAGGATCTACATTTCACAGTGATATGATGTACTATTGCATAAACAAGTTGACTTGACTTCATGTAGATCTTTAACTAAATAAACTGTTTCAATTCTTCAGTGTGTGATAGTGTAACAAAAAACATTCATGGTTTCTTGTGATTATGTGCAATATAATGACATATTAAGTTGACCTGAATTCTCTTAAAATGTTTCATTTCTAAGGTGTGGAAAAATGTGCATTCTATTTTCATGTTGGGAGTTAATGTGAAAAAAAAAATCTACTATTCCATGTGATATGATATACAATTGCATGCAAAAAATCCTAACCCTAACACATTCAATGAACAATCAGTATGAACGTTTCCACCAAAGGAAATGTTGCCACTCATGATGCATCTATTTATTTGGCTCCAGATATTCAACTGATGCACATTCGTAAAACAAATGTAAAAAAAAAAGATTTAATCCATTGCATGTATATAATTGTGCAGTAACATTTGGGATTGTCATTTGTATCACACTCATCTCTCATTCATTGAGACTCTACACTTAATGTGGTGATCAAAATGTATTTGCAATTCCCAGTGAAATCATTCTTTGAGGGCTTAAAAAAGAAATTCATACGGATGTATAACTGTGTTAGACGTCTTCATTTGTATTGCGATTGAACGTTTGTAACAATAATTAAGTCACACTCAAGGAACATATGAACGTGTCCATCAAAGGAAATATCGCCGCTCGTGATGCAACGCACACTAATCAACATTTGCACTTGCAGACCAACTAAATAGTTGCAGAGAAAACACATTTAATTGATGACTTTACTATGTTTAGCTTAGGACTTTTCAAAAGCGAAGACCGGACTCTTTAGCCATCTTCGTGTTCATAGGAATGATTAACGGAGGACTTTTAAAAGCGAAGACTGGACTCCTTAGCCATCTTCGTGTTTATAGGAATGATTAATGGAGGACTTTTAAAAGCGAAGACTGGACTCCTTAGCCATCTTCGTGTTCATAGGAATGATTAACGGAGGAATTTTAAAAGCGAAGACTGGACTCTTCAGCCATCTTCATGTTAAAAGGATGTTGTTGAGGACTTTTTCAAAGAAGATCGGTCTCGGTGGCCATCTTCGTACTTATAGGAAAGGATATTGTATTAATTTTTGAAAAATTGAGGATTTTTAATTGAGAACTAGATGTAGTAATAGTCATCAATTGAATTGTTGATCCAAGACAAAATAGTTGGTTATGTCTGTGTGCATTTGTAGACAACCCAGCAGTGCACATCCTTTTTCTTGTTTTGCTTTTTTCACGTGCTACAATGCCTTGGACAAAGCGTCATCATAACTTGAGGAATGTTTAAAGGCATTATAAAAATATCATAGAAGAATGAGTTTGTGAAATAACCGGTTATTTCAGTTCAGTTGAATAATAGTTGGGACATAATTAGTTGAGTGCAAGCTTTGAGGCTGATTCAACTCACTCGACATTAGTTGAGTGCGAAGTTTGTGAGGCTGATTCAGCCCTCAAACCGGATGCTTGTAGACCACCTTCCAGAGATCTAACACGACGCCATCGTAAAAATTCGTTGCAGTCAGTTTATCACGATGAAGTTGTCGGTCGACAAGCTCAAAACAAGGGTCAGCCAAAAAAGTGAGCCTGAAACTTTTTATTGAGCTCCAGCTATTCAACTGATGCACGTTTGCAAAACAAGGGTTAAAAAAAAAAAAGGATGCAAATATAAGCCATCAGATATATGATGATTGTGCAGGAACAGTTGGGATTGTCGTTTGTATCACGCTCATCTCTTATCCATTGAGACACTTTGAAGTGATGTAACCAGTGAGGTTTTGTAACAACTTTATTGAATTGTAATGAGGATATCTACAAACGTTTGTGTACAAATTAGCAGGTCTTTGACCTCTGCACTTAATGTGGTGATCAAAATGTATTTGCAATTCCCAGTGAAATCATTCTTTGAGGGCTTAAAAAAGAAATTCATACGGATGTATAACTGTGTTAGACGTCTTCATTTGTATTGCGATTGAACGTTTGTAACAATAATTAAGTCACACTCAAGGAACATATGAACGTGTCCATCAAAGGAAATATCGCGGCTCGTGATGCAACGCACACTAATCAACATTTGCACTTGTAGACCAACTAAATAGTTGCAGAGAAAACACATTTAATTGATGACTTTACTATGTTTAGCTTAGGACTTTTCAAAAGCGAAGACCGGACTCTTTAGCCATCTTCGTGTTCATAGGAATGATTAACGGAGGACTTTTAAAAGCGAAGACTGGACTCCTTAGCCATCTTCGTGTTTATAGGAATGATTAATGGAGGAATTTTAAAAGCAAAGACTGGACTCCTTAGCCATCTTCATGTTTCTAGGAATGATTAATGGATGAATTTTAAAAGCGAAGACTGGACTCCTTAGCCATCTTCGTGTTCATAGGAATGATTAACGGAGGAATTTTAAAAGTGAAGACTGGGCTCTTCAGCCATCTTAATGTCAAAAGGATGTAGTTGAGGACTTTTTCAAAGAAGGTCTCGGTGGCCATCTTCGTACTTATAGGAAAGGATATTGTATTAATTTTTGAAAAATTGAGGATTTTTAATTGAGAACAAGATGTAGTAATAGTCATCAATTGAATTGTTGATCCAAGACAAAATAGTTGGTTATGTCTGTGTGCATTTGTAGACAACCCAGCAGTGCACATCCTTTTTCTTGTTTTGCTTTTTTCACGTGCTACAATGCCTTGGACAAAGCGTCATCATAACTTGAGGAATGTTTAAAGGCATTATAAAAATATCATAGAAGAATGAGTTTGTGAAATAACCGGTTATTTCAGTTCAGTTGAATAATAGTTGGGACATAATTAGTTGAGTGCAAGCTTTGAGGCTGATTCAACTCACTCGACATTAGTTGAGTGCGAAGTTTGTGAGGCTGATTCAGCCCTCAAACCGGATGCTTGTAGACCACCTTCCAGAGATCTAACACGACGCCATCGTAAAAATTCGTTGCAGTCAGTTTATCACGATGAAGTTGTCGGTCGACAAGCTCAAAACAAGGGTCAGCCAAAAAAGTGAGCCTGAAACTTTTTATTGAGCTCCAGCTATTCAACTGATGCACGTTTGCAAAACAAGGGTTAAAAAAAAAAAAGGATGCAAATATAAGCCATCAGATATATGATGATTGTGCAGGAACAGTTGGGATTGTCGTTTGTATCACGCTCATCTCTTATCCATTGAGACACTTTGAAGTGATGTAACCAGTGAGGTTTTGTAACAACTTTATTGAATTGTAATGAGGATATCTACAAACGTTTGTGTACAAATTAGCAGGTCTTTGACCTCTGCACTTAATGTGGTGATCAAAATGTATTTGCAATTCCCAGTGAAATCATTCTTTGAGGGCTTAAAAAAGAAATTCATACGGATGTATAACTGTGTTAGACGTCTTCATTTGTATTGCGATTGAACGTTTGTAACAATAATTAAGTCACACTCAAGGAACATATGAACGTGTCCATCAAAGGAAATATCGCGGCTCGTGATGCAACGCACACTAATCAACATTTGCACTTGCAGACCAACTAAATAGTTGCAGAGAAAACACATTTAATTGATGACTTTACTATGTTTAGCTTAGGACTTTTCAAAAGCGAAGACCGGACTCTTTAGCCATCTTCGTGTTCATAGGAATGATTAACGGAGGACTTTTAAAAGCGAAGACTGGACTCCTTAGCCATCTTCGTGTTTATAGGAATGATTAATGGAGGACTTTTAAAAGCGAAGACTGGACTCCTTAGCCATCTTCGTGTTTATAGGAATGATTAATGGATGAATTTTAAAAGCGAAGACTGGACTCCTTAGCCATCTTTGTGTTCATAGGAATGATTAACGGAGGAATTTTAAAAGTGAAGACTGGGCTCTTCAGCCATCATGTTAAAAGGATGTTGTTGAGGACTTTTTCAAAGAAGATCGGTCTCGGTGGCCATCTTCGTACTTATAGGAAAGGATATTGTATTAATTTTTGAAAAATTGAGGATTTTTAATTGAGAACAAGATGTAGTAATAGTCATCAATTGAATTGTTGATCCAAGACAAAATAGTTGGTTATGTCTGTGTGCATTTGTAGACAACCCAGCAGTGCACATCCTTTTTCTTGTTTTGCTTTTTTCACGTGCTACAATGCCTTGGACAAAGCGTCATCATAACTTGAGGAATGTTTAAAGGCATTATAAAAATATCATAGAAGAATGAGTTTGTGAAATAACCGGTTATTTCAGTTCAGTTGAATAATAGTTGGGACATAATTAGTTGAGTGCAAGCTTTGAGGCTGATTCAACTCACTCGACATTAGTTGAGTGCGAAGTTTGTGAGGCTGATTCAGCCCTCAAACCGGATGCTTGTAGACCACCTTCCAGAGATCTAACACGACGCCATCGTAAAAATTCGTTGCAGTCAGTTTATCACGATGAAGTTGTCGGTCGACAAGCTCAAAACAAGGGTCAGCCAAAAAAGTGAGCCTGAAACTTTTTATTGAGCTCCAGCTATTCAACTGATGCACGTTTGCAAAACAAGGGTTAAAAAAAAAAAAGGATGCAAATATAAGCCATCAGATATATGATGATTGTGCAGGAACAGTTGGGATTGTCGTTTGTATCACGCTCATCTCTTATCCATTGAGACACTTTGAAGTGATGTAACCAGTGAGGTTTTGTAACAACTTTATTGAATTGTAATGAGGATATCTACAAACGTTTGTGTACAAATTAGCAGGTCTTTGACCTCTGCACTTAATGTGGTGATCAAAATGTATTTGCAATTCCCAGTGAAATCATTCTTTGAGGGCTTAAAAAAGAAATTCATACGGATGTATAACTGTGTTAGACGTCTTCATTTGTATTGAGATTGAACGTTTGTAACAATAATTAAGTCACACTCAAGGAACATATGAACGTGTCCATCAAAGGAAATATCGCCGCTCGTGATGCAACGCACACTAATCAACATTTGCACTTGCAGACCAACTAAATAGTTGCAGAGAAAACACATTTAATTGATGACTTTACTATGTTTAGCTTAGGACTTTTCAAAAGCGAAGACCGGACTCTTTAGCCATCTTCGTGTTCATAGGAATGATTAACGGAGGACTTTTAAAAGCGAAGACTGGACTCCTTAGCCATCTTCGTGTTTATAGGAATGATTAATGGAGGACTTTTAAAAGCGAAGACTGGACTCCTTAGCCATCTTCGTGTTTATAGGAATGATTAATGGATGAATTTTAAAAGCGAAGACTGGACTCCTTAGCCATCTTTGTGTTCATAGGAATGATTAACGGAGGAATTTTAAAAGTGAAGACTGGGCTCTTCAGCCATCATGTTAAAAGGATGTTGTTGAGGACTTTTTCAAAGAAGATCGGTCTCGGTGGCCATCTTCGTACTTATAGGAAAGGATATTGTATTAATTTTTGAAAAATTGAGGATTTTTAATTGAGAACAAGATGTAGTAATAGTCATCAATTGAATTGTTGATCCAAGACAAAATAGTTGGTTATGTCTGTGTGCATTTGTAGACAACCCAGCAGTGCACATCCTTTTTCTTGTTTTGCTTTTTTCACGTGCTACAATGCCTTGGACAAAGCGTCATCATAACTTGAGGAATGTTTAAAGGCATTATAAAAATATCATAGAAGAATGAGTTTGTGAAATAACCGGTTATTTCAGTTCAGTTGAATAATAGTTGGGACATAATTAGTTGAGTGCAAGCTTTGAGGCTGATTCAACTCACTCGACATTAGTTGAGTGCGAAGTTTGTGAGGCTGATTCAGCCCTCAAACCGGATGCTTGTAGACCACCTTCCAGAGATCTAACACGACGCCATCGTAAAAATTCGTTGCAGTCAGTTTATCACGATGAAGTTGTCGGTCGACAAGCTCAAAACAAGGGTCAGCCAAAAAAGTGAGCCTGAAACTTTTTATTGAGCTCCAGCTATTCAACTGATGCACGTTTGCAAAACAAGGGTTAAAAAAAAAAAAGGATGCAAATATAAGCCATCAGATATATGATGATTGTGCAGGAACAGTTGGGATTGTCGTTTGTATCACGCTCATCTCTTATCCATTGAGACACTTTGAAGTGATGTAACCAGTGAGGTTTTGTAACAACTTTATTGAATTGTAATGAGGATATCTACAAACGTTTGTGTACAAATTAGCAGGTCTTTGACCTCTGCACTTAATGTGGTGATCAAAATGTATTTGCAATTCCCAGTGAAATCATTCTTTGAGGGCTTAAAAAAGAAATTCATACGGATGTATAACTGTGTTAGACGTCTTCATTTGTATTGAGATTGAACGTTTGTAACAATAATTAAGTCACACTCAAGGAACATATGAACGTGTCCATCAAAGGAAATATCGCCGCTCGTGATGCAACGCACACTAATCAACATTTGCACTTGCAGACCAACTAAATAGTTGCAGAGAAAACACATTTAATTGATGACTTTACTATGTTTAGCTTAGGACTTTTCAAAAGCGAAGACCGGACTCTTTAGCCATCTTCGTGTTCATAGGAATGATTAACGGAGGACTTTTAAAAGCGAAGACTGGACTCCTTAGCCATCTTCGTGTTTATAGGAATGATTAATGGAGGACTTTTAAAAGCGAAGACTGGACTCCTTAGCCATCTTCGTGTTTATAGGAATGATTAATGGATGAATTTTAAAAGCGAAGACTGGACTCCTTAGCCATCTTTGTGTTCATAGGAATGATTAACGGAGGAATTTTAAAAGTGAAGACTGGGCTCTTCAGCCATCTTCATGTTAAAAGGATGTTGTTGAGGACTTTTTCAAAGAAGATCGGTCTCGGTGGCCATCTTCGTACTTATAGGAAAGGATATTGTATTAATTTTTGAAAAATTGAGGATTTTTAATTGAGAACAAGATGTAGTAATAGTCATCAATTGAATTGTTGATCCAAGACAAAATAGTTGGTTATGTCTGTGTGCATTTGTAGACAACCCAGCAGTGCACATCCTTTTTCTTGTTTTGCTTTTTTCACGTGCTACAATGCCTTGGACAAAGCGTCATCATAACTTGAGGAATGTTTAAAGGCATTATAAAAATATCATAGAAGAATGAGTTTGTGAAATAACCGGTTATTTCAGTTCAGTTGAATAATAGTTGGGACATAATTAGTTGAGTGCAAGCTTTGAGGCTGATTCAACTCACTCGACATTAGTTGAGTGCGAAGTTTGTGAGGCTGATTCAGCCCTCAAACCGGATGCTTGTAGACCACCTTCCAGAGATCTAACACGACGCCATCGTAAAAATTCGTTGCAGTCAGTTTATCACGATGAAGTTGTCGGTCGACAAGCTCAAAACAAGGGTCAGCCAAAAAAGTGAGCCTGAAACTTTTTATTGAGCTCCAGCTATTCAACTGATGCACGTTTGCAAAACAAGGGTTAAAAAAAAAAAAGGATGCAAATATAAGCCATCAGATATATGATGATTGTGCAGGAACAGTTGGGATTGTCGTTTGTATCACGCTCATCTCTTATCCATTGAGACACTTTGAAGTGATGTAACCAGTGAGGTTTTGTAACAACTTTATTGAATTGTAATGAGGATATCTACAAACGTTTGTGTACAAATTAGCAGGTCTTTGACCTCTGCACTTAATGTGGTGATCAAAATGTATTTGCAATTCCCAGTGAAATCATTCTTTGAGGGCTTAAAAAAGAAATTCATACGGATGTATAACTGTGTTAGACGTCTTCATTTGTATTGCGATTGAACGTTTGTAACAATAATTAAGTCACACTCAAGGAACATATGAACGTGTCCATCAAAGGAAATATCGCCGCTCGTGATGCAACGCACACTAATCAACATTTGCACTTGCAGACCAACTAAATAGTTGCAGAGAAAACACATTTAATTGATGACTTTACTATGTTTAGCTTAGGACTTTTCAAAAGCGAAGACCGGACTCTTTAGCCATCTTCGTGTTCATAGGAATGATTAACGGAGGACTTTTAAAAGCGAAGACTGGACTCCTTAGCCATCTTCGTGTTTATAGGAATGATTAATGGAGGACTTTTAAAAGCGAAGACTGGACTCCTTAGCCATCTTCGTGTTTATAGGAATGATTAATGGATGAATTTTAAAAGCGAAGACTGGACTCCTTAGCCATCTTTGTGTTCATAGGAATGATTAACGGAGGAATTTTAAAAGCGAAGACTGGACTCCTTAGCCATCTTCGTGTTTATAGGAATGATTAATGGAGGAATTTTAAAAGCAAAGACTGGACTCCTTAGCCATCTTCATGTTTCTTGGAATGATTAATGGATGAATTTTAAAAGCGAAGACTGGACTCCTTAGCCATCTTCGTGTTCATAGGAATGATTAACGGAGGAATTTTAAAAGTGAAGACTGGGCTCTTCAGCCATCTTCATGTCAAAAGGATGTAGTTGAGGACTTTTTCAAAGAAGGTCTCGGTGGCCATCTTCGTACTTATAGGAAAGGATATTGTATTAATTTTTGAAAAATTGAGGATTTTTAATTGAGAACAAGATGTAGTAATAGTCATCAATTGAATTGTTGATCCAAGACAAAATAGTTGGTTATGTCTGTGTGCATTTGTAGACAACCCAGCAGTGCACATCCTTTTTCTTGTTTTGCTTTTTTCACGTGCTACAATGCCTTGGACAAAGCGTCATCATAACTTGAGGAATGTTTAAAGGCATTATAAAAATATCATAGAAGAATGAGTTTGTGAAATAACCGGTTATTTCAGTTCAGTTGAATAATAGTTGGGACATAATTAGTTGAGTGCAAGCTTTGAGGCTGATTCAACTCACTCGACATTAGTTGAGTGCGAAGTTTGTGAGGCTGATTCAGCCCTCAAACCGGATGCTTGTAGACCACCTTCCAGAGATCTAACACGACGCCATCGTAAAAATTCGTTGCAGTCAGTTTATCACGATGAAGTTGTCGGTCGACAAGCTCAAAACAAGGGTCAGCCAAAAAAGTGAGCCTGAAACTTTTTATTGAGCTCCAGCTATTCAACTGATGCACGTTTGCTAAACAAGGGTTAAAAAAAAAAAAGGATGCAAATATAAGCCATCAGATATATGATGATTGTGCAGGAACAGTTGGGATTGTCGTTTGTATCACGCTCATCTCTTATCCATTGAGACACTTTGAAGTGATGTAACCAGTGAGGTTTTGTAACAACTTTATTGAATTGTAATGAGGATATCTACAAACGTTTGTGTACAAATTAGCAGGTCTTTGACCTCTGCACTTAATGTGGTGATCAAAATGTATTTGCAATTCCCAGTGAAATCATTCTTTGAGGGCTTAAAAAAGAAATTCATACGGATGTATAACTGTGTTAGACGTCTTCATTTGTATTGCGATTGAACGTTTGTAACAATAATTAAGTCACACTCAAGGAACATATGAACGTGTCCATCAAAGGAAATATCGCCGCTCGTGATGCAACGCACTCTAATCAACATTTGCACTTGCAGACCAACTAAATAGTTGCAGAGAAAACACATTTAATTGATGACTTTACTATGTTTAGCTTAGGACTTTTCAAAAGCGAAGACCGGACTCTTTAGCCATCTTCGTGTTCATAGGAATGATTAACGGAGGACTTTTAAAAGCGAAGACTGGACTCCTTAGCCATCTTCGTGTTTATAGGAATGATTAATGGAGGACTTTTAAAAGCGAAGACTGGACTCCTTAGCCATCTTCGTGTTTATAGGAATGATTAATGGATGAATTTTAAAAGCAAAGACTGGACTCCTTAGCCATCTTCGTGTTCATAGGAATGATTAACGGAGGAATTTTAAAAGTGAAGACTGGGCTCTTCAGCCATCTTCATGTTAAAAGGATGTTGTTGAGGACTTTTTCAAAGAAGATCGGTCTCGGTGGCCATCTTCGTACTTATAGGAAAGGATATTGTATTAATTTTTGAAAAATTGAGGATTTTTAATTGAGAACTAGATGTAGTAATAGTCATCAATTGAATTGTTGATCCAAGACAAAATAGTTGGTTATGTCTGTGTGCATTTGTAGACAACCCAGCAGTGCACATCCTTTTTCTTGTTTTGCTTTTTTCACGTGCTACAATGCCTTGGACAAAGCGTCATCATAACTTGAGGAATGTTTAAAGGCATTATAAAAATATCATAGAAGAATGAGTTTGTGAAATAACCGGTTATTTCAGTTCAGTTGAATAATAGTTGGGACATAATTAGTTGAGTGCAAGCTTTGAGGCTGATTCAACTCACTCGACATTAGTTGAGTGCGAAGTTTGTGAGGCTGATTCAGCCCTCAAACCGGATGCTTGTAGACCACCTTCCAGAGATCTAACACGACGCCATCGTAAAAATTCGTTGCAGTCAGTTTATCACGATGAAGTTGTCGGTCGACAAGCTCAAAACAAGGTTCAGCCAAAAAAGTGAGCCTGAAACTTTTTATTGAGCTCCAGCTATTCAACTGATGCACGTTTGCAAAACAAGGGTTAAAAAAAAAAAAAGGATGCAAATATAAGCCATCAGATATATGATGATTGTGCAGGAACAGTTGGGATTGTCGTTTGTATCACGCTCATCTCTTATCCATTGAGACACTTTGAAGTGATGTAACCAGTGAGGTTTTGTAACAACTTTATTGAATTGTAATGAGGATATCTACAAACGTTTGTGTACAAATTAGCAGGTCTTTGACCTCTGCACTTAATGTGGTGATCAAAATGTATTTGCAATTCCCAGTGAAATCATTCTTTGAGGGCTTAAAAAAGAAATTCATACGGATGTATAACTGTGTTAGACGTCTTCATTTGTATTGCGATTGAACGTTTGTAACAATAATTAAGTCACACTCAAGGAACATATGAACGTGTCCATCAAAGGAAATATCGCCGCTCGTGATGCAACGCACACTAATCAACATTTGCACTTGCAGACCAACTAAATAGTTGCAGAGAAAACACATTTAATTGATGACTTTACTATGTTTAGCTTAGGACTTTTCAAAAGCGAAGACCGGACTCTTTAGCCATCTTCGTGTTCATAGGAATGATTAACGGAGGACTTTTAAAAGCGAAGACTGGACTCCTTAGCCATCTTCGTGTTTATAGGAATGATTAATGGAGGACTTTTAAAAGCGAAGACTGGACTCCTTAGCCATCTTCGTGTTTATAGGAATGATTAATGGATGAATTTTAAAAGCGAAGACTGGACTCCTTAGCCATCTTCGTGTTCATAGGAATGATTAACGGAGGAATTTTAAAAGTGAAGACTGGGCTCTTCAGCCATCTTCATGTTAAAAGGATGTTTTTGAGGACTTTTTCAAAGAAGATCGGTCTCGGTGGCCATCTTCGTACTTATAGGAAAGGATATTGTATTAATTTTTGAAAAATTGAGGATTTTTAATTGAGAACTAGATGTAGTAATAGTCATCAATTGAATTGTTGATCCAAGACAAAATAGTTGGTTATGTCTGTGTGCATTTGTAGACAACCCAGCAGTGCACATCCTTTTTCTTGTTTTGCTTTTTTCACGTGCTACAATGCCTTGGACAAAGCGTCATCATAACTTGAGGAATGTTTAAAGGCATTATAAAAATATCATAGAAGAATGAGTTTGTGAAATAACCGGTTATTTCAGTTCAGTTGAATAATAGTTGGGACATAATTAGTTGAGTGCAAGCTTTGAGGCTGATTCAACTCACTCGACATTAGTTGAGTGCGAAGTTTGTGAGGCTGATTCAGCCCTCAAACCGGATGCTTGTAGACCACCTTCCAGAGATCTAACACGACGCCATCGTAAAAATTCGTTGCAGTCAGTTTATCACGATGAAGTTGTCGGTCGACAAGCTCAAAACAAGGGTCAGCCAAAAAAGTGAGCCTGAAACTTTTTATTGAGCTCCAGCTATTCAACTGATGCACGTTTGCAAAACAAGGGTTAAAAAAAAAAAAGGATGCAAATATAAGCCATCAGATATATGATGATTGTGCAGGAACAGTTGGGATTGTCGTTTGTATCACGCTCATCTCTTATCCATTGAGACACTTTGAAGTGATGTAACCAGTGAGGTTTTGTAACAACTTTATTGAATTGTAATGAGGATATCTACAAACGTTTGTGTACAAATTAGCAGGTCTTTGACCTCTGCACTTAATGTGGTGATCAAAATGTATTTGCAATTCCCAGTGAAATCATTCTTTGAGGGCTTAAAAAAGAAATTCATACGGATGTATAACTGTGTTAGACGTCTTCATTTGTATTGAGATTGAACGTTTGTAACAATAATTAAGTCACACTCAAGGAACATATGAACGTGTCCATCAAAGGAAATATCGCCGCTCGTGATGCAACGCACACTAATCAACATTTGCACTTGCAGACCAACTAAATAGTTGCAGAGAAAACACATTTAATTGATGACTTTACTATGTTTAGCTTAGGACTTTTCAAAAGCGAAGACCGGACTCTTTAGCCATCTTCGTGTTCATAGGAATGATTAACGGAGGACTTTTAAAAGCGAAGACTGGACTCCTTAGCCATCTTCGTGTTTATAGGAATGATTAATGGAGGACTTTTAAAAGCGAAGACTGGACTCCTTAGCCATCTTCGTGTTTATAGGAATGATTAATGGATGAATTTTAAAAGCGAAGACTGGACTCCTTAGCCATCTTCGTGTTCATAGGAATGATTAACGGAGGAATTTTAAAAGTGAAGACTGGGCTCTTCAGCCATCTTCATGTTAAAAGGATGTTGTTGAGGACTTTTTCAAAGAAGATCGGTCTCGGTGGCCATCTTCGTACTTATAGGAAAGGATATTGTATTAATTTTTGAAAAATTGAGGATTTTTAATTGAGAACTAGATGTAGTAATAGTCATCAATTGAATTGTTGATCCAAGACAAAATAGTTGGTTATGTCTGTGTGCATTTGTAGACAACCCAGCAGTGCACATCCTTTTTCTTGTTTTGCTTTTTTCACGTGCTACAATGCCTTGGACAAAGCGTCATCATAACTTGAGGAATGTTTAAAGGCATTATAAAAATATCATAGAAGAATGAGTTTGTGAAATAACCGGTTATTTCAGTTCAGTTGAATAATAGTTGGGACATAATTAGTTGAGTGCAAGCTTTGAGGCTGATTCAACTCACTCGACATTAGTTGAGTGCGAAGTTTGTGAGGCTGATTCAGCCCTCAAACCGGATGCTTGTAGACCACCTTCCAGAGATCTAACACGACGCCATCGTAAAAATTCGTTGCAGTCAGTTTATCACGATGAAGTTGTCGGTCGACAAGCTCAAAACAAGGGTCAGCCAAAAAAGTGAGCCTGAAACTTTTTATTGAGCTCCAGCTATTCAACTGATGCACGTTTGCAAAACAAGGGTTAAAAAAAAAAAAGGATGCAAATATAAGCCATCAGATATATGATGATTGTGCAGGAACAGTTGGGATTGTCGTTTGTATCACGCTCATCTCTTATCCATTGAGACACTTTGAAGTGATGTAACCAGTGAGGTTTTGTAACAACTTTATTGAATTGTAATGAGGATATCTACAAACGTTTGTGTACAAATTAGCAGGTCTTTGACCTCTGCACTTAATGTGGTGATCAAAATGTATTTGCAATTCCCAGTGAAATCATTCTTTGAGGGCTTAAAAAAGAAATTCATACGGATGTATAACTGTGTTAGACGTCTTCATTTGTATTGCGATTGAACGTTTGTAACAATAATTAAGTCACACTCAAGGAACATATGAACGTGTCCATCAAAGGAAATATCGCCGCTCGTGATGCAACGCACACTAATCAACATTTGCACTTGCAGACCAACTAAATAGTTGCAGAGAAAACACATTTAATTGATGACTTTACTATGTTTAGCTTAGGACTTTTCAAAAGCGAAGACCGGACTCTTTAGCCATCTTCGTGTTCATAGGAATGATTAACGGAGGACTTTTAAAAGCGAAGACTGGACTCCTTAGCCATCTTCGTGTTTATAGGAATGATTAATGGAGGACTTTTAAAAGCGAAGACTGGACTCCTTAGCCATCTTCGTGTTTATAGGAATGATTAACGGATGAATTTTAAAAGCGAAGACTGGACTCCTTAGCCATCTTCGTGTTCATAGGAATGATTAACGGAGGAATTTTAAAAGTGAAGACTGGGCTCTTCAGCCATCTTCATGTTAAAAGGATGTTGTTGAGGACTTTTTCAAAGAAGATCGGTCTCGGTGGCCATCTTCGTACTTATAGGAAAGGATATTGTATTAATTTTTGAAAAATTGAGGATTTTTAATTGAGAACTAGATGTAGTAATAGTCATCAATTGAATTGTTGATCCAAGACAAAATAGTTGGTTATGTCTGTGTGCATTTGTAGACAACCCAGCAGTGCACATCCTTTTTCTTGTTTTGCTTTTTTCACGTGCTACAATGCCTTGGACAAAGCGTCATCATAACTTGAGGAATGTTTAAAGGCATTATAAAAATATCATAGAAGAATGAGTTTGTGAAATAACCGGTTATTTCAGTTCAGTTGAATAATAGTTGGGACATAATTAGTTGAGTGCAAGCTTTGAGGCTGATTCAACTCACTCGACATTAGTTGAGTGCGAAGTTTGTGAGGCTGATTCAGCCCTCAAACCGGATGCTTGTAGACCACCTTCCAGAGATCTAACACGACGCCATCGTAAAAATTCGTTGCAGTCAGTTTATCACGATGAAGTTGTCGGTCGACAAGCTCAAAACAAGGGTCAGCCAAAAAAGTGAGCCTGAAACTTTTTATTGAGCTCCAGCTATTCAACTGATGCACGTTTGCAAAACAAGGGTTAAAAAAAAAAAAAGGATGCAAATATAAGCCATCAGATATATGATGATTGTGCAGGAACAGTTGGGATTGTCGTTTGTATCACGCTCATCTCTTATCCATTGAGACACTTTGAAGTGATGTAACCAGTGAGGTTTTGTAACAACTTATTGAATTGTAATGAGGATATCTACAAACGTTTGTGTACAAATTAGCAGGTCTTTGACCTCTGCACTTAATGTGGTGATCAAAATGTATTTGCAATTCCCAGTGAAATCATTCTTTGAGGGCTTAAAAAAGAAATTCATACGGATGTATAACTGTGTTAGACGTCTTCATTTGTATTGCGATTGAACGTTTGTAACAATAATTAAGTCACACTCAAGGAACATATGAACGTGTCCATCAAAGGAAATATCGCCGCTCGTGATGCAACGCACACTAATCAACATTTGCACTTGCAGACCAACTAAATAGTTGCAGAGAAAACACATTTAATTGATGACTTTACTATGTTTAGCTTAGGACTTTTCAAAAGCGAAGACCGGACTCTTTAGCCATCTTCGTGTTCATAGGAATGATTAACGGAGGACTTTTAAAAGCGAAGACTGGACTCCTTAGCCATCTTCGTGTTTATAGGAATGATTAATGGAGGACTTTTAAAAGCGAAGACTGGACTCCTTAGCCATCTTCGTGTTTATAGGAATGATTAATGGATGAATTTTAAAAGCGAAGACTGGACTCCTTAGCCATCTTCGTGTTCATAGGAATGATTAACGGAGGAATTTTAAAAGTGAAGACTGGGCTCTTCAGCCATCTTCATGTTAAAAGGATGTTGTTGAGGACTTTTTCAAAGAAGATCGGTCTCGGTGGCCATCTTCGTACTTATAGGAAAGGATATTGTATTAATTTTTGAAAAATTGAGGATTTTTAATTGAGAACTAGATGTAGTAATAGTCATCAATTGAATTGTTGATCCAAGACAAAATAGTTGGTTATGTCTGTGTGCATTTGTAGACAACCCAGCAGTGCACATCCTTTTTCTTGTTTTGCTTTTTTCACGTGCTACAATGCCTTGGACAAAGCGTCATCATAACTTGAGGAATGTTTAAAGGCATTATAAAAATATCATAGAAGAATGAGTTTGTGAAATAACCGGTTATTTCAGTTCAGTTGAATAATAGTTGGGACATAATTAGTTGAGTGCAAGCTTTGAGGCTGATTCAACTCACTCGACATTAGTTGAGTGCGAAGTTTGTGAGGCTGATTCAGCCCTCAAACCGGATGCTTGTAGACCACCTTCCAGAGATCTAACACGACGCCATCGTAAAAATTCGTTGCAGTCAGTTTATCACGATGAAGTTGTCGGTCGACAAGCTCAAAACAAGGGTCAGCCAAAAAAGTGAGCCTGAAACTTTTTATTGAGCTCCAGCTATTCAACTGATGCACGTTTGCAAAACAAGGGTTAAAAAAAAAAAAGGATGCAAATATAAGCCATCAGATATATGATGATTGTGCAGGAACAGTTGGGATTGTCGTTTGTATCACGCTCATCTCTTATCCATTGAGACACTTTGAAGTGATGTAACCAGTGAGGTTTTGTAACAACTTTATTGAATTGTAATGAGGATATCTACAAACGTTTGTGTACAAATTAGCAGGTCTTTGACCTCTGCACTTAATGTGGTGATCAAAATGTATTTGCAATTCCCAGTGAAATCATTCTTTGAGGGCTTAAAAAAGAAATTCATACGGATGTATAACTGTGTTAGACGTCTTCATTTGTATTGCGATTGAACGTTTGTAACAATAATTAAGTCACACTCAAGGAACATATGAACGTGTCCATCAAAGGAAATATCGCCGCTCGTGATGCAACGCACACTAATCAACATTTGCACTTGCAGACCAACTAAATAGTTGCAGAGAAAACACATTTAATTGATGACTTTACTATGTTTAGCTTAGGACTTTTCAAAAGCGAAGACCGGACTCTTTAGCCATCTTCGTGTTCATAGGAATGATTAACGGAGGACTTTTAAAAGCGAAGACTGGACTCCTTAGCCATCTTCGTGTTTATAGGAATGATTAATGGAGGACTTTTAAAAGCGAAGACTGGACTCCTTAGCCATCTTCGTGTTTATAGGAATGATTAACGGATGAATTTTAAAAGCGAAGACTGGACTCCTTAGCCATCTTCGTGTTCATAGGAATGATTAACGGAGGAATTTTAAAAGTGAAGACTGGGCTCTTCAGCCATCTTCATGTTAAAAGGATGTTGTTGAGGACTTTTTCAAAGAAGATCGGTCTCGGTGGCCATCTTCGTACTTATAGGAAAGGATATTGTATTAATTTTTGAAAAATTGAGGATTTTTAATTGAGAACTAGATGTAGTAATAGTCATCAATTGAATTGTTGATCCAAGACAAAATAGTTGGTTATGTCTGTGTGCATTTGTAGACAACCCAGCAGTGCACATCCTTTTTCTTGTTTTGCTTTTTTCACGTGCTACAATGCCTTGGACAAAGCGTCATCATAACTTGAGGAATGTTTAAAGGCATTATAAAAATATCATAGAAGAATGAGTTTGTGAAATAACCGGTTATTTCAGTTCAGTTGAATAATAGTTGGGACATAATTAGTTGAGTGCAAGCTTTGAGGCTGATTCAACTCACTCGACATTAGTTGAGTGCGAAGTTTGTGAGGCTGATTCAGCCCTCAAACCGGATGCTTGTAGACCACCTTCCAGAGATCTAACACGACGCCATCGTAAAAATTCGTTGCAGTCAGTTTATCACGATGAAGTTGTCGGTCGACAAGCTCAAAACAAGGGTCAGCCAAAAAAGTGAGCCTGAAACTTTTTATTGAGCTCCAGCTATTCAACTGATGCACGTTTGCAAAACAAGGGTTAAAAAAAAAAAAAGGATGCAAATATAAGCCATCAGATATATGATGATTGTGCAGGAACAGTTGGGATTGTCGTTTGTATCACGCTCATCTCTTATCCATTGAGACACTTTGAAGTGATGTAACCAGTGAGGTTTTGTAACAACTTATTGAATTGTAATGAGGATATCTACAAACGTTTGTGTACAAATTAGCAGGTCTTTGACCTCTGCACTTAATGTGGTGATCAAAATGTATTTGCAATTCCCAGTGAAATCATTCTTTGAGGGCTTAAAAAAGAAATTCATACGGATGTATAACTGTGTTAGACGTCTTCATTTGTATTGCGATTGAACGTTTGTAACAATAATTAAGTCACACTCAAGGAACATATGAACGTGTCCATCAAAGGAAATATCGCCGCTCGTGATGCAACGCACACTAATCAACATTTGCACTTGCAGACCAACTAAATAGTTGCAGAGAAAACACATTTAATTGATGACTTTACTATGTTTAGCTTAGGACTTTTCAAAAGCGAAGACCGGACTCTTTAGCCATCTTCGTGTTCATAGGAATGATTAACGGAGGACTTTTAAAAGCGAAGACTGGACTCCTTAGCCATCTTCGTGTTTATAGGAATGATTAATGGAGGACTTTTAAAAGCGAAGACTGGACTCCTTAGCCATCTTCGTGTTTATAGGAATGATTAACGGATGAATTTTAAAAGCGAAGACTGGACTCCTTAGCCATCTTCGTGTTCATAGGAATGATTAACGGAGGAATTTTAAAAGTGAAGACTGGGCTCTTCAGCCATCTTCATGTTAAAAGGATGTTGTTGAGGACTTTTTCAAAGAAGATCGGTCTCGGTGGCCATCTTCGTACTTATAGGAAAGGATATTGTATTAATTTTTGAAAAATTGAGGATTTTTAATTGAGAACTAGATGTAGTAATAGTCATCAATTGAATTGTTGATCCAAGACAAAATAGTTGGTTATGTCTGTGTGCATTTGTAGACAACCCAGCAGTGCACATCCTTTTTCTTGTTTTGCTTTTTTCACGTGCTACAATGCCTTGGACAAAGCGTCATCATAACTTGAGGAATGTTTAAAGGCATTATAAAAATATCATAGAAGAATGAGTTTGTGAAATAACCGGTTATTTCAGTTCAGTTGAATAATAGTTGGGACATAATTAGTTGAGTGCAAGCTTTGAGGCTGATTCAACTCACTCGACATTAGTTGAGTGCGAAGTTTGTGAGGCTGATTCAGCCCTCAAACCGGATGCTTGTAGACCACCTTCCAGAGATCTAACACGACGCCATCGTAAAAATTCGTTGCAGTCAGTTTATCACGATGAAGTTGTCGGTCGACAAGCTCAAAACAAGGGTCAGCCAAAAAAGTGAGCCTGAAACTTTTTATTGAGCTCCAGCTATTCAACTGATGCACGTTTGCAAAACAAGGGTTAAAAAAAAAAAAAGGATGCAAATATAAGCCATCAGATATATGATGATTGTGCAGGAACAGTTGGGATTGTCGTTTGTATCACGCTCATCTCTTATCCATTGAGACACTTTGAAGTGATGTAACCAGTGAGGTTTTGTAACAACTTTATTGAATTGTAATGAGGATATCTACCAACCTTTTGTGTACAAATTAGCAGGTCTTTGACCTCTGCACTTAATGTGGTGATCAAAATGTATTTGCAATTCCCAGTGAAATCATTCTTTGAGGGCTTAAAAAAGAAATTCATACGGATGTATAACTGTGTTAGACGTCTTCATTTGTATTGCGATTGAACGTTTGTAACAATAATTAAGTCACACTCAAGGAACATATGAACGTGTCCATCATGTTCATAGGAATGATTAACGGAGGACTTTTAAAAGCGAAGACTGGACTCCTTAGCCATCTTCGTGTTTATAGGAATGATTAACGGAGGACTTTTAAAAGCGAAGACTGGACTCCTTAGCCATCTTCGTGTTCATAGGAATGATTAATGGAGGAATTTTTTAAAAGTGAAGACTGGGCTCTTTAGCCATCTTCATGTTTAAAGGATGTAGTTGAGGATTTTTGTTTCAAAGAAGATCGGTCTCCATGACCATCTTCGTACTTATAGGAAAGGATATTGTATTAATTTTTGAAAAATTGAGGATTTTTAGCTGAGGATGAAAATTTTAGCCATCAGATGTATATGATTGTGCAAGATTGTGGCTGTTGAGTCCTAGTGTTTGGCTGCACACTAGGCAGGTTATTCGTTACTGAGCTTGAGTCAATGCCATAAATGAGATAAGTGGTATTAATTTAGTTTTTTTTTGTTACTCTTAATAATTGACATTTTTCTGAGTGGAAAGATATGCCCCAATGTGATTCCTATTTCATTAATTCATATATTTTTCTTTGAAAAATTTCTGTATCTTGAGTTGTTTTTATTTTTCTATATATTATGGTATTGTCTGCAAATAATCTTACTCTTGTTCCTGAACAAATGCAAATTTGGTTAATTATTTATATAAATTCAAAATAGTACTAAACCTAAGTCTGAACCACATTTTCATCCACTTGAATATATATATATTGACTTTTTCTGTATTCTTAAATTCCATTCCAGATCTTTTCATTTTTCCAGTTATGCTACCACACAAAAACTTCATCTTCTTTCAGCCTTCTCAAGTTGCAGTGTTCACTTTTTATGTTCATTTGTCTTCTTAATTGCTTATCTGAATTAGCTCTTTCTACTTTATAAGTAAAAAAAACTGTTTTCTCTTTCTTTATTTACAAATTCAAATTCATTCTTTAATAAACCTCCAATTAACTTTTAGAAAAATAGTGTTAATGGACTCTTTGGATTGCATCCAATTATCAATTCAAATGCAGAGCATTCAGTAGTTGTTCTATCATCAATTCAGTAGTAATCATTGCCTTTGTAAGTGACCTCTGGTGTTCTCACTCTGAAGCATCATGCAACCATGTGCTCTCTTCTGTGTCTTATGTATAGAGGGACTTCTTTTGGTCTGACATTTATGCTGGGCAGGGCACGTATTTTCATATGGGTGATGAATGTATGCCAAAAGCAGTCTTATTTTGGTGAGCTGAAAGATGAACATGGTAACATTGAAGATTTCCAATAATCAGGGTACAAACATTTTTCATCACCATAGCTGTGATTCTTTCTGTTATCCATGGGCAGTCAATAAATGCTATTGGACATGATATCTTGTTGTTTTGCCAGCATAATTTTCTTACTTTTACCCATCATAAGTTCTTAGTTTTACCTGTCATATTTTCTTAGTTTTACAAGTCATATTTTCTTAGTTTTACCTGTCATATTTTCTTAGTTTTACATGTCATAAGTGCTTAGTTTTACCTGTCAAATTTTCGTCTTTTACCTGTCATATTTTCTTTGTTTTACCTGTCATATTTTCTTTGTTTTACCTGTCATATTTTCTTTGTTTTACATGTCATATTTTCTTTGTTTTACCTGTCATATTTTCTTAGTTTTACATGTCATATTATCTTAGTTAAGCCTGTCATATTTTCTTAGTTATACCTGTCATAGTATCTTGTGTAACATGTTTATCATTTGTAATGACTGTGGTATATTTTACTAGTACACCATTAACATATGCTGGAAAAAATTCCAGTTTTACTTCAATATTATATACTGTAGCTTGAACTTCATTTGTATTAACATTATTACATTGTTACCTATTCTGATTTCCAATTCCTTATTTATTTCTTGGTACATTATATTTTTGGAGAATTAGATTCTTGTCTTTGATGTTGATGATAAGTTTCTCTTTGGTGATTTAGATTCCAATAATATTGCTTTTAACAGGATGCATTTCTTTCTTTGTTCTTCTATTAATGAGTTAATAACACTCAAAAGTCTTGCCACTCAGTTTACAGATGAATATATTAGAACAAGTATCTTCATTGTAATTGCAAGTTTTACAGATAGTCTGAAAATAACTTCATCAGTTTCTTTAAGGTCCCTCATTTTAGGCCTATGAATATTCTCGTTATGTTCACACTTGGTAGTTTCTCATTTGTCACCCTTGTTTCGACTTGCACCTTTTATTTTTCAGTTTCTTTTTTTTTTGAACTTCTGATTCTTTGTCTGATTTTGATTCCTTTTAATTTCTTTTAGCATTTCTAGTTGCATTTCTCTCTTCTCTTTGTGCTCTCGCCAACTCTTTCTATATCAGCTTTCTTGTCTTTCCTTTTCATTTATTTCAAAACATCTATGTTTTCTTTATCTTCAAGACCAAACAAGTCAGCAACTTTCTTTAGTTCAATATATCCAGCCATGTATCTATTAATACTTATCAAATGTACCAATGCATTCTGTACTTTTTTATAGATAATAATGATATCTAATATCTTTTATAGTTTACAATCACTGACAATATTATCAAGCCAATACTATTGTGATTAACATAATGCACTCAATTGTCAATAATCTAATAATCAATGTCATAATCAATTATACAATTTTTACAATATATTATTTTTTCATATAATTGTTCTAACAAGGAGAAAACAAAATAATTAAAATATTATAATATAAAAAAAAATGTAACAAAATTTATACCAAAATGTTACAATTATATAAATGATGATATGATGATGACTGAGTGTCCTTGCACTGAAAAGTTTGATTAAATTGAGGAGGATTCGAGCAACACATTGACCTCACTCTCTTTCCCTAAAGCACATCCTGTTCCAAAAGCAATATTTGGTCTACATATGAAAACAAACAAGCACAGCAGGAAAAAGACAAACAGAGCTACTTTTCAAGAAATACTACATATACTTACAAATATCAATAACAATGACTTAAAGACCCCAAGAAATTGTGCACAATATTAATACAATGTAAACATTAAACAAAACAATAGTCTAAACACAAAAATCCACTAGTGTGAAATCTGCGACCTCTAAAACCATAATTTCTGATCATATATATATATATATATATTACACATTTAAAAAAAAACAAAATTTAACAAGGACACAATATCAGTGATATCAAATTTTGACAAGAACAATACTGTCACCAGCTTTCTAAATATAGAACATTAAAAAATTAAAAGTGAAAATCAAAATTATCAGTAATATATTTCAATGCTGATTATCTTCCTGTAATGTCATTCACTACTAACACTGATCTAGCTCATCACTTTGAAGAGTTGCTTCTTAATCTCTTCCCTTTTCATTGTCTCAACTTCAATAGAATACTTTGTACTGCACAAAATTATCAGTAATATATTTCAATACTGATTATCTTCCTGTAATGTCATTCACTACTAACACTGATCTAGCTCATCACTCTGAAGAGTTGCTTCTTAATCTTTTCCCTTTTCACTGTCTCAACTTCAATAGAATACTTTGTACTGCACACAATTATCAGTAATATATTTCAATACTGATTATCTTCCTGTAATGTCATTCCTGTAATGTCATTCACTACTAACACTGATCTAGCTCATCACTTTGAAGAGTTGCTTCTTAATCTTTTCCCTTTTCACTGTCTCAACTTCAATAGAATACTTTGTACAGCACACAATTATCAGTAATATATTTCAATACTGATTATCTTCCTGTAATGTCATTCCTGTAATGTCATTCACTACTAACACTGATCTAGCTTATCACTTTGAAGAGTTGCTTCTTAATCTTTTCCCTTTTCACTGGCCAACTTCAATAGAATACTTTGTACTGCACACAATTACTATTACTTGAGATATTCAATAAATATACATCAGCAAAAATTGACTGCCTGTGTCAAAATTTACAATTACTGTCCAACTTTAATACAATATATATACATGTACTGAACAAAATTACTGACTATTATTTGATGAGATATATAATATACATTGGCACAAATTAACTGCCTGTGTCAAATTTTACAATTACTGTCCAACTTTAATACAATATATGTACATGTACTGAACAAAATTACTGACTATTATTTGATGAGATATATAATATACATCAGCACAAATTTACTGCCTGTGTCCAAATTTACAATTACTGTCCAACTTTAATACAATATATATACATGTACTGAACAAAATTACTGACTATTATTTGATGAGATATATAACATACATTGGCACAAATTTACTGCCTGTGTCAAATTTTACAATTACTGTCCAACTTTAATACAATATATATACATGTACTGAACAAAATTACTGACTATTATTTGATGAGATATATAATATACATTGGCATAAATTTACTGCCTGTGTCCAAATTTACAATTACTGTCCAACTTTAATACAATATATATACATGTACTGAACAAAATTACTGACTATTATTTGATGAGATATATAATATACATTGGCACACATTTACTGCCTGTGTCCAAATTTACAATTACTGTCCAACTTTAATACAATATATATACATGTACTGAACAAAATTACTGACTATTATTTGATGAGATATATAATATACATTGGCACAAATTTACTGCCTGTGTCAAATTTTACAATTACTGTCCAACTTTAATACAATATATATACATGTACTGAACAAAATTACTGACTATTATTTGATGAGATATATAATATACATTGGCACAAATTTACTGTCTTCTTCAGTCAAAATTCACAATTACTTGTTGAACTTCAATACAATATATATATGCTTGTACTGCACAAAATTATTGACTTTACTTTATGAGAGATATAATATATATTGACACAAATTTAATATTATCTTGTCTGAAAATGTACAATTACAGTTTTTATAGTTACAATTCTCAAACCTCTAGACAGAATAATATGGTTATATCAAAAACTTGATAACTTGGGCTTCAAGACACTTTAATGAGTGTAATCAATAATAAATAAATAAGCAATTAAAAACTTAACAATTGGCAGCAGTGAATGTCTGAATATCACAGTTTTACACAATTTTTACTTTTCTCGCCTTAACTCGACTGGTCCTCTACTGTATCGGCCTGGTTTGACCCAACGGTGTTGAAAAACACCATATCACCATTGATCTACATGGGGATTGTTTACATCATGTGTGGGTTGATTTAACATAGGCTGCACTGCCCAGCATCACAGTTCAGTTACATTATTAGTTTGAGTATACCTCTATCATACCAAGTGTTGTTCCAGGACATGGGGCTGTCTACGAAGATTTGAATTGTGAAATTGTGAACATACAATATTTACAAAAGATGTTTACTAAATGATGAATTGTTTACTTCCTGGCTACTAGTTGAACTGTGAATAGACCTTACTTTTAATGATTTCACTACATGCAATTTAACTCTTGTGATATAAAGGGAGAGTAATCTTTGAAGGATTACGGGCACGACACGACCTAAATTGTACCAATGTGCCAAACTCAAAAACTCAAACTCAACCCCAAGTGTTGTTCACCTCATGTGTGTCCTATCAGCTGTTGGAGCACCACAAGTGTCCTAATAACTGTTTAGGTTCCTTAAATGTCCTTTTAACTGTTGGGGCACCTCAAGTGTTCTATCATTTAGTAAGGCACTTTTTCTCTCCAACCAACTGGTGGGGGCACCTCAAGTGTCCTATCATTTAGTAAGGCACCTTTTCTCTCCAACCAACTGTTGGGGAAACTCAAGTGTCCTATCATTTAGTAAGGCACCTTTTCTCTCTTACCAACTGTTGGGGCACATCAAGTGTCCTATCATTTAGTAAGGCACCTTTTCTCTCCTACAAACTGTTGGGGCACCTCAAGTGTCCTATCATTTAGTAAGGCACCTTTTCTCTCTTACCAACTGTTGGGGCACATCATATCCAGTCACCTGTGTGAACACCTCAGGTGTCCTATCAATTTTTGGGGCTGCAACTATTAGGCTTCATATCACTTTTATAGGATACATCAAATGTTGTAACTCTATCTCTATGTATATTTATTTATTTATTAGTTTTAATTACCATTATTCTTGTATATAATCCATAGAATTTTTAAAAAATGTGAAGTCCTGCTATAGCTCCCAGAACCACTTTTTTTTTCAGTTTCATTAACAATATACTTGAAATGTTTAATCTCACTTCTTTTTACTGAAGGTTAGTTTTGTTTTGTTTACAGATATTAAGCTACAAAATTAGATTCCAATTTTTTAGGGTTCTTGTCAATAGTAAAGATTAGGAAAATGGTGATTGCAAAGTCTTACATATGAACAAAAAGAATGCTAAAGATTGGTCTCTTGGGGCTTGATTCAGTGAAAGAATGTTGGACTAGCGTTGGACTAGCAGAAGTGTTATGGAGTGTGTGTGTGTGTTTCTATGGTGACAGTGGGAAGAGGTTAGCGATTGGTTGTGAATGATGCATAATATGTGTCATTGTTGTCATTTTGTCTTAGTTAAGACAGAAGACTCCAGAACATGAAACCAAAAAGTTGTGTTATTTTAGTGAGTTATATTTTGTTTCGAAATGTTATATGTTTTGTTATATTACTGAAGTCTACTACAGTGATTTCATTTGATCACAAGTTATTTTGTCTGTTATAAATTTTATATTTAGTTTTGTTCACAAGGAAGTTATTCAAAGTTATTTGAAGTTTCATTAGTTACGCTATACTACGCCTACAGCAGTTTAGTTGTCTACCAGAAGTTTGATGCTACAAGTCAATGACTGTCAACACCAAGAAGACTAATTTAAATAAAGCTATGTCTATTTCTACATCATTTTGTTGCTACTAACTTCTAACCTGGTGTTACTAACAACTATCGTGAAATGGGAGAAGTAAATTATTATCTAATTCATACTCAACTCTTCAAATTCCATATAACTGTAGAGAACTGACATGAAATAAAACATTAACAAAATGTGTATTATTTTTGTAACTTTTCCTCCACTTTGCAATTTTTTCCTCCTAGATTTTCATCATTTTTTCCTAAAGTCATTTCAGTTGTAAATTATTTTGTGCAACAAGTTACCGGAAAAAAGTCAAGCAAGAGAGGTCACTACTCTAAGACTGTCTTCTCATAAGAATGGATTGTTTTCTCATAAGAATGGATGGCTGCCTGGTCATGTGGTATGTGCACTGGACTGTTGTGGGGTCATCTTGATGCTCATATCTTTCCTGATGCCATTTATTCTGCTGGACGTTTGGTCAAGGAAATAGATTCTCTTCAGCTCTCAAGGAACATTCAAAACATGTCAAACATTTGACAAGAATATCAAGCAAGTGCAGTGTACATGTAAGTAATGTTGAAACATTATCTGATCTCATTTATGCATTCTTGAAGACAATCTGCAGCCACTAAACCAGTTACATCAGATCTGGCTAAAGTGGTCGCTTCCTCTTCATTAAGGCTAGAACAGAAAGATTGTATAACTCTTTTACTCCACTTTCTGACAGTGTGTTTCATGGTCATTTGTCACATCACTAAGAAACTTAGTTCATTAAGCACTGGCTGTGTAAGTCTGAGTCTTTGTATGTTTTGTGTGTGAATGTTGTTCCTGTTTGTATCTATATTGTCATTGCTATAGTGGTAATCCTAAGGATAATTGTAATCAAACTGAATTTTCATTTGTTTGGATCTTATCTCGTGGAAATTTTAAACTTGATAATCTGCTCTTTGCTTACTTTTTGATGTTTAAGTACATTCTAAAAGAAATGCAATACATAAGGATAGAAAAAGAAGAGCAAACAATATAGAGATTGGCTGAGGCAATATAAAGAAAGTGAGATCAAATAAAAGAAAATATAAAAAGAATAAACCTACAGATTCTGAAACAATCTAAAAAGTCTCTGTAGCTATTTGGAAAGATTGATATTGCCAACTAAACAAAACAAATTAGTTTGGACTACAAGCAAAAGAACTTAGAAAGTTGTGATTTTATTTAGCTAGAAATGCACAAACTTCTATAGCAGAATTTTCACTCTAAATATTAAAGCTTTCTGTATTCTGTAGACCAGATACACTAAATAGTTATTTATAGATTTCTGGCATAATTGAAAATCTCCAATAAATTCCTTAGACTTTAAAGGCTTAATAAACCTTACATATTTTTTTTTTTCACTTGATTTGGGTAGTTATTCTTTGCTGCTGTAGTAGGTGTCTTGGGTGTATTTTTTTTTCTTTAAAGTTTATTCATAAAATACTAAATTAAAACATAGGAGTCAAAGCTGCATCATCATAATAGTTTTATTTAACATGAAAAGAAAAGCAATAGATTTTTATTTTTTTTTCCTTTTCAAGGCAAAAGTTTTTCTTATTTATTTTCTTATTCTTATTTAGACCAACATGATGAAAAGGTAGACAACATGAAGATGTAGACCAGCATGATGATGTAGACCAGCATGATGAAAAGGTAGACAACATGAAGATGTAGACCAACATGAAGATGTAGACCAACATGATGATGTAGACCAGCATGATGAAGATAGACCGACATGAAGATGAAATGTAAACCAAAATATTGATCAACAATAGGGAATGGTAAGCAATGCTGTGTTTATCTCTTTATATATTTTCTTTATACTACACCCCTAAGAAAAGAAGCTTTGCCAAATTTTGTGTTTCACTGACTATGAAAATGTTTTGATCAATTTTTGTTCTCTTTACAGTGAACATCCTGAGAAGTAAAACAATTCCTAGAGGCCAAGACACAGTCACAGTAGATACATTAGAGATTGTTTCCTTTTCTACCATCATTTAGAGCCTTCCTTGTGCTCTAAGGGAACCTGCCATTATGTTTTGATTGCTAATTGAAGTTGATTTTACATACCTAGTGCATCTGAAAGAAATGAACATTTCCCTAATGCTACTTCAAAACCAGGCCTTCTCAAGACAATCTTAGTGACCAAGCTGCAGTAGGAAACAAGAATCCTCCCAACCTCAGGCTGAGTACCCATGCTCACCTACTAGAGTGGCGACACATACTTCTCCTAGTTATACATCCTGAACCCTGTAACCCAACCTCACAACACGGTTACATTACTAGAAATGGTCCTGAAGTTAGGAAAACTAACAGATACAATAAATAGAACAATCATTTCTAATACAGGTACAACTAGTCAAGTGATGTACTTTGTAAGAACTAATCAGTTGGAATTACCATAATTGACTTGTATCTTGTTCTGTATTTAGGTATATCTTGACAATCAGTCCAGTCATTTGTTCATTTTTTTTTTAATATTCCTTTTTTTCCCCCTCAATCTTCTTGTTTCAGTTCAATGTTATTATATTTTTTGTTTTTGGAGGAGGGAAGTTCTATGGTATAGTATCATTATTATTATTGTATTAAGCAAACTTGTATATGTATGTTTATTCATGAATACTAATGAAGAACATCACTTCTGGGTCATCTACCGAAAATGTTGTAAACACTATACATGTCTTCAGTTAACTTTAGATATTCTATAGTCATAACACCAAAGCCTTGCTACATATTGCTTAATTCAATTTATTATCTCCCCTGCTTTTGTGTGCTATCATATTAAATGTTCATTAGTGTCACATCCCTGCACAATTTGTTCTATGCTCTTTATAGTGTAAATAGTGACTTGACATTATTTAGCTCTACTAAAATATTGTTATATTATTATATTTAAGATAAAACTGTTAACATTTACTATGCTGTTATTAATATAAAAGCTTTGCAGTTTTGAGGTTTAGTCTAAGGACATCACAGATGAGAAATGTAGTTACACTCCCCTTAACAGTTCAAACTAAAATGTTCCATAAACAAAGAGTGTATTGACAGACTTCACTAAAGCATTGAGCTCATCCCCTTAGTCTATTTAAAACTTTCAAATACTAATTCACTTTGTCTTATCTAATGGTGATGTCAGTTTTAATTATTGTGTACCTGGGACTGCCTGTAAGTTTCAGAATTATTTTTCTTTTTTTAATTTTACTATATGTAAATCTATTATTTAATTTTTTAGCAATATATGTTACATTATTTTTCTAATTGGAACAACTGTCAAAATAATTGACTGTCAAAATAATTGACATGTTTTTAAAAATATGGCCAAGCCACGCCCAGTGCTGTCTTAATGGCCACTTCCAATGTTTATGTACTAGATTTTGTCCTTATGATTTTTTTTTAGCTGCAGTGTTTTGTAATTGCTGCTTTAGTCATTGAAATTAAAGTCTCATTTTTTTAAAATTTCTTCTCTATGTTTCTTGATTTCTTTTAATTCGCTAGATTGGTTAAGTTGAGTTGTCTGGTTGCTTAGGTGACTCAAGCCCCTTGGCCACAGACTGAGGTGCACAGATACAACCCACCCAGTAGCGTTACCTTCTGGCAACTGTAACTTCTTGTTAGCCCAGGCTAGACATGACCTTGGGCCCCCGCCACGCTAACATAATACTAATATTCTCTTAAATCATTGAAGTCAGCATTGAGACCACCCCTGTCCCTAACAAGACAGAATTATCTTTTGCTTTAGTTGTAGAAGGAAAGTGGAGCCAACAGTTTAAAGCTTCTATAGAATTCACTTGGAGCTGTGGTGGCTGAGGGGGTATAGTACTTGGATTTGGATTCCAAACATGGGTCCAGGGTTTGAAGACTAGGATTTTGAATTTTAGGACTATTAGGCACTTTTACATTCACCCAGCTCTAATGGGTTCCTGACATTTGTAAAGGGAGTTGGTCATTGTGCTGGCCACCTGACACCCATTGACCACAGGACAAAGAAACAGATAAGCTTTATATCATCTGCCCTACAGATTGCAAAGTCTGGAAAGGGAAGTTACACTTACATATATTTTTTAAAAATTTGCTCTACATCAAAAAGCTTCCATTTTTTGTTTGTCAATCACTTCATCTTTGAAATGATTGAATATTGAGGTCAAATTAGATTAGTTGACGAAGAGTTTCTATTATAGAGGATAATCACTGACTAAATCTTAATAGCGCTGCCTGTCATATCTTTTTAGTAATTTTCCATTTCACCGCTGATTAAAATTCTTCATATTCACTGAAGTAATTGCTGTGCATTTCAAGGTGTATTGAGGCCATCACAATGACCTGCTGCATTTACTTCCCTTTACTATTAAGTTTCAAATACATTAATAGTTATCTCAAAATATGAATTCAGTAACTTATATATGCAGACCAAACCTCGATGATACATATATAAATGTAAAAAGACTTGTATACATATTATTTTTCCAAGAGGTTGTTCAGTTACTTTTAAGTTAGAGTTATGTCCTTTTGAAACAGTTATGATACCAATTTGTTTAGCCAAATATTGTGCTAAAAATTCTCCATACTACAAATTTAAAAGACCTGATACCCAAAGGGATTCAAAGATCAAGATTCTTCATGTTGCAGTTTTTCATTGATATATTTATTTTATAAGCAGCTTATTATTGTATTAGAACAAAGTTGAGTTTATGTTTTTCTTTGTGAAGCTGCAGTCGCATAGCCCTACAATATAGTTCATCATATCAATTCTAAAACAAGCTTTTAAAAAAATTATTTAAACATGTGTTAAGCTAATTAGACCTGGTTCCATAAGGTTGGAATTGTTAGTAGTGATATGGATATAAGCACTCTACTACCAGTACATACATGAAATCAGAAGCTAGCAACTCTGAGACAGTTTGAAGCATACAGTGCTATTCCCTTGCAGAGCCTGCAATCTCAACTGTATTGGCATTTGCCATTCCTTCCAATAGCTGCATGGAGAGGGGGGAACTGCTGAGTGGGGGACATCATTCCAACCATAGCTGATGCCTGGGAAATGAGATGATCCTTGGCCATAGAATCAGATCAAAGTTTGAGATTTGCTGATAGTTTAGACAGAAACTTGCTCCAATACAAATATTGTTACAAAGCAATTAGCTAAACAAACCTGTTTGTAAGAAGTTTTTAGTGACATAAGGAAAAGAATTAAATTTGTACAATTTTAGAATAACTAAATCTAAGGATTGCTGGGAGGGGGGGGGGGTAAAAGCAGCCATTTTGTTTAGTACCAGTACCTGGTAAATATGTCAATCAACACATTGGACTTGGGTAAGTTATATAGCTTAAAGACATCCATACAATTTTAAAAAAAAAATTATATCAAACTTCATTTGAGTGTCAGCCTCAAATCCTCTAGCTAAAGCATTGGACTGAAACCCAGCTGAAGTGCTTCCTAGCCCTGTTGAACAGCAAATATTAATGTGACATGATTTCCTCTTTCTACCTGCACTGTGAGTTTCAAATTTGGCCTACAAACTGCATGAAATGCAGGATATCTGGCATAAACCACTGTCAAGGGGGCTTGAGTTCAAATCCTGATTTGTTTTTGCTGAGCAAAGAAATGTCTGAAATATCATTTCCCCATATAGGCGATACAAAAGTAATTTGAACAAAAAAATATTTAGCACAGACTACTTACAATTTAAAAAAAAAAAGCAAAAGGGTTCTAATATTGTAAAATGAAGGCCACGTAATTACAAGGTATACATAAATATAAAAATGAGTCAATCAAATCAATGTATAAGAGGCACAGCTTATTTAAAGTTAACATTTATAAGTCAATCAAATCAATGTATAAGAGGCACAGCTTATTTAAATTTAACAATCAACTTTTTGGAATGTCATAATAAAACTGAAACTGCTGCTTAAATAAATGTTTATTGGAGATGCTGATATTACTTTTAGTAATAAAAAATTGTGTAGAATAAAAAAAAAACTTTAGACATTTGATTTTGAAAGGGAGACAATTCAATTAGAAGTTATACTACCTAGAATATTTTATTGTCAAAGATATTATTGCTAGAGTTGTATACCCTAAACCTCTTACAACAGATATTTGTTCTTAAAGGCTAATCAGCATGCTGATGTATAGGTTCACATGGGATAAAACTCTGCCAGGTCATTGTTTAATAAACAATGTAGTGAACACCCAGAACTATACTTAAATACTTGATGTAAACTTAATAACATTGACACTACCAACAAGGTTTAATGTACAATGAACCTCCACTGAAGTCTGTAAATGACTATAAAAACTATTATGTAAATAAATAAATGCCTTTAATATGATATTCATATTCTACAAATATACAAACATAACAAAATTAGTATAAATTATCCAAAAGTTTAAAACATTATTCAGTGCAGAAACTACATTAAATTTAAGATGTTTTTAATATATAGCTGTAAAAACCTTAATTCTATAATACAAACAAATATGCCATTGTACAATATTTCATTTACAAAACATAATTGAATAAAATCTAGTAATTCAGCAGTGTTCAGACGTAACATTTTCATATAGAATGCTTCAAAGAAAACTACAGTTGATATTGCAGATATTAAAAAGTATAAGTAACAAGTTAAATACATGCCAGTGGTTTCAAAAAAAAACTATATCCAGTTATCATTAGTTCCTAGGTCCACCTATACTGGTAAACTTTGTTCAAAAAAGATTCTACATAAAGAATATGTAATCTCAAAAATTTGATCTTTTATATTTTTTTAGCATTTTATATTTTTTTTTGATGGACTCCTGTGATTGATTAACTTTACTTATGTTATTCAACCACACAATTCCATCAAAAGCTCTTAATTTCTTTAAGACATTATCTTGTTGAAAAGTACAGTTAGCTGTGGCAACTCTATTTAATGACTATGGTCATTAACAAATATACCTCAAAATAATCTTTGTTTAATTTCTAACTTCAAGTCAACAGTCAAAGTAAATGAATAGCAGGTACCTGGCAAATTTAAATTAAAAAATAAAACATTGTAAGTTTTTTCTAAGTGTTTTACAATTTCAGATTCAAAGACAAAGTTTATTAACGTGTTCGTCCTACATTTGTAAAACCAAAAATATGGTTAATGTCTTTAAACTCATACAAAAACACAAGGGAAATGTAACACTGTCACAGCATAAAAAAAAACTCCAATTAACCTTTGACCTTATCTTCCTTGGACACTCTCAGTATAAAGAAAACTAAACCATTCATGAACAGTATTGTCTTGAGCATCAAAATGTTAAGTGTTATGTGGTGACTACTAAAAGTTGTGTACACTTAATCTTTTATCACTCAATGGATGGAAGTCTTTCTAGACAAGTAAGCAATGGATTTCAGATATCCCTCACAGCTTCTGTGGTTGAATAATACCCAGAAAAAAAAGCTGCTTATAATAATATCTGTTGAGCTCGACCATCACTTAGGGTGATAGGCACTATATTAAAAAAAAAAGATTAAACTAAACAGTATTGACAGGCAATGTGTCATTAAAAAAAGACACTTTCTAACTTTAGAATCTACAAACATTATGGATAGTAGATAAGTAAGCTATACAGTTGCCTACTTTTTCATGTTTTAATACTGGCATCTTTGATTTTCATTGCATTCTACTTATCTTATAATCATGAATATCTTTAATTATCTTAGTCATTGAGGCTTGGACAGGACATGCAATACTTAGATACTTGTCAGTAACATAATATTAGGGTATATAAATATCCAGTCTATGTGAGCCTTGGTACAGCAGGCATATCCAAACACAAGTGAGTAGCCTTCTTCTGTAAGGTACTTGTGTAGTTAAGGAAGATCTCATATTTGTAAACCGGCCAACATTTTAGGCTCCTTAGCTGACAAATCTTTTGGACATTCTAGAAGAAAATAAATGCAATCAGCGATTAATATAAATATCATCATCTCTTGAAATTCTTTTTGCAGAAGCTAAGAAAGAGACATCTCAAATAAGATAAGATGATCTCATAAAAAGATAATATAGATCACAAATTATATCACATAGATCTTAAACAAGATAAAATAGATCTCAAACAAGATAAAATAGATCTCAAACAAGATAAAATAGATCTCAAACAAGATAGGATAGATCTCAAACAAGATGAAATAGATCACAAATTAGATAAGAAAAATCTTCACAAGACAAAAAAGATCTCATAAATATAAGATAGGTCACAAGTTAAATCAGATAGATCTTAAATAAGAAAAAAAAACATCTTTAACATGATCAGATAGATCTCCAACAATATACATCTCAAGCAAGATAAGATAATAATGAAATGTGACATCAAACATAAAAGCAGCGTCTTGAGAAGAAGGTGAAGAAACTGTAGTAATACATAGATAAGCCACAAGGAGGACTCGAACTTCGGACCTCAGAACCATCCCCAACGCATAGCAGTGACCAGATGCAAGTCTTCTTCTTTGTTCTGATTTTATAAATGAGGTTGCATGTCAATGTGTTATGCGCCAGGAGGCCCATTGACTCCGACTTCAGCCTGCTTTTCTTTTTGGGTATGCACCCAAAGCCTTTGATCATCCAAGATCATCTGCAAGGCAGCAGATGTTTGTTTTCGGAGTTTTCACTCCTAGATGAACTGCTATCCCTATCTAACGAGCTTCATCTACACGGCTTTAGAGTTAAAGCGCCCTATACTCAATTTTTGCAATCATTTCCCTAGATATCTGAGACGTTTTTAGTAAATATTCTAACCACTGGAATACTCCACCTCATCCTCAATGACTGCAAACCAGTTGGTCTGCAGCTGTTTATTTCGTATTCACAGCTAACCCTTATATCTAAGGGTCCTTTCCCTATCCGCCACATGGGGACGCGCTTAGTAGAAGATGGTAGCTCCCCCAAGCAGATGCATGTCAAACTCTTTCTTGACTAACCCCGCAGGGTGTCAAGGAGAGGCCGAAGGCAAGCTTAGAAACCAGAACTGTTGAGATGACAGTCCAGAGTGTATACCACAAGCAGCAATTCCTGAGACATTTTTTTTTTAAATATAGAAAAACATTCAGCATGCGTAACTAATGTCAATAATGATTTTCAAGATACCGTATTTCAAATGTTTACAAGGTCAAAATTCTGGATCACACAAGAAGAAACTATTAAATAGACAAAAATTGTAATAATGACAAGAGTCTTTTCTTCTGAAGATTAAGAATGAGTGGAGTGTTTCAGGTGACTAGAGACAAAACCATCTGGACAGAATTATACAGATATATAGAACACTAACTTCAAATCACATAATTTGTGTATCAGGATAATGACAAAAGTGAAAAAGAAAATCATTTTACACAGATACAGAATGGCATTTGACAATAGTATAAGTATTTATATAACAGTCAAATTCCAAGTGAAAAATTGGCATCTTTTGAAATTAAAGACACATAATAGTCAACTTTAGTATTTATATTCATAATTATCATAAAATCAGACTAGTCATGGCAACATTTTTATATGCTTGCAAATCTGAGATGATGACTGCAGAACTAGTTTATATGCTTGCAAATCTGAGATGATGACTGCAGAACTAGAGAGGAGGATCCTAGCAATGGAATTGAGATGCTACTGAAAGATCCTAGGAATTATATAAAATGACCTCATCACAAGCAAAGTGATTAGAAACAGGATTAATACAGCAACTGAATAAAAAAAACTCAAAATTAAACTCTATGGCAATATTATATTGTCCTCAGGGCTCACAAAGACCTTCCTTCAAGGAACAGTTCCAGGAAAAAGAGGCAGACAGAGAAAGGGATGGAAAGACAACATAAAAGAATGGACAGGTCTTTTATTGAAAGAAATTCTATCCAAGACAAAAGACAGAGAGGAATGGAGAAAGACATTCAACAGATCTTGTGAGGTGCCCCAACAAACTAAGGGATAGGAGAAGGTGAATGTTACAGACCATATCAAGGTGAGAAATCATCAGTCAAAACAGAAATTTGAACAAAAGCAAAATAATAGCAAGCAGTTTGATACAAATATAAACCAATCTAACTCAACAACTAAACCCATGTTTTTAATTCTGACTTGCCACTTATTTAAAACCTCCTTCCTTCTTTTGGGCACTCTTTCTTAGACTGTTTAAAATCTTTTAATTTTTCTTTGCATGTTCATCTGCAGATGAAATAAACTAAGATCATTCATCAGCCCCCCCCCCCTCTAGTGCCATCTTTTTGCATTATCTCATCTTCTTATCTTATAAAATACAGATAATTATGTCCTGTCCCTAGGTCAATGTAGTCATGCATGTTAATCAATGACTTAAATTTTGCCACTGGTTTTACTGGCTGACTCAGGCAACCCATGCCATGCTCTAATCGCACTAGGGAAGAAGACAAAAAAAAAAAAAATTATTGCTAGAGTTGTATACCCTGAATCTCTTACTTACAACAGATATTCATCCTGTCTAAACCAGCTAATTGAAATGCTGATCTATTGGTTCACATGGTATAAAACACTGCTCAGTGATTATAAAATGAACAATGTAGTAACACCCAGGACTATACTTGATGTAACCGTAAGCCCTACCTCTAAGACTAAGGCAACTTTATCCCATAAGCCTAGAGGTTGATTACAAATTATTTATTAGATAAATGTATTCAGTCTAAGACTTACTATTTCCACACCTGTAACCATAGTAACCCGTGGCAGCACACTCACATTTGAATGTTCGAACTTGATTGGAGGTAGTGGTGAACAAGTGCCGTTATTTCTGCATGGTTTACGATATTCACAAATGTTGCCACGACCTGTAGAACAATGATAGAAATTTATTACAATTATATTTAATCTGTAGTAAGAGAAAATGAATAATTTAGTTTTATTTTGGCGGTGCTGTGGCTGAGAGGTACAACACTTGGCTCCCAAACTGAGGGTCTTAGATTTAATCCTGGTGAAGACTGGGATTTTTTTTTTACAATTTTCAGGATTCTTAGAATGCTCCTGAGTCCACTCACCTAATGGGTACCTCAAATTTGTTAGGGAAAGTAAAGGTGGTTGGTCATTGTGCTGGCCAAATGACACCCTTGTTAACCATTATCCATAGAAACAGATGACCATTACATCATCTGCCCTATACATCGCAAGGTCTGAAAGGGGAACTTTACTTTACTAGTTATATTTAGTGCATTGAAATTATTTTATTACTAGGATACTGATAAAGAAGATAAAACATTGAAAATGTTAAAGATAGAAACATTCTTTTTAGAATGAGAATGCTTTTTTTAGATCATGTACTGAGTTTTATGTCATTCTTAATAAGATAATCAAATTTTCAATATTAGTTAAAACAGAGGTCACCAAATCTAAAACAATGTTCACTTGGCTAACATGGACACATATCTAGCTGTTTAGGTTTATTGTTGTTGTTTTTTCCCATATATTCTCCAAACATGTAAATGAATTTAAATTTCAAGGCATATTTCTCAGTCTTTTTCTTGACTCCATCATGGAGCCATTTCTAAGAAGAACATTAAAAGACAAACAGGGAATCAAAATATAACTCTCAGTGGCTTCATAACCTTCATTCCTTATCCACAAGCAGACATTCCATGGTAGTGATTGAAATTCAAGTTATATATAATGTAGAACATAAAGTCAGGGAAACTTATGATAGGAAAGGCCATCAAGCTCCTGTAACAATTGAGCTTAAATAAACTTCTGCAAGACTTGGATTCCATAAGGTTGTTTTTGCCAGAAGTGGTAATGGATATAAGCACTCCCATAAGGTTGTTATTGCCAGAAGTGGTAATGGATATAAGCACTCCCATAAGGTTGTTATTGCCAGAAGTGATAATGGATATAAGCACTCCCATAAGGTTGTTATTGCCAGAAGTGGTAATGGATATAAGCACTCCCATAAGGTTGTTATTGCCAGAAGTGGTAATGGATATAAGCAATCGACAACCTATAAAATGCTACAAATGGCATGAGTCTCAATTAGCTTCTGCTAAAATGTCAAACTCCTGACCTTCATATGTGGCTCAGATATTGGGTCCAGCAGAAGTGTTAGTATTGACAGGAGAAGGGGCAAAGGCCAATAAGTGGCACCTAAAACAGTAAGCTTTGGAAAGGAAGGGCTTGTAAGCTTTGACTAGCTACTCATCTAAGACGAGAAACTCTTAAGGTAAGGGAAACTCTTAATCCAAACCTCTGCTGCCTGACGGCTATACAAGGGAAAATCTTCGGAAGGAAAAAATCAGGAGCTGATGACTCCTAGGCAGATTGCAGAACACAGTGCTACACCCTGGCACAACCTGTGATACTGCTGATCTCAAACTGTATGATGTACCTGCCATTCATTTGAACATGTGGATAGCAGGGAACTGTTGTGTGGGTGACATTGTTTCAATCACAGGTAATGTCCAGGTTTTCATCTCGAGATGAGCCATAGTTATTCCACGACTGAAGGAGGACAACAAGGACTTTTAAGGGAGGTCTACAAGAATCACTTCTACATTTCAATTCATTTGAGATAAACTAATTCTGCTGATCAAAGGCATCCAAAGGCTACAATAATAATAATTTTAATTTATAAGAGTGCTGTTATAACAATCATGATGTAGATTCAAGGCGCTGTGATTACATTACAAACATAAACATGAGAGTTAAGAGGACAAACTAATCTAAAAAAGTTAATTACAGAAAACAATAAGGCAGAGGAAGCTATCAAACATTTACTATAAAAATTCAGGCTATGTGAAATGTATCTTTAAAAAATACTTTACAGATATTCCTAGAGATAGATATGCATTTAATGCACGGATAAGAAATCTTTGGCACAAAGTATTCAACAGTTATAAATAGAAATATTAAATGCCATACCACGAAAATCTCAGAGACATTCTCTCTTAGTTTTTTATGAAAATGGATTTTCACATCCCACAAATTCTTCTTCAATGCATGAACGCTCTTTGTAGTGGACTCTACATCCTTTAAACCTCTGAGTGCAAATGTAGTCTTCAATGGTTTCTACACCTTTCAAAGAGAAAATAAAAATATGCATTAAAAAAAAATTAAAATGTGTGTACAATATCACCAAGATAATGAATGGCTGCCTGGTCCTGTGGTAAGTGCTCTGAACTGTTGTCTGGATGGTGTATAGTTTAAACTTTGCTGACTGCCATACCTTGCCGCCCTGCAGAAGGTTTGGGATCGGATGCAATAATCCTCATAATTGAAGGAATGTCCAAAGCATTTTAAAAAAAATGGACCAATAATGGTATACTTACTTACTTATGGTAATCACAATAAATTTCCATAAGGATTAATAAAGCAGTCATCGTCTTAGTCTTACTCCTGTGAATGACCAGGGGAGCGTAAGGCCACAACCACACCTATCCACCAAACGTGGCTCTGAGAAGCTTTCTTCATCTGCTCCCATGTCATTCCAGCATCCTCAGCTTCACTGATGCTTGACCTCTTCCAGATTTGCTTGGGTCTGTCCACTTTCCTAGTGGATTCAATCAAGTGCCTGCCTTGAAACATTGGTAGCTGGTTTTCGTCCTAGACTGCTCCACTTTCACTTTTTAATATGGCTATGGGTTTTCGCTTGGTTCTTTCCCACAAGTTGACAGTAGATATCTTTACAGGCCACCTACTTCCTAATATTCGGCAAACTAGTTGTGAAAGTCTGGTTTTTGTTTTTCATATTGGTTCTCCATGTCTCAGAAATGTATAAACAACCAACTAAACATTTGGTATATGCAAGTATTATTTCCTACTCAAATTACAGCACATAGTTTAAGATAGAGCAAATAAAAGCCCTCTACAGGATTCTAGAGAGGAAAAAGTTGTCTTTTAGTCTTTTTATTTATTTTTTTACATAATTTTTATGTTTGAGAAAACTTTTTAGAACAGAAGACTCGACATCTCAGCCCTGCAGGGTGGCAAGCAGGGTTCCAACTTACGATCATTGCGACAACACTCCAACGATCAAAGTATGTAGGCTATACTATAGCAAAGATCAGGATGTCATCATAAAGAAAATAATAGTCAAAATGCAATTTTGTGAATTTTTTTTCTAACACATCTGATCTTATATGATACAGAGGTTACTTCAAAAAAGAAGATGATAACGGAATGTGCCCTTATTCTTGTGTCTTTCTGAGTATTTTATTAGATTTTGTTTTTGTATTTGAAGATTATGGTTCAGTGTTTTATGTATAATTGCTAATTTACTTTTGAGTCTTCTATCCTGAAGGCTTTCTAAATTTAGTGATTTTACTAAAGGTGTTATTCTAGTCAAATGTGAATATTTGTTTGGTTAAGTATTTTGTACTTTCCTATCATCAATATTACTTTAAGTATTATTATAATACTTTTAAAGACTGTTCATTATTTTTTAAATATTTATTTTTGGTTTGTTCTTAAAAATTAAATAAATATTTTATCAATAGTTACAGTATTATAAACAAAAATCTATTTAACAGTATTTAAAATGTTCCATCAATCAGTTTTTTTAGACACCCTTGAGTAAATCTCTTATTATAATTATAGTCTACTTAGACTTAGTGACTTAGTCTAGAATTATTATAATATTAAATATTAGAATACAAGTTGAAGATCTAGATCTAGTTTATCATAGTTAATGTGACCCTAAACTTACGTTCTGTATAAATAACAATTTGTTGTATTGTCATAATTTTCAATATCAGCTTTGCAAAATATGCACAACAACAGAACAATCAAAGCCACAACACTGGACAACAGTCACAGTACTCACTCACTACTCGTAGTCGTGACACTACAGTGCCATGTAAAGCCAGTACTATATCTAGAGATTATTCAAGAGCTCCTTAAGGAAAAGGTCTTAAATTACACTAGTCGTGACTAGTATTTCTCAGCTACATCCGAAAAGGCAAATCAAGCACTGAACAGGTTTATTTCATGCGAAACTTCGTCAAAAAAGCCTGGAATACCAACAAAGGACAAAAATTAAGTTTTGCAGATTAAAAAAAAAATTAGTTTGATAGCGTCCAGCGGAATAACTCTGGAGAATTGCAAAAGAGTAAGGTATCTTGCAACAATTTGTCCAGATTCAGCGACATGTCTAAAGCAAATCAAGCTGTTGTCTCATAACAGACGCTGGAATTCTTCAACATCGATTCGGATATGAGATTAGGTTGTATCTTATCCACATTTCTCTTTCTTGTAGCCATCGACGATGTCATTAAACAGGCTGCATTCGGGTAGCCGTGGCGTAAATCAAACCGAGATGGATTATACTCAAGACATAGCATTTACTTTGAAATATAATTAAATATATACACGAGCTGACGGATAAAGACGCCCTCAAATTGATACATATAGGGTGCAGGTTATCCAGTTCCCAATCAACATTGGTCATACACGTCTTGAACAAATAGTAGAGTTAACCTATTTAGGCAGTGATGGAGATATATATCATGATGTTGCATGTCGGATTGGAAAGCAGGAGCCGTCTTTCAATAAGTACGGCCTATTTGAACACAAAAATCAATTAACCTGGAGATTAAAATCCACCTATTCAATGCAATCATTGTCCCCACGCCCATCTACGCTTCGAGGCGTGGCAGGTTGAAAAGAGACTGAGTAGGGATAGCTGAGAAGGATCCTACGAATCCTCCCGAGATAATGTTACCAATAGAGAAATCTGCTCGCACACAGGCATTCGCTGTCTAAGAGAAGAGGCGACTGAACGTCAATTGACATTTGTGAGACATATCATTAGACAAGACGAAACACGTTTACTAAAGTCAGACTTAACATGAAAGCCGAAAAGATGAAATAAACAACATGTCCGTCCACGTCTAACCTGGCGTCACACCTTTGTAGAAGTCCTGAATTTCGTGGGCACCTGCTGAGAAGTGGCTTTGAAAGTCGCCTTAGACTGATTTCCGTGGAGAAAGCTTGCAGTCTCATGCGTCAAATGGCGTTTGAGAGGCTTACGCCTGTGTGTTTTTTCTACACATTGCAGCAAAAAATGTTACGTTCACCACTCAGCTGGTCAGATAAGATGTTTGTGGGAGTGCCTAAAATTCACAAATTAATTCTCACCTGATGAGACTAGGTCTAGCTCTAGCAGTTATTGTAGGAATGGTACCATGCCATTGGTTACATATAGATAAAAGTATATTCCTTGCTACATTTGCCAGGACAAATTCTTACTAGTGTTCCCTATAAGGCCATCAGTAGCATGAAACGGCTTGCCCGAACAAGCCAGAAAAAGCACTGAATTAGCAGTGTTGAATTCTCTAATTAATACACAAGACTAGATCGACAATGGATACGTGTAGGATGTAATTATCTTCTATTCAGAAGAAACGTCTGTAATTTATAAGATAAGAACATTTTGAAACATTTCCATAAAAATAAATCGCCCTAAATTTAAATATGAACAAGCCAACAAGGCTTCAACGCATCTATAAATGTCTTTTCTGATATAAAGTCTGATGACTTTATAGTATTTCAAATTCACTGTTACACTTACATAATAATGAAATGTTGCTTACTAGCTCTAAACTGCATGACGGTAAATTGAATCGCTTAGCAATTAAACTGAAACAGGGTAATATATTAGCGTTATCTTATATGCACCGAGCGCCGTTCAGGCTAGTTCCCGGAAACGTACGTGGGGAATTCAGAATGTCATGGCGGAGAGAATAATTCAGAGGTAGAGCACAGCATAAAACATCAACTATTTGTCAATCCATTAACAAATAAAATCTAGAACAAAAAAACAACAACAAGGCTTTGTTGTTCATCTTTAGTTATTGAAATAAAAATTTTCACTATAAGTATATTGTGGAGGTTACAATTGTGTCGTTTATATACAACTTAACCACTCTCGGTTTATTATATATATATATATATAGTTCGTCCATCGTGGTTCGACGATGACCACTTAGTCATCCAGGGGGCTGAGGGCTTTGCACTGGGGTTTTATGCCTCCTCATGTGGCTGGTGAGACCTATGTGAGCCCGGAATGTTCGGCCGCACACTGGGCAGATTATTCCAGCTGGAGCTAGTGTCGTTTTGCCTTGCTTTTCTTTTCTGGCGTTTTTCTTCTTCTCTAGGTTTATTATATCCTATTGAACTTCAAATAATTTGAATACCTTCTTTGTGAACAATACTAAATATATGTTTTATTACAATATAAACGAATTCATCCTAAGATAAAATGAAATAAATGTTGTAGACTTTAGTAATTATATATTCGGATCAATAAAGCTAGGTTTGCCTTTTCAACTCTTCAAACTATCTGGCTCTCTAAGGCATTATCTCTACACCACAAGATACGAATCTATAATACAAACGTTAAGTCTGTCCTTCTATACGGTTCATAAACTTGGAGAGTCACTAAAATAAATATGGAAAAGCTCCAGACCTTTGTTAACAGATGCTCACGCCGGATATTAGGAATTAGGTGGCCAGAAAAAATAACTACTATTGATTTGTGGGAGAGAACTAGACAAAAGCCCATAGCCCAAGACATCACAAAACGAAAATGGAGCTGGATAGGACACACCCTGCGAAAACCAGCTACCAATGTCGCAAGGCAGGCACTTGGCTGGAACCCACAAGGAACGAGGAAAGTGGGCAGACCCAAGCAAACCTGGAAGAGGTTAGTCATCAGTGAAACTGAGGGTACTGGAATGACATGGGAGCAGGGGCGGACTGGCTATATGGGCACTTGGGCAAATGCCCGGTGGGCCGGTAGGGCCGACTAATGGGCCTCATATAGAACATATTAAATTGTTTAAGGTTTTATAATATTCGTCGTTTTTTTTAGCAGACTCTACAGTGTAACGCTAATTTAATCTAACACATTTTCCGAAATAATTATAACAGCCTGCATCCGTAGACAGTGCTACTATTAGGCCCTATCCTTTTAGCACCTACAAACATGGTGATTAAAAAAGCAACGTTACATAAGGTCTATATAACTATATTTCGTTTAAGGATAGGGTGCTCTTTTTATGAATGCGTTCACTTATCGATACATTATGAAACAAACAGAATGATTTTGAGGACAGGTAGACCTAGAATTAGATGTCCATTGTATTTTGTGGGCTGGACTGTATAGAATTACCCGAGCCGGTATTAGCACCCAGCCCGCCCATGATGTGTAGATGAACATTATAGTTGTAAAAAAAAATAGGTGCCAGTACTCAGTGATGGATTCTGCCTAACTTTTAACTACTAATAAATTAATAATAAACGTTAAAATACAAAATAAGTAATATTTTTTCCCCACATTGAAAAAGGTGCCGGTACGCCGTTCCGGTGCGTACCAGGGGCGGACTGGCTATATGGGCATTCGGGCAAATGCCCGGTGGGCCGGTATCCAAATGGGCCTGTATAGTCACCTAAAGGGCGTCATGAACTCTACGATGATACATATTAAATTGAAAAAAAAAATTATAACATTTTCTTATAAAAGTGGCTCTCTGAATGTCGTGTTTTTTTTTAATCAGTGCTTCTAGTAGGCTTCATCCTTTCAGGGCCTACACACTAAGTGATGAAAAAGTAACATAAGGCCTATATTTCTTATAAAGATGTAGAGCATTGTAGAGTTATCGATACAATATTAAACTCAACAACTATTTTGATGACATGTAGGCCTATCGTTTGATATACAATTCGTGGGCCGGAGTGTATAGACATGCCTGGGCCGATTTTGACACCCAGTCCGCCCCTGCATGGGAGCAGAGGAAGAAAGCTGCTCAGAACCGAGTTCGGTGGAGAGGTGTGGAAGCGGCCCTATGCTTCCCTGGGAGTGCACAGGATTAAGTCAGTTAGTAATTATATAAAATGGTAGTTTGAACAAAATCTAGCTATAAAAAAACACATCTTTTCAGTCTGGCAATCTGGAGTCGTCTCCCCTACTTAAGAACGATAACTACAATGCCACTTATCTTGAGTCATTCACACTGCATACCGTTTCCCACCGTCACCATAGAAACGCACACACACACTCCATTGTGAATCCATAACACTCCGGTTCTGTAAGGTTTACAGTGTAATCATAAGTTAATTTTTTTTTTTTATTAAATAGTCGTCACATCAGAGGTTTACCACTACCTTTATCGAGACAAGCTGAGCTAATCCGGCATTGTTATACACATCTCGAATGTTTCTTCAGGTTTCAAGATCGGACATAAGTGTTATGCTGGGCAGGGTTTGAACCAAGAGTCATCGAGACTACAGTCCTGAGCACATGTCGCCCAAACCCAACAACATCTAGTTCAATTGACTAATAAGACACAATAATTGTCAGTATTGTCATTGCAGTAGTCTTCTCTCAATGTTAAAAAAAAAAAAACTGACAAAAATGGCAAAGAATGAGAACCGTAGTTCTGAGATGAACTCTTCAATCACGAATACATACGGATAGACACACTGACGTAAGTGTTTAAGATATTGAAAGTCTAGACCCCCTGACCAAACTTAGGCCTAATTTTAAATCATTATATTTAGAAAATTCATTACGGTCAAACGGAATTATTCCGGGCATAACAAATTAGGTAGTATTTTTTTTTACCCCAAAGATATACATAAACTGTCAAATTTCTAGGAAAATCGTTATTGCCATTTTCGATGTCCGTTTCCAGTTCTCATGAGGCGCTTTCAAGCGGAATAAAGGAATTGTAAAAAAATAATTTTGTGACCAATGTTAAGGTCAGATTAGCAAAGAGTTTATGGATATAATCTGTTCTAACTACCAAGAGTCATTACACGAAACTGTGATTCCATCCTTCCTGTATGGTCGATATAGACGTACAGCCTCTTACTGAACTGGGCGCTAGTCATTAGAGCAAATCATTTGAAATAAAAAGCTATCAACATTTCTATTAGACTTCTATTGTCTTGCTGTTTAGTACAGTTCAGTGCCCACCAGCGCCCTCTCATTACAAATAATTGTTTCGCCATGACGATGGTTTGATTCCATTCAATGCATTCGTGTTTTGAATCACGTGATATCGATTTTCTTGGCTGTTTGAACACGATGAGAATATCATGGAAAATAGTTTTGTGTCGCAAAATCATTTTCAAAGAGACTTTATTCACTTCATACGTGAAATTAACTAATTTGATTTAGAATATAAACATATCCATTATTGGAATAAAATACTCTGAAAGACACAAAGATAAAGACACTTTCCTCGTCCCATATGCTAGGACAAATTTGTACAAATACTCCTTCTTCCCTAGTGCTATTAGAGCATGGAATGGGTTGCCTGACCCAGCCAGGAAAACCAGTGACTTGGCAGAATTTAAGTCATTGGTTAATATGCATGACTAAATGCATGACGCGTAGGACGTAAGCATCTTCTTTTTTGAAGTAACGTCTGTATTATATAAGATAAGATAAGAGTTGACTTTGAAATGCTTGAAATATGAAACATTATTAAAGTTCTTTCCTCGATTAGATTGTACTCCAATGATAATAATAACAATTTAATATTAATTATATTTAATTATATAGGCTACCTAGAGGTCATACTTAATAACCTTGGAAATATAAGTATGGACCAATGTACCACGGGACGAACGAGCCAGCACACTTCAAACACTAATCGGTTGATCTTAACCTAATTCTAGCTACAAGTCCTATATGGGAGCTCGTTATTAACAATAAATTCACACGGGGACTGCTATTGACGATACATCCCATAGCCTACTTACGGATAATAAAGATTATTATTATTATTATTATTACTTTTAGCTATAGGTAATATTAATAATAGATCAAAATTTGTTATGTAACAATGCAATAATCTTTTTTTTTTATGAAGAAGAAAAAAGAAACGCATTTTCATGTGTCAAAAAAAAAAATATGTGCCAAGTGTAGTTCTCAAAATAATATCTAGATCTAGATCATTTCGATCTTGGCTCATGTAAACATGGCCTCGATCCATAAAATAGTAACACTTTCATAGAGTTGGGCAACTTTTTTTTTTGAGGGTCTTCAGCTTGCTCTAGAACTACTTTACACACGCTACGGTTCCAGTTCCAGTTAGTACCCAAGGAACATTTATGCTAAGGTTTATCAAGATTGGTCAAACGGTTTTGATTTCTATTAGGGACATAGGCCTACATACACTCATACATAGGCTACTTACATACGTTTTCCTTTCTGCTTTATAGTATAGATTATCATTATTATTATTATTTAGATTTTTAAGTGTGCTTTCCTATTCCCCACTCGTCCAAACTTTCAATAAAAAAGAATTTGATCGATATATTGTTTGGAACAGTTGAGACGATCAACTACTAGCAACAATTTTCTACCTATTATCGTCTTCTTCAGGTGAATGACTTCCACATTTTAATCCTCCCCCCAGACCCCCCCCCCCGCCTCCGAGGTTCCATAAATATCTCATTTTTTTATATTTGATTGAAAATGTCACCACAGCCTCCCCCCCGCGCACAGTTACGTCCATAGCAATCATCCTATTTATCTGTCTGAATACATGAGTAGCCAGTGGGTCCATGTCACCTGAGATTGGTATAACAGGTTGCTCTGGAACTGACCCTGGATACGCAGGGGTAGGGCTGCTGAAGGGGGCAATGACTAATGTGATAAAATATGTTAGTCGTTACAGGGATTCTGAAACTAAACTGACCACATATCGTATATTGATCTAGATATGAAGTTTAATTTTTGCTAATGTTCGATTCGATCAAATAATGGAAAGAAAAAAAAAACAGCAAAAGGATTAAATGGAGAAGTATATAAATTTAACACAAGGCCTGTCTTAGATAATCGGAGGCCTTAGGCGAAATGAATTTGGTGGTCCCTTAATGAAATAAAATTTAAAAAGAAACAGCGAGATAAAAAAGGTTGTCATTTACTAACAATCTGTCGATTTGCTGAAATTCATATATCTATCTCAATTTCCGTAGTAGAGACAGAGTTAGACTTGTAAACTTAGAGTCATGGTGCTCTACTATGTTTGAGATCTGATACAAATTTTGCAATTTCTTTCTCAATTTTTTTTTAATCCTATGCGAGACCCCCCGCCAATTGGAGGCCCTAGGCAGCTGCCTAGTTTACCTATGCCAAAGGCCGGCCCTGTTCAACCATTTATGATTGCAGAATGCACTATTAATGCGGTCTCTAGACAGCACAAATTGAGACGCCCTGAGTGAGCTCTAAATGGTTAAATTTTTGATGAAGTTGTTTTATGATGGTTAGCAGGCGTACATGAGCCCGGAGGAAAAAAAAAAAAAGAGAAAGGTCAATCCCACATCATTCTTAAATTGTTGACTCACAGTGCAATCAACCAGATTAAAAAAAATCGGTGTTGATGAACGGGAGAACTAACTGGTCGGTTTAAAAAAAAAGGATCTAGAGTTCAAAGCAATTTAATAATCATAGTCATTTTGATGATCGCTTTTAGGTTATAGATTCTTTTTATAGTTATTTATTTGACCTGGATTCTTTATGTGGAACACAAACAACGGAGAATGTAAACAATCGTATTTCATTCTTGTGTAGTGCACTGTGGTCTCCGCTAAATGTATTGCCACTTGACAATTTGCCTTGCTCGCCGATTGGTGTAGTCTTATGTGATAACGGGTTGGTATTTTTATGCAATTTCTGTCAGAGCGAAAGTAAAACTGATTTTACTTCATACTTATTGAGGTTTAAAGACATAGTTATGGGGTCAAATCAGAGGCTGCAGTTTAATCGTGTCAAATTGTTGATATTTTTATCATCTGTGTGTTGTTATTGTTTATGCGATGATTTAACAAACCAAACCTATTCTGATCTTGAGGATAGCGCTTCGGATAACGACACAGTTGAGAGCCGTGGCTTACTGCCGTCTTTAAGATTTGGGTCAAGACGGTATATATTCGACGACATTTTTTTCCACAAGCTTTGATCCAGAGAGTACTACCACGAGTTGGATCTTGCCGACCACGCCTTACTACGACTTAAAATTATTAAACGTAACCGAGACTGTTTACTTTTGGAACACCTCAACCATATCTGCGAAGACCTACCAGCAGAGCGTCTGTTTGCAAATGCTCGTCAGTAAAATGTATGCCATGTTCTTGCGAAAGACCAGCCTGCGAACTGTACAGCAATTGCTGTCCAGACATCACCGAGCCTTACATTCCACCGCCAGGATTGATTGGAAATCTCTACACCAAGAGTGAAAAACTGGGCTATCAAAGCTTTAATGCTACCTCTTCTTCTGTAGAGATAGACAACGACACCTCGCCAGACGACATCTCGCCCAACGATATTTCGCCAAACGATATTTCGCCAGACGACAGCTCGGAAGTCGCTTTAGGGTGCGATGTAGAATCGTCACTACTGGGATATAACTTTATTTATATTCGATCATGTCGTCTGAAGTCCGAGGACATGAAAAACTTAGAAAGACTTTGTGAACAGGAGCTCCCCCTGGAGGAAATAGACGCAGACGTCGTCACGCGCGTCATTGATGACGCAACAGGCACTGCGTACCGTAACAAATACTGCGCTCAATGCAACGGGGTTGAAAGGGTAAGTGTGTTGTATTCTGCTTAAAGAAAAGCCAAAATGTGTATACTTTTTTTTTATTGTAACTTTGTTTGAGGCGGCCTTAGCAGTGCGAGGCGACCTAAGCGAATGTCATATCAGGGCCACGAATGTTTGTACGATGAGCTGACAGAAACAACATAGTCTCTTCGTCAAGGGACTTCCCAAGGCACTGATTCAGGCAACCCGTTACATGTTCTTATGTGGCTCTACTTTAAAAATAACTTCTCATTTCCAGAATTCACACGGTTACAAAGAGAGTTTGTGTGGAAACATAAACTCACAATCGGCCAACGAAGTGGTCCACTCTGGCAGGTAAAAAGACAGATTTCAATAGTTTCAACCAGAATATCAGAAGCTATGAATTAAAAACTTTCAACAATCACAACCCTACGTAAACTATCAACAATCACAACCCTACGTAAACTATCAACAATCACAACCCTACGTAAACTATCAACAATCACAACCCTATGTAAACTATCAACAATCACAACCCTATGTAAACTATCAACAATCACAACCCTAAGTAAACTATCAACAATCACAACCCTACGTAAACTATCAACAATCACAACCCTATGTAAACTATCAACAATCACAACCCTATGTAAACTATCAACAAGCACAACCCTATGTAAACTATCAACAAGCACAACCCTATGTAAACTATCAACAATCACAACCCTATGTAAACCTATCAACAATCACAACCCTATGTAAACCTATCAACAATCACAACCCTATGTAAACTATCAAC